>NW_028263375.1:2742729-3085459 GCF_051168715.1 Poecilia mexicana
AAGCATTTCTTCTTGAGTCCTAGGCCTGTTATTAGCTACCGTTGAATGAAGTCTTGGTTTACACACTCATCACTGACAGTTCAAAGTAAAGGCCAAGCATGTGTTTTGATGTTGGAAGGGGTCAGTCCTGTCTGCACAAACACTGAGGATAATTGGGAGGTGTTTATACATCAGAACTGTATTTAATACAGATAGACATTGCAAACATACGCACGCACACACACGCGTACGCACGCACACACCATGCATCGCTTCAACAACACTTAAAGGATGCTCAGGCCACCTGTAGCACAAGACAGCTGTCTCACATTAAACACAAAGAAGTGCCAGGTCAGTATTCTAAACAAGAGATAACTCCAGGACAGCTTAGTGCAGACCAGAGGAACAGGAGCATGGGAGTTGAAGGGTGATAGGCATACAGAGCTGTCAGGAGGGAAGGAGGCAAAAGAAATATTGTTAAAGCTGCAGTATGTAACTTTTAATTAAAATATGTTTTTTGCATATTTGCTAAAAACGGTCACTATGTCCTAAGAGTGACAGTTAGGACATAACTGTCAGGTTGATCTATGAAGAGATCAACCCCCTCCATCTTCTCCCAGTGCTCTTATTGTTGTCTGCAGAAATGCAGCGCTCCCCATCAAAAACAACCAACCATGTGTACCCACAGCTAAATGGGTTAAAGCCTTAGCATTTCTGCTAGACTCTGCCAACCAGAAGAAGATATAGCACAGCAGAGAGCAAGGGATAGGACAGGGGATGAGCAACACATACACAAACATGACTGACAGCACTAAGACTCTTCTCATGGTTCTGATTGGTTGTTTCTAGTTAGCACTGGGAGAACGCAAAGGAGCTCAATTTTTCACAGATTATCTGTCTCATACAATACTGTCATGAGATAGTGACAGTTTGAACATCGTAGCTTTAAATGGGTCCATAACTAGCTGTAGCAAACTGTGAGAAACAATGATTTCAGATCTAAAAACAATACAGTCAAAATACTGTAAGCTGGTTAGTATTATAAATTAAATTAATGTAATTAAAGTATTGTCACATGGACATCGCCATGTTGTTTATCCTACAGTGGCTCATAGGTAGATGACATATGGTCATACTCTGACACCAATGCAGCATGCTGTCTTCAGAAGTCTAGATTTTAGTAAATTTCCAGGTCTTTGGAAGTCCTGCTCATATACGGTCTATATCCAACTGAATTCTTTAAAGCATTGGCAAGAACAGAATAGAAAGGATTGGACAGGCAGTATATAAACGTATATCAACTTCTATTTGAAACTATGTAAACATGGTGGCTCAACTTTAATTTTAAACCAAGAGGGAGCTGATGAAAGTTAATGTCCACTAGCTAGTGGCATCGGCTAAAAATCCTTTCATCTACAATCCTTGTATATGGTGCGAGGGTGAGAGAGTAATGGTGAGGCTTCCTCTGTTTACTGACCGTTTATCTAATGGGCATATGGGGGCTGAAAGGCCACAGCAGGTCAAACCACACACAGCGAAAGGAGTCCAGGACCCCCGGAGGACCACTCAACGTGATGGGATTTTACAACTACTGCTTGGTCCAGGACTACTGAGGCCGCACACACCACTTCACAGCAAAAGACTGACACAAACACACACATACTTGATGCAGAGTGATGATAGTTTATTACTACTGTGCTAGGGCTAAGAGCGCTGGGGGCATAAAGATGAGACGAGGTTTCCTGGAGACCTTGGGGCCCCAAGGTAAAAATGAGGGAAAAACACTTTTAGGCCACTAGATTGTTTCTTTAAATTTGACTAAAACACACTGCATTACATGGGAAGGTTTAAATTTGAACCAATACCAAACTGCATTATGGGTGCAAACCTCACACTGAATCATCAAAACACTGAAAATACTTTGAGTAAATCAAAATCATTTCAGAGAACAGAATTCACCACAAACCCGAGACTACATATTTATAGCTGATAACACCAATTATACCAAATGAAAAGCACAACACATGTGATATCTTTACACTGTTAGCACCTGTGTGGTTCTTATCCTTAGAATCAGTCTCCGGACAGAGGACTGCTTTGTGCCCACCAGACAGAGAAGAAGGGAACACTGAGAAAGTGACTAGCAACCAGCAAATCAAAGACAAGCAGTTTGGTTTGTTTTACAGGGTACTGGGCCAGAGTGGAAAAAAAGCTAAATAAAATAAACCTTTAATTTGACTGAAATTGGAGGCAACAGGCGCTGCTGTAAGAAACGGCTGTGAAGTGTGATTTCTTGCGGTTTGGGTTAATCCTGATTGAGGAGCCCCTGAGTTGAAATGTCAGCAATATGAGACTAAAACAAAAATAATTACATCCAGAGTTAATGAGCACAACTGCCTGTGGCACTAGTGAGAGGAGGAGGAGGGAGGGGAAGAAAGAGCAAAAACGAAAAGGAGAAAGACAAAAATACCCCCTTGAACAAGTTTAAAGTGTTGCTGACCCTAATCTTTCAAACAAAAAAGTAAAAATTATACATGAATCGTTAGGCCCGAAACATGCCCCTGGCAGATTTAGGTTTAAAGTAATCCTTTAATTTTACCAACACATTGCTTCCAACTATAGGTAAAATGAACATTTCAGAGTGGCTCAACTTGAATCTGTGACTCAACTTTGTCCTCTGACTTTAAAGAGCCGGTGAGCTGACGTCACCACAAATTACTTTGGAAAATACCAGTAGAAATATGTGGAAATTATAAAGATGTTCATCAATTATAAACATGTAATTAATATGACAATACAGTTTTCTTTTCATTGATAATTAAGAATATATATATATATATTCTTGACAGGTGATGACATTCTATATGTATTCTTTTCCATGATGACAGGTGAGGCTGTCAATGATGCCTCACCTGTCATCATGGAAAAATAATATTAAAATCGTTTATATTGCTATTTTCACCCTGTAGTTTGTTCTATAAAGTACCTATTTTTTACTTGGCTTAACCAATTCTGATGATTTTTTCTTCAAAATCGCTGGATTGTCGCATTTTCCCATTCAAATGCTCAGAAGCGAAGCCGGTGAGGCAGCAGTGAGCTGAGCCTCACCTGGGATTGCGCAACCTCTCGCTAACTGCGCTGTCTGCCACTCTATGGGAGCAAGTTCTTCCTGTCTGTACGCCGGCAATAAAATGGCTAAAAAACATTTAATATATGGACTGATTTTCCATAATTTAGCTTATTTATATAATGTACAGTGTTTTTTTTTCCACCAGCTGTGTGTATCATGTTTTGTGTGCGGAGGAGCGATCAGAAACGGCAGAGAACAGACTCGAGGTGAGGCAGGCAGTTCTCTTGCATCGCTGGGGGCGCTCAGGATCCCAGATATTTTGACTCCCAGACACAGTGAGCTAGCCGTGGAGCTAGCCATACAGTAAATAAGTAAAGTACAGCGCGATATATTTGTTTCCTCCGCTTCGTTGTTCTGTGTGCAAAATTCTTGAATGTTTTTTTTTTTTTGGTGTTAAATCCTAAAACATGAAGTGTCATTGTTGTCAGTTGCTATGGCAACGAGTCTGCGTGTAGCTTGGCGGAAAGTGCTTTCTCAGTCTTTCCCTTTGCTGTGGACTATAGCACAAAATTAATACCTACATTTCTAAGTTTCACTGAGTTAACGAGGCTATGGATGACATGTATAAGATTAGTCTTTTTGCCCCCCAGGGTTGTATGCCTGCGCGAAATCTCCATACGTCCAATAACATGCATGGTGTCTATATAGTCGTAAGTCAGTGCCTCACCAGCAATGAACCTCACCGCACGTCACTGATATATATATATATATATATACTCCTCAAAAAAATAAAGGGAACACTCAAATAACACATCCTAGATCTGAATGAATGAAATATTCTCATTGAATACTTTGTTCTGTACAAAGTTGAATGTGCTGACAACAAAATCACACAAAAATCATCAATGGAAATCAAATTTATTAACCAATGGAGGCCTGGATTTGGAGCCACACACAAAATTAAAGTGAAATGTTCCCTTTATTTTTTTGAGCAGTATATATATATATATATATATATATATATATATATATATATATATATATATATATATATATATATATATATATATATATATATATGTGTGTGTGTGTGTTTTTTCACCCCCCACAAAAAAATATTATCCTCTCACACTGTTTTAAAGTTAATATATTTTTAATTTGTCACAGATAAAGTCAACTATGATGTTATTGGTGATGCATTCCAAATAAACACATTGTCCAAAATATGCCAGAAAATTACAAATAGGTCAAGTTAGGTCAAGTGTTTTAAATATTATAGACTTGGATTTTTGAACTATTCAGGTATGTGTATAAATATCTATGCATTTCATTAAAATCCACCTAAGAGCATCTTACTCCATGCACTCTGGCTGACCGGTGCACAGCTGCCTGAGGGGGCTGCGCCAAGGCAGAGAGGCTAAAAGCAACAACAACCTACATCAAAGGAGCTGCACTTGTAGAACATGATTATCAACCTTAATGCTCTGATTCAGTGAATCCTCCTCTCTTACCTCCCCATGCACACATGGCATGGGGAGGTAAGAGAAAATCTAAGCTAAGCATAATATTATACTTAGCTCTTTTTTTGTCTTTACCACTTAATTCTACTTCCTTACAAGTATTACAAGTAAACAACAGTAGTTTTCCTAGGAATTATTGATAGCAACATAGCACTCTGAGTTTGCATTTTGCACTTTCAAAATAAAAATGTGGTTAGAAGAATTGTCACATAGAATGTCTGTCTGACTGACTTCCTCAAACAGCCAATATCTTTCCTAAAAGAAACAACAAAAAATGCTACTTGGTTGCCAGAATACTCATATTTGCAAACCAACTTGTTAACTGCAAGAAGCTTTCACTCAAAACAACCGTAAAAATTTCAAAGTAAATTTAAGATTACCACAGGAACAAATGAAGAAAGAGAGCTTGCGTATAAATGAACATGGCTGTCTTGGAGAAAGTGACCATGAAAAGGCCATGATGATTAAATAGTAGTTGCTCACTACATTGTTCATGTGAATAAAGATGGTCTAAAGTCCTGATGATTGATTGCTACATGAAACATCATTATTACAAATCCACTCTGCATCTCTTATATTGGACATTAAAAAAAACACTTCTTACCAAAACTGAGAGTAAATATTTGCCTAAAAAACATGTTTCTTCTATTCAGTGAATCATTTTGTTAAAACTTGAGTTTGTGCAGCTCTTTATTTTTGCATAAGGTTCTATATTTCAAATTAAAACTTGGATAGAATGATCTTGAAGCTTTGGTATGTAGTTCAGGATTAACTGGGTCTCTCCAGAAGCAAAATGAAACTATGATCCAAGTATTATCGTCTTACTTTCACAGTACAAATATGATTCATTTGATTGTGCTGGTAATTTGCTTTCAGGAATCCAGGCCCAAGATGGGTGCAGCTGAATAATAAAGACCAGACAACAGTATACTAAAAAAAAAAAAAGATCTTTCAATCCAAGTCCAAGGATTGGTCAACACAAGTCCACAGAGCATTACCTAACTATAAAGGATTGTGTTCATCTTGTGTTTTAGTTGCTTTAAGTTCAGGAACAATTTTGGATCAGACCTGAAAAAGTGTTGCAAAATAGAAGGTCCGTCACATGAGCCGATTCAAGACCTGAACTTGACCATATGATGTCACACACAATTAAAATTAAAATTGCTTCATGGACACAAACCTAGGGCCCTGCAGAATCAATTTGGGCCTTTCCAGTCAAATTATTAATGAGTCCTACACAAAAGGGGACAAATGAAGATCTGTACCATTTTTGTAGCAATTTACTTCAATGTGTCTGCTAGCAACATGCAATTATGGTAAAAAGGGAGGGGGGTGTTGGACTTGCAAAGAGAACTTTGTCAATTAATATTTCTTCAGTTTCTGAGACATCAGGTTTCAGAAAAGAGCACCAACCAATGAAATCCTTCATCACTGAGCCAGGATCAGAGCCCTGGTCATCAAGTAGAGGCACAATCACTGAGCTATTAGCAAACTTTATGATGCGACTCTGGCATGAATAAGTGCAAGAAATAAATGAAAGTGGTGAAAGAACACAGCCCTGAAGGGAAACAGTGGATGTTAAAAATATGTCAGATAAAAAAAACAACAACAAAAAAACCCCATAAGCCCCTGTCCTTTGCTTGTAGTGAAGTTTAAAGGTGATTCTCAAAAGATGTCATAAGCAGTGAGGTAAAAGCAACAAGAAAAATATCATTTTGCACCTATGGGGAATTAAGCAATTAAGTATAATTTCTGCATCTTTCTGGTTTTTGGGCATTCTATGAATTTTGAAAGTCTTTGGGAAGATAAAAAAAAAAATGCCAGCCAGATGTGGCAAATTTACTGACAAAACATTAATGCTAGAGTGCCTTTAGCAACACAAACCACTGCCTGCAGATTAGAAACAAGAACAGCTGACTTTTTTTAACAGTCTGGAATTCCTAACGTATCAGATTTTCAGTAATATGAGAATTTATAAAGTAATATTACAATTTCACTTTGAACTGTCAACTGATCATGAGTAATGATCTGAGTGTAATATTTGTACTGCAAAAATAGCTCTTCTTATAAAGCAAGTCAGTGAGGCTGCAAATTAGTGCTAAATGTTGTTAAGGTGACATAAGTTATTGTGTAACAAATCTTTCACAAGTTATTACAATTTAATTAAAGCTAGATAATTTGTACAATAGGGAAAAAAAGTTCAAATAAAATCTCTTCCATCTATATTTTACAGTCAGATCAAATTGAACAGATGAACCTACACATGAAATCCTCACCCTTTCATAAATCACCTTTTACCAAACTCACATTAGAAGGATTGGTATTGTAACAAAGACAATCAATCCAAATAAGCATGAAATAAATCAGTTTTATAACATACTGCTTACATGTATTCACCTCTCCCTCAGGCCCATGCCCCTCTGTGATTCTCTTTCTTGCCTTTATGTCAGAATCACAGACATCTGCGCCCCCCCACCATCACCACTGCAGAGGTTTATTTGACTTGAAAATTACCTTCCTCATGTTTAACATATCTCCAATATTGTCATCACCAAATATTTATTTGTAGAGGAAAGGACCTCTGAGTGGCTGAATTCCTTTTGCTTTGCAGCATTTACACAACTTTTTGCATGAGAGCACAAACACACTCTTCCACACAGCCAAGGCTAGATGTGTTTATGAGAGTGTTTCGCACAACCCTCTAGCATATTTGTAAAGTGCCTGCATTTACTTGCTTCAGTGAAAGTCTGCTCCATTTGGAAAGTGACTGTGGGTATTTGCATGATTATGTCTATTTCCTCTTGTGTAAACTGCTGCTGAGCTCCCTCCAGATTCTAACACTTTGGGGTTTTTGATGAGCTCAGAAAACGACACCAAAACTGCATGCTCTGGTCATGCACTGATTAAGTGACTGATTAGAACCAAATCTTAATGATTAAATTACTTTTTAGATTTTTAGATGCAATACACCACATTATTTTAGCATTTTAAGCTTGATAAGTTATAGTTTTATCCAAATGCACCAAAATCAAATACCTCCATGTGTTTACTTACTGTTTCTTCTATGCTTCCTTTTATCTGACAAAAAGTGAGTAATAAGTATGTATTCAGTAAAGTTGTTGTGGCCAAAGAAGGAAACATTCATTTGATTGGAGAGAACGACACACCACAAGGGGGCAATGATGTAACAAAGACCTGGGAAAAGGTCTGAGAGAGTTCCTCATTAGGAGCACTGATCACTGAGTATTAGGAAGCTTGAGGTCAGGTGGTGGAAAAAAGGAGAGAACAGTTTACTTCCACAAAATGGGAATATTTAGCTTTTACAAAGAGAAAGTTGTTGCAGGAGATGGAAAACAGTGGGGGACAGTTGTAGGAACACGACGGACACAACGTGGCTGCCATCATGTGACCTGCAAACCCATGGTGTTTAAACAGAAGAAAAAAAAATCAACCCATTAATTCTCAACTCTGATGTTATTGATTAAAGACAATGGTAAAAATTTGTTTACTTTACAAAGAACACATAAATTATTTGAATTACTGCATCTATTAATCTGACAGCTAAATCTTTGACCGTCTCATCAGTGATCACATTTGTTGTACTTCCCATTAAATGCATCAAAACTGAAAAAAAAAAAATCCCATTTTGTTTTTTCCTGCAAATGCATCAACAAAGACACTTTTGTTTTGAGTTGAGCAAATTTCACATAAAAGTAAGGGCCATAAGCTTTGATCCAAAAATGGGCAGTTGGGTTAAAATGACTACTTCTTAAAAAGAAACACCCAGCCCATTTCTCTTAGTCGATGTTTTTATATATTTTATTTTTCAATAAAAACAAAGTTAATGCTACTTTATATGAGTCATATTCTTAAAAAGAAGAGCTTCATCTTCCTCAGCCAGAGTAATTTATGCATACCTAATTTAAATTAGGAGCTAAAATACAAAAAATGGAAGTCATTTCTCTCCTTTGAATACTAAAACAGAGAAACAGCATATAACCCATAAAAACTGACCTCCCACAGAGCTGTCCCAGTGGAGCCCCAGATCCCATAGGGAGGCACCCTGGTATGTCTTCAGTGACCTGTTCCATGAATAGGAGTGGAAACTTCCTGGACATTTCCATTGTGTCTATGGTGGCCAACAGCAAACATTGGAGACGGCATCTTTAATTTTTCTTAAATTCCTCTTAAATTTTTCACAACTTGGAAGGTCATCACTGCACATAAGGTAGGTTTCTATCAGAAAAACTAAAACCCAACAAGCAATTGGTGAGAACAAAAATCTCTCCAAAAGTTCTGTTTTCTACTTTTATGCTATTGTACTGAACAAGACTTTCTGTGCAGGTTTCCTGACCAAACTCTTCATGTGGTGGACTTTCTGTGGACCTTAAAGATGGACCGACAGTTCCTCTAGATGACACATGACTCTTTGGTTTAATAGATAACTCATGTTGGAGTAGATGAGGGGTTCAGTAACAGATTCAGTGGCACACTCGTATAAAGATAGATTACTGCTTGCAGTTCTTGCTGCTATACTGCAATCTTTTTTTTCCCAGACTTAGCATGCATCCACCAATCCTTATAGAGTTTTGGGATTTCTGTAACATTTTTGTGTGTTCACTTCAAAAGCTGCTTGTAATTACTTCCATGCATTAAACTGGAGACCACAAACAGCCATGAAGCTGTGCTTTTTTTCAAGCTCCAAATGGTGTTTATTAGGCTGCTGTTTAGGGAAATGAAATTTTCACTATTTGTGGAGTGCAGATCTCTCATACATTGAACGTTTGCTGCAGCAGTACACTATAGACTACATTTCTGCATTCATTGCCCATCAGATATTGGGTACATAAACTTAATAGCAGAAAGCTTACACTATATAGTAATGGTTTGAGGTGAATCAATGCAGATGATGGGATCTGAAGTCCATTACCCAAAGTGCGATCAACCAATGGGGTGAAACTATCAAGCCACTGAGGTCTGTCTGACAGCCGTCTCCAGCACCCTGCTGCTCGTTCCCTCCCCTGGCAAAGATGACCCTATGTTCACACCAAGATAAATACGGGAGTTGCGGTAACGTCTCTGAAATGCCTCTCTTCACCCCATCTACCAGCTCAAACTACCACCTACTGTGTGGGTACCCGCTGAGTGAATCTGCTGAGTGTCATGATAAGACATCATCTTCTCAACAAGCTCTGCTCACTGGGATTACATGGGATTTAGGTTAAATGAATGGCTTAGTCTCCTTCACCTTCTGTAATCACATCATGACAAGTATTGACCAGCTTAAACAAATACTGACAAGAAGGTAAAATTCTATATCCGCAGAAAAGCCATTTCCCAAACTGCTTGTCTATGGGGTGTTGTGTGGCTCCAGAGTTGGCTTTGTGGTGGCTTTCCAGTGCCTGCAGAGGAAGCTCCTGTGGAGGTTTCTGATAGAAGAAGCAATGGCAGCTGATAAGAAAGGTGTGAACAGCAGCATAAGCATGTCACTGCAGGAGGCTGAGACTGACAGGCCACCAAAGGCTGGAGAGCTACAAGACCAGGGAATGTAGATAACAGCCCTACAGAATGGGTCATCACAGATCTTTGTTTAATAATTATGATTCTTAATTTTGTTAAAACCCTAAGTCATAGCTTTTGACTTTAGGTTTTAGTTAATTAATTAATTTGCTAATACACGTTTATGGAGTTTTCATAGATACAGGAATATTGCAAACGATGCCTCAATAAATCACCTAAAGTGTTGGCTTTTTCATAGTTAAAGTAAGACAAAGGTAAGCCTGTTTTTTTTCTGGCCCGGCTCTGAGGATTGTGACCAGATATGCTAGATGGTTGTGGGTTTGAGTAGTTGGTTACGTACTATAACTATATCTCATTTGAAAAATGACTTGGTCTTGAAGCATCAGTTCATTACTCTACTGAGTCATAAATCCTCTGTGTGATTCTGTGATAAGGTCCCATTTTTAAAAGCCCCCCCATCTGCTCCTTATCAGTCCGTCTCACCCCTTCTTTGCCCCACCTCCCAATTTGCACCCCCGACACGATGTGGAAAAGCACGACGGTGTGACCTTTGACACTTTAATCAAGAGGAATTATAGAGACTCTTAAACAAACCCGACGGACTGGGTAGATTGGGCTGACAGGGCGACTGGTTGGCTGGCCCAGAGGCTAAGAGGGATCCAGGAGCAGCAGTGCTGAAATGCTGTCGCCAACACTGGAGGTGGCAGAAGTGGTGGGAGAGTGGTGGATATTACAGGGTTTACAGATTAGGCTGTCTTATTAAACCCATGATAGGAACTTTCCACCCACTGAGTGCTGTCACACACCACTTTCCTGCCTAGTTCACATAAGCCCTGTTTCAAAGAGACGGCCTCTTTATCTTTAGAGGGTTTCTTTAATAGAGGAGAACTAAATCACAGTAAGTTCTGAACATTATTGGACACAAATGTGAACATACTATACATCAGAAAATAAAATATTCACCTTCTATACCACGGTATTTTAGACATATTTAAACAAGACTTTTTGTTGAAGCATATCAGCATGACCAAAAATTGTTTTGGGAAAGATGTCCAAAAAGGAGTTAAATGACGGAATGTAAAATGCACGCAAAAAGGAAAATTGTGCAGTCAAAAAACTCTGAATAAAAAGTGTGTTGATGAATAAAAGAGAAAAGCAAAAAAAGTTTTGGAAATACAGCAGTAATCCTAAATAATGCACTAGTTGACAAGAAACTTTTCTAAACAAAAATAGTAAAACAAAAACAAATGGGTCAAAATTACTTTCACAAGATCAAATAGTATAATCTCTTAGAACAGGCCTTGTAGGTTTTGTAGTTCTGTGTGAAATAAAACATGTGGAGGCATCAGATACGATTTATTTTGAATAAGGACATTTTCTAAAAAAAATAATAATTAAACATGTGTATGATGCAGTTTAAAAAGGAACCAAATTCAAATGTGTTTCCTTATAGGCATTACATAAACCTCCCCCCCCACCCCGGTAAATTCTTAACGTCTCACTTCATAAATGACACCTTGTGAATGAGCTCCATCATATCACCTCTCTACTCTTTAGTACCAAGCTCCATTGAAAGCTGGTCTACTGCACACTGAGCACCACACATGTAGACAATTCATCCATCTCCCTGAGTGGACCAGCAGAGTGAATTTAATGCCTCCACCTGGCCAGAGATCCTCGCCTGTCTAAAATCACAGGCTGACACTGACAATTTAAACCAGAGCAGACACATTCAGAAGTCTTTATTTCTTCCACCCACACTTGCTGTCACAAGCTTTTCCTTTCCTTCACGTTTTGTACGACCTGCAGATGGCTAAAGGATGCTTTGTTCAGGTGAATGGCAGTTTTCTGCTCTGATCATGAGATAATGAGAGTTAACAGCAATATTTTGAAACTCAGAAAAACGTGTCAACCCCAAAAGATTTTCAGGTGTTTCTATTTATCAACCTCTACAAAGTCCAAATTTAAAGTTATAAAGAGTGCTCCATAAGGCAGCAGTTAGCTGCTTAGCGGCAGTCTTCTTGAAAATATTGGAAATGGTAATATAGGCATATTCAGTGCAATTAAGAAAAACTAGCTGCATTTTTTCTCCTATTTAACACCGATTACCAAATTTGTTTTCAGTCACAAGTCTTAAAATTGATACATAATGAAAAAATAATCATCTATGCTTAAATTGTGTGGACAAGCTGATGACCTGATCAGCCGAAGCACACTCATATAAAGTGATATGATCAAATGTATGAGAGATCTTGCGTTCTTTTCCCAAACACACCAAGGCAGGAAGGCCCTATTAGTGAAAGCTCTCAGGGAATTGATAGGCGGTTCTGAGGCTTTAAACCTTGGAGCAAATTCTGCAACCTAGCTGTGGAGTTTAGAATCACATAGGCAAGGGTGTAGCCTGTAGGCAAAGTGTCAGGCCTCTTCTCAGTTCAGACAGTCTGTACAGCCTGAAAGCTTGTTGAGTTAATACACACTCTGGGTACAGAAACACATTAACTGCAGCTTTCAAAACACAGGATCAGATATCTTTCTAAAATGTTTTCCTAATTAATTTCAGTAATAAATGTGTTGGCTGTGTGGCATGTCTACTTTATTTTACGCTCACATATCACACAAATCTAGATGTGAGAAAAAAGTACAAATGACACCCTTTATGCCTGTAGGCAGAGCCCACTTTTAAATCCTCTATTCACATCCCCAGAATAAAATAAATCCAACAGAAGCCAAAGGCCTTGGTAACCCAAGAATGCTGATGCTGCAGATAAGGGTGAGTGAGAAATACATTTAAAACAAAGGTTAGCATTACAGCACAAACATAAAGAAAAGCAAACACGTTGAAGAGGCTGCCTATAATCAGATATTGCATGTGGACATAATTGTCATCACCACACAACTCAGGAAATTAAGGTCATTAGTGCACTTGTTTGGGCCTGTTTCTAAGATACATGGTGTGATGGAGGGAAAAAAGAGAAAACTCTAGATCCTTAAAGTCAGAGAAAGACAACTAGCCATAAAACCGTAGTTGTGTTGAGGATGACCAGTCACAAGGCCCTCCAAGGTCCTAAAAAATATTGGGCTCAAGTTACCAGAAGAAGCTGAGGGAGGTAAGGGAGCGCGGTGCTCTTTGCACTCAAACGACCATAACTCTCACAAGGCCAGAGCCTCTGTCACTAGATGATGTCCTGGTTGGTGCTCCCCATCACCTCTCAGATAAGTTCCCAGTGACAGCTTCCATTAACATTCCTGCCCAACCTGGCAGACAAGTACAAAAAGGTTAAGTGGGGTGGGGAAGCTGAATCAGTTTGAAGGTCTAACAAGAAAAAACAGAGAATATGGTGATGGCTAGAAAAGACCTTGAGAGGGAAAGGAGGGAAGAGGGTGAAGACCAGGAAGTAAGGGGCTACAGGACTGCAGGAGGGATCTGGAACTCTTTTTCTTGTCTGTTTGCAGAAGCAGGCCATTTGAGATTATTGTTGCAATGTCACAAGTACTAATTGTTGTCAGTGTGAAGATGTTTCGGTTTAGTTTATGCATAAAAAGCTAGTAGTTGTAGTTAGCGGGTGTATGTTTTATCAAAATAAATGAAAGTCAGTGCAGTCTAAGTATAACTGTACTCCTGCCAAGGAGTACAGTTATACTGTATTGTATAGTATAGCATAGTATAGTATAGTGTAAGTATGGTATAAGTATAGTATAGTATAGTAAAGTATAGTGTATAGCATAGTAAAGTATAGTATAGTATAGTATAGTATAGTACAGTACAGTACTGTGGAGGAACAAAATCAATGGTGCACTCCATACATAATAACTGCACACAATCAAAGTTGTTAGAGATGTGAATAGATTACACAACTTTTAAGTCAGACCGCTTTTATAAATTGGTACAAAAGGAAATAGAGTGACATGAGCAGTGTTGAAGGAATGTGGAATAAATGGGTTCAACCCCTGAGGTTCAGATTCAAGGACTGGACTAGCTGACAAGCTGCATCACTTAGCTCTCTGTATGTGGAGGAACAGAGCAGGGTTAAGCTTTGCATAATTAAGCAATATTCAAACTGACACACAAACTGTCATATCACAAGGTTATAAATTATAGCTTCAACACAGGCAGAAAAGAAGCTTAGTTTTCACACTTAGAGTAAATTCAACATTAATGAAGGTTGTGAGTGCTACATGCCATTCTTCATGGAGCCTTACTTCACACCTCAACTCCCCCAGTCTGGTTCCCATTGAATGATTCTGTTAATTACTTCACATTTTACTTTGCCAAAGTTGTGAGAAATCTCACTGACTGCCATCACTGTCACACCCAGACTCCTGTAACAACTATTGGCTTGATGAATTGAATCTTATCCTAGTCCCCAAGTACTAATCTTCAAATCAGTTTAAAACGCAAATGATAAAATATGTAATATTTCTTATTCCTTTTATACTCATCTTTCCTCTCAATATTTTCATGCTCCATATTGCTGTTTTATTTGCACACTAGTTTTCACTTCTGTATTATTTATGAGTGTGTGCTGGAGAATTTTTTGCGACAAAACCTTACCCAGTGTGGGTTCACAAACTGACCAGGGCAACAGTGTGCCCTGGGAAAATGTGTATGAAGCACAAGATAAGAAGGGGAGTCGATGTGGAGGAGATTTTGTTGGGGGTAAGAGGCTTTACCAGAAAGAAGGCATATCGCACCAATTGAGCTGTGAAGAACCTAATGGGCTCTTATTCTCTTCCCACGCCCACAGCGTGTTTTCTAAGGGGCACTCAAGCAATGAAACACATATTGGTTTGGCTACTGGTACAGAACTTCAGCCAACTCACTTTACTCTGCCTATTCAGCATCTGCATAAACGACGGTTAGCCTCCATGCAGCTCGACAACTGGCAGAGTATGAATCAGTAACCAAACTTTAATGATTTTAGGAGTCGGTGATTGATCTTACTTGCTGGAGCAGCAATAATGAGAGATGAAAGACAGATGCATGGCTCACAGACAGACAGTGACTCTGATAAACTAAGTGGTGGGATGAGCCACCACAAGATGTTTGTTTCCGTCAGCAAAAAATACAAGTTATTTGACTTACAGAAACAACAGATATATAAATAGGACAACTGCTGCAAAGCACAAGTTGAAATAAAGCAGCAAAATAGTTTGCAAAATTTTTACTACTGAAATAGAGACGTAGGAGAGCCAGTTCTCTGGATAAGACCTAACTATATTAAATTATATGTGCATAATTAAAGACAATTTACACAGTCTTCTGCGTTACACAGTGAGTGTCTAGATTATGCCTTCTAATTTGTTAAAATAAAACTCCAAACCCTGATTACCTTATGGAGGGAAGCCAACTGTTTTGATTTCGCTGTGAGATGTTTGATCTCACTGTGTGGAATGTGGCGACCTTTGATCCAGTGACAACATTCAATTAGATAAGGTTAAGTAAATTGACCTTCTCCATTCCTGCTACTCAGTCCAAAGCTGGATAAAGGGTAAACAGCTTGTAAGAATGCCATTTCACAGTCAAACCCTACAGAACATGTACAAAGTGTTTCTGGTTTAAAACGACTTGTGTTTCTCTTGTTCTGCAATTATGCTTGACGAATTAATAATCTCAGTGAAGGTAAATTTTGGTTTTCAGGTGTTATATTCACTCAGTAAGGCTACTTTGAAAAATATGAGTCTTACAAATTGTGAGAAAATCTCCTTTAAAGAGATTTTAAAATCTAGTTACATGTTAGTGGGAGGTGATTAGGGAGATTTGCCAGTTACCATGTACAACAGATAATTTTTTTTCTTACAGTGACTAGGTCACATTAAACTTCTCTAGTTTTAAGTTAGAAATAAAGTTATGCCTATTTGTTAATTGGCAAGAGAGTGAAAATATTTTTCTTTTGTTTTCAAATTTAAAAAATTATAAACCAAGAGCTTAAAAATATAGCAAGTGGAGTTTTCTTTTTTCTTAAAGACATTTCACATGTCATCCAAAGGTTTCTTCAGTTCTGAACATGGGTTATAAGTTAGAGTCCAAACTACAATATTATCTAAGTACTCAATTTTGTCATCTTCTGGATGATTGAGAATATACCCCATCATACATACACTAAGGCTCGCATTATTTGAGTCAAAGTGTGTTGGCTATCCTTCCACAAACTTCTTACATTTTATTGGAGTTATAACCCACTAAAATTATGAAAACAAGACAAACAATATTTTGTTTGCTAAATATCAATTCATTGGTGTTTTGTTGCAAAGTGTCCAAATTATTTTTCATTGCTAAAAGTTAAATTCACAATAAATGTGATAAAACAGTTAACATTTTTTAACTGTTACACCAACCATTGTATGTATTATGGAGCCTTTGCAAAGATATTCTTAATGAGACTGATTAGTTTCCATCATCTCTACTATCACACAGTATAAAAGGCTAATTGCCTCTACTTTTTCCTCAGACACTGCCCTACCAAGACCACAGCTTATAGAAGTTAAACTGCAGTGACCCAGAATGACCCATTTTCACACTCAAAACCTAAGTCTTCGTTTCTGACTCACCTGCTAATTTAGGATTAGGCTTCTAACTACCACAAAGTACTTGTTTAAAACTTCTGTGGAAAAAAAATTTAAATATTTGTAGCAAATTTTGATTTATCAGCCAAAATCCAGTATCTCAAAACAGTGATAACAATGGAATCCATTTATTTGGAAAACCATCTTCAACTTAACTGTGGGTTCAATTGCAGATGAGCAGCATAGCAGGATGATTATATATTGTTACCTGATGTTGAGCATCTTTTACTCCTGCACAGCTTTAGCTCAAAAGAAGTTTTAAATAATCTATAGATCTATAATTATTATTGCTCATCTCACAGGAACAGTAAATGTACATTCACAAACACATGCTGTGGTTGCAGCAGCATGTCTGCTCCATATAAATTGTTGAATAATCAACAATCCTTGGCAGTTGTGAATGCTTTAATCAAAGGACAAATATTAAACATTTTAAACTTAAGACTGAATCTCTTTCTCCACATCTGTGGAGATGCTAAAGTCAACCCTTCATGTAATTAAAAATTTCCACTTCAAGGTTGGTGGATTTGATCAAACTCTGTAAAAGTCTATGTCTGGGTTTTAAGCTTCTGTTTGCAAACAGCAATAGAGAACTACTGTCATCTACTTTAAAGTTAACAGAAAATTTAACAGGTACAGTCTGGGAGCTTTCAGAAAAAAACTGTGCAGAGCAGAGTTGGCAGCCGTTTTAGGCCAAGACAACTCTCCAACGTTAACCATGTTCTAGCTTCAGCTTTCATTCCCTTGTTTCTCGTTTCTATTCATGTTCCTCAGCCTCACGCTCCAGACAGACTTTAAGCTCTGTGAGAGTGGTCTTAGTAGCCCAACACTTCACAGATGAACAGCTCCAGTAATCGGCCATGATTTATCCCAACAGCCAGCTCTGAGTTGGTTCCCTTGGGTCTAATCTCCACATTATCTGCCTTGCTTGAAATACACACTAAATGCCGAAACATGACCAGAGTGGGAGCGGTGAAGATTGGTCTGGTGAAGAAATGTCAAAAAACTTTAAACATAAAAAAATGAATGATCCAGTTAAAAACAATTGTAAATCTAATATTCTCTGAAGCATATCTGCATGGTGCATTCACTTTGTTTACTATCTGAATTCAAACTACAGGCTGATCAGTCACAACAGCAATTTGAGTTGGCTGAACCTCTTGTTATTTATCAACCATAAATATCTTTTCAAAACATGGTTGGTTATACAATATGCAAAGATGAACTTATATTTATGCATCACTCAGAGATATAGCCTTATTTATCTCGCCATGTCTTACTGCTATGTATGCTTACACGCTTTAAAATATCATCTTGAAACCAGCATATCACACTAGCCCTTTTGGTGCAATTGCAGAATAATGGCAATAAGTTGTCAGATATTCATTCAGTTGAGAGTAAGTTTGAGCTGTATACAGTATATGTAGTCAGGAAGTGAAAAAACATTTTGCATCCTAGAATCAAGCCTCTAACAACTCCCTGGAGCTACACAGGGAACTCCCTAGGGACTCAGAAAGCATTGTAAATTTAAATCTAAATTACTACTACACAGGAGTATGTAGAGAGTTCATATTTTAAGACATTGGAGGAATTGCTTATTTGTAGAAATGAAGATGGCCTCCTCCTCAGAGGGATTTTAGCAGCCTTGTAAGCCATGTATTTGTCATCAGAACCCACCGCAGCCAGAAAGCTGAAGAAGTTAGTAAAACTATTTGTAATCACTATATGGACTATTCAGTTTCTGTGGGTTTTATGCTCTACTTTAATACATTGATTATGTGTTTTACCTGCCAGAAGGAAACAGACACTATCCCGTCATTAATGTTGAACATTTTGACATCAGGGAGCAAGCTCCCGTTAGTGACTCAAATGTCCAAACCAGACAAAGCAGAAACAATGCAGATTAGTGAGAAGCAGACAGAAGCAGCTCATGTGGAATACACTGCTACATGTGACACACACCAGAGAGTGGTATTATAACATAACCATTTACATTCTCTAATATCTAGGGGGATGGACTCTGAGCACTTGAGAATACTTGGGTTATATTGTTTCAATAAATAATATCCACCACTAGGAATTCACTTATTACTTAGGTTTTTATCATAGGTCACAATCTGTCTTATTTTGTTAGTCAACTAACCCAAACAGTGATGAGCATTTAAATAAATTAAAATGGGTATTTTATGTAACCAGTTTTCATTCAGTAATAATCTATTAAATTATGTTTGAGCCTCTCTTTTTTACCATTTCATTTGTGCTTGCAAAAAAATGCATGAACTGAACCCCAGTGGTTTCATACAATAGTACAAGGTGTTTACGAGTACAAAATGGAAGTAAGAAGAGATGACAAGTTAATGTGTTGGTGTAAAATGGGGGTTTGAACTGACAAATGGGAGAACCGTCACAGGACAAATTTAAGAAGAGGAAACTGTTTTCAAAGTAAAAGAGGTCAAAAGCACAATTTAATGCCTTACATCATAGAGGCACCTCTGAATACAAATGTACTGCTTATTGAAAATGTGTATATGGAATTGTGTTTGTCTGCTGATAGTGGAAATTAAAATTATTTGTTCCAACACTTGTGCCAAAACAAGCAAAGCACTCAAAACTAAAGTCATTTCCAGTGTCATTAGTCCTATATCAAACAATTTTCAGACTAATTGTGCGCTGAAATAAAGACAATAAATAAATAAACAACTTTCATAATGAGCTAAGGAAAGTGATCATGATGTGCTGCCCATCCTAGTTTCTTCTGCACAACAACATATTTTGACACTTGTAGCATTCCATGCGAACTGGCTGGAAGAGTTGGCAAAAATAAATGCATCACTATGTATGGGTTTATAATTAAAAACAACTTTGTCTATTTCAATTTGTTTCTGCCTGCACTTTCAAACGCTTGGAAAGGTCAAAATGCACTGCTTATGTACCGATCTCTGGTGCATTTAAATGGCTTGACAGTGATGTGCACAAAAGTAGTGTACTGTTTTCAAAACTGTCTCTGGAAGAGCACACCTCTACCATTAATTCCTTTGCGAGGCAGGCCTATGAAAGGAGGGAGAAAACTACACACAAGCTGCATGTGGAGCATTAACTGGTAAAACAAAGCCAGGATCACCAGGGTGCAGTGGGCTGGCTGGCTTGCTGACATCCTCGTGATTCATATACAGAACATTTTTAATTGGGGTAGTCCTGAGGCATTCATGTTTATGACTATTTATGACATGAAAATTGTTATTCAGATGGTTTGCATTCAAAGGTTCGACTGTATTTTTAAACGCACTTGAACCAACATGTAATGACTTAATGGCACAGCTCTCTTGTGGCCATCTTAAAAGTTGAAAACTAAACTTGTTATGAACTGAAACTACAAGCACCTCAGCAGCAGAACCTGGTCTTACGCCGGCAAAAAAAAAAGTAACAACCACAAGGGCTGAAGGTATTTTCTGCCGAAATATGTCATGCTCTTACAGAGCAGAGCAGCTTTAGAGACTGAAGGAAGACATACTCAATATTAAGCAGGAGGTTTTAATCTTTTTGCCTGACAGGTAAATGTATGTACCGCCAAGAACTGTCTGAAAAAGATATTTATCTTTCATTTATTCAGAAACACTTCAGGGTATATTTGGTCAGGACCCAACTTTATGAACAAAGGGTTTAACAGATTGCCACATGGGGATTTTCAAAAGCATACAAGAAATGTATTTTTAGTAGCATTATGTCTACTGAAGATCCATCAGCAACAAAAAGTTCAGGCAGCAGCTTAAAGACATCAGGCTGCTGCCTGAGACAAAGCCAGAATGTTGATTTAACACTCTATGGAGTGAGAGGACGCATACAGAGGAGGGGAAAATAACATGATAGATGGACATATAAAACTACGACAGGCTTCTGAAAGATTGTAATGGAGTAGCCTACCAAGGGAGATCCTGTGTCAGTTCACACTCCATCTACAGAGTCAGTCCTCCATTACAAAAAGCTTTGGTTTCACAGTGAAAGAATTTGCATAGCTTTCCTCTACATATACGTGTGTCCATGTATCAATGAGGATAATAGAGTGTCTGTGAGCTGCATGTGTGAAATGGTCCGATCAAAGTAAGGAGGCAGTCATTCCCACCTGCTCTCATTAGTCTTAGGGTCCTACATGCCCAGAGCAGAATAAGGTACCACCTGTTTCTGACTGCTCTGGCTAGATCCCTCAAGACACTTAAATCAATGCACACTACGAACACACCCAACCATACAAGTCAGTGTGAAGAATCAATGAAGATTAAACAATCCATGCTATTTAAGAGGAAATTGTTTTCCCTTAAAAGTATGTGTGCTACATATGCAACACTGGTAGCAGTAAGTATTGAGTTGACAGACTGCATAAAGACATTGACTTTTTTTTTTTTTTTTTTTTCAGATTTTTAAAACTGGAGGGAAAAAAAGTATCATGTATATCTATGAAGGAACTAAATGTGATCATAATTATAGAGCCAAAGAAATTCTCAAAGGACCATCCATATTCGTGTTGCATTCATAATTCCTTTCAATATCTTTAAACTGAGATTAAAGATCACTTTGTTGCCCCATTCCCACAGATCCTATGGTATGGAAAAAACATCAAAACAGGAGGGGTTTATAGGGAACATCTTTAACATTTGCTCCGTTCACAGTGTGCTTGATTAAATGTAACATTTTAGGATCCCAGAGTTCTGAGAAAAGCATAAATCATTCTCTCGCAGCTGCTGGTGTGCCTAGGGAAAACACATGCTATTCCCCTCTTTCCCTTTCTCTCTGATCATAAGCCCACCCGATTTGTTGGTCCCTCAACTAATGAAACTCATAGTGAAGGGTGTGTGTGTGTGTACTGGTAGTGGACACCTGCAGGTTGCTGCTACTCAAGAGGTTCTGGAAAACCATGGCTCTGACCTTTAGTGCCTCTACTCTAACCTCACCTTGGTTTTCTCAATCATCAGTAACAAAGAGAGAAGCCGTCAGCCAGTTACTGTCCAGCAAACAACGATTAACAGAGTCAATTACGTTCTCTTTAGTGATGTACAAAGCGGTTAATTTTTGACTTTTTCGAAAGAGAAACTCTTAAAAAAAACATATACATATATATCACTATTAAGAACAGTAGAACAATTTAATTTGAAGACAACGCATAACTGACCTTGTAAATTAAAAAAATGCTTAAAGGCAATTACACATCCTCCAAAGATAATTTCTCAGAGGACATTTCAAACCAGAGCTGTTTGGGCCTTAAGCATCAACAGTTGAGCCTTTAATTGTGTTCAATTTATTAGAACGTTCCAACCTCAACTCAATTAAATGAAAACAGATTCGTCTCAATCTGCAGGAGTTCTGCAAGTGTACCAGGACTTCCTTTAACCACCAATCCAAAACCCCAACCCACTCCCTTCATTTTCTAAGTAAACTGGAATTTTGTTTTAAGTCACTGGTAAACAACGAGACAGAAAACAGATGTCCCTGGCCATATTTCCAAACTACTCAGTCTTTCAATAAAAAGATTAAAATAGGAGGGATTGCAACATGATTAAAATATTTGTCCAAGTTCCTACTTAAATGTGCCACCAGAAAGTCAACAACTGGCACCATCGCTGCTTTTACATGGGCAATTTACGTCTCATTTGTGATTTGTCTTACAAGTGTTTCACAGGGGAACCAATGCAAAAAGACATGCATGCTGCAAATGTGGATAATATGTATATCAGACCAGGAAAATTATAGAAAGTGGAATCCTAGTGATGGAAACATTTTTCATTTTTAATTAATTGAAAATATAATGAATGGAGTTAAAAGATCCTTAAGAAAAGTGCTGGTGATATCTCTAAGAAATGACAGAACACAGGTCACACGTATGAACGGAGGTGAAACACTAAAAACAAGACCTTAACTAACTGCACTCACATTTTCTAAAACATGAACGTACAAATTAAGGTTTATCAGTTCTATTGCTTGAGGAGAGTAAAATAAATATAAGACATTTAAATGACAAAACAATTGCATTTCAATATGACAGTTTCCACAAAGTAAAAGTAATTCAGACAATGAAAGTCGATTAGTGAAAGTCTATTGCAGAATATTTTATCACAACGGTTATAGTGAAAGAAAGGCTTACTTTAGTTTGCTTACCCAGATCCGAAGGTTTATGTATACATTAACATACACCAAGTAATCTCTTGACTTTGAAATGTCACAATCACTTAATCTCCTAAATTGGCTCTCTAGTAGCAAAGAGAATGAATTCTAAAAGGCTGCAGCCTTTTAGTTTTTTTTTTTTTTGGACCACCTTTCACCTCTGGCAGAACGAGGCGTTACATCTATCATTCCATAAACATTTCACTGATAGGCTCTCAGTCAGCTCTGGTTGACAGCAGGGACATGTGCACACACCAAAGGCTTTGATGTGGGGCTGAAAAGCCTAGAAAAACCAGACCTTTAAGTGGACATCTAAGACTGCCTGCACTCACACACAGGCTTTTCAGACTCTTCCAGCGCACGCACACACAGCAAAACAGAAACGGAGAGAAAAATTCTGGCCCATCAATTTGGGTGCCCCTTTATATGCCTGTATGGACAGGTGAATTTTATATAAAAGGACTTCTGGCACAAATTCAAATTTTGCACATGTACTCGAGCTAACATGTATGGTCAAGAAAGTTACACAGAACAATATAAAACAAAGTTACACCATTTGCTTTTTGGTAAAGACTACTTTAAATCAGATTACTAAACAATTACAAAATTCAATCATTAATGTGTTTAAAGAGAAATAAATGAAATTATAGACGTAGGTACAGAGAGTCCACATGATTAAAAAAAATAGGTATCTGGACAAAATGAAGAACGAAATAAAGACACTTTAAACAAAAAAGATTGGAAAAAAGAAGAGGCAATATAGAGAAGGATTGCAGAGCTCCACAGTTAAACATCTGCTGGGGATATAACTTTTTCTTTAGGGACTCAAAAGCCCAACTTCATCAACTTCATCTTTGGCCTCACTCTGTCCCTTTATGCTTCTATTCAGACTTCTGCTTTGTGTTTATGTCAGGTTTTAATATTCAAAAAATATGTCTTTAGTTTATGAGCCACTGCTTCGCTGAAGCAATATGCCTACTAAATCAAAGTAATAATCTGAAACCATGCACTAAACAGAATTTACCAGAATTCCTACATTTATCCAATGTCAATAGAGACAAAACCAACACTCTGTAAAAAAAACTGTACATTACTTTAAAAACTCTAGTATTTGTTACAGCTGCAAAACAAATGCATTTAATGGCACTGTAGAAATCAATCAAGTCTTGAAAAGAGGATGTTTTTTTTTTTTCCTTCCCATGTCTCTAGTTTTAAATGTGTGTATGCAGTTAGGTCTGTACAGGAACATAGTATCTAAACAACATTTCTACAACACTGGTGTCCCTCCTACAATCTGATTTCCCACCTCTACAGTCTAAAACCAACTCATCTTTGGAGCCAAATAATCGTTCTTTTACCTGAGTTCCTGCAATCATCTCCTTGCTGAGGCACTTGTACAGAAAATGCCAGCAGGTCCGGCGCCAATAAAGATTCGGGCTTGCGAATCTCATTAAGCCAGCGACTCATGTGGAGCTCTTTGGTGTCAGAAGGGCCCTGAATAAGTGGAACCAGCTTTTCCTTTATGCCCTCCTCTGAACCTGAAAGACAAGAGTTTAGGTTAAATCAAAATTCTTAGCTTGTCCTATTTCTGAGTTCCCAGCCAACAGCTGGCAGCATATCTAGTCTTTGACCTTTATTTGGAGCAACATAATTTGGATCCCAAGGTACCACTTTATCTAAAAACGTTTATCGATATGCTCCAAGACAGCATCTCTCTTCTATCTGTTGTTATTATTTTTATTTTCAATCCAGGACCAACTAGCTGCAAGGTAAAAGAGCTAATAGCTACAACCTTGTGCTGCATGTTATCACAGCAATTCAAAACAATCATAATACAATTATACTCTTACTAAAGCTTAAAACAAAGTCTGGAATGAAAAGGTAAAATAAAGTACTGCATAAAATTTGGGTCAAAATACCATGCATCATAAAAAGTAAGCATACAGTAAATTCCATGAGGAAAAATATGATGAACATTTGTAGCTTATTCCTTGTTGCTGAAAAGAAAAATACTCAATCCAAAAGTTGCAGGTTTGACTCCAGCGTTCTCCTGCCCAGGTTTATAAAAATGTGCATTTTTGGGGGGGCCTGTGTGGCTCTAGTATGAAGCTCTCTGATTGATATATATGGCTAAAAAGTGTTGCATAGATTCAGTCCATTCACTGTTTAAACGGTCAAAGCGAAACCAAACACTGTACTCTAAATGCAGGGCAGAATATTAGCTGTAATGAAACAGTGTCATCTTCTGCTAAAGTAGTGAATTATTTTATGCAGTGAATATTCTGTGAATCCCAGATATTAAAGTTACCAAAATTTATTATGCACGCTTTTATCTTTATATGTTTCTATAATTACAGCTGCATTACATCTAATCTAACCAGCATCATGTGTGCATTTTGAACTTGTGAACTTTTCGCTATGACACTATTTCAATAACATCCGTCCTATCAAAGACGTGACCACAGCCCAGCGACATCAGATCCGGGAGAAAACAGCGGCTGAATCAAATAGCTGGAAAGAAATCAAGATAAAATGTGGACTAAAGAAAAGAGAGGGATAGAGACAGACTGGAGCATGTAAAAGTATGACTTCAAGAAAGTAAAGGAAGAGTCTAGTCTGTCTCACTCTTTCCCTCCTACACAAGCAGTAAAGTTTTAACAGGGCACAGCTGTACACACCTGGGGTCCTGGCGCACACTTTTACAGCTCCCACAGTTCCTGAGGCACATTTCACCATCGCACGGCTGCAGAACTTCAGCTCCAGATTTTGGACCAAGCCCTCGAGAGTCGGTGACGGGCCTGGATATTTCACACCTAATAAAAAAAAATAAAAAAGTGAATATGAACTGCAGTCTTGCAACTTTAAAAAACTTCTTCTGTGGCTTTGTTTTTATCTGATTGGGTTTTAATTACAACTGACCAACCAGGTGCTATGTAACAAACAACTAACAAATGCATTTAAAAAAAGAATGTGTTTGGTAGTGGCTACTACAAACAAAAAGTACCTTTTCTTTCCAAGCGCATCATAATCATGTGCATATTATACTACATGCATACATTGAAGAGCCCAAAGATTAAAACTTAGTGATTTTAAAGGGTTTATATTTTTCAGAGAACTGAAACTAAAATTACTGTAAAGAGAAATAATTGCACCTACAGGACATATAATTAAAAATTACATCATCTAATCTTGTTTCCTAATAACTCAACAGTGCTAAAGAGTGTGAAACTTGCGGATTTGTGTGTGTGTGTGTGTGTGTGTGTGTGTGTGTGTGTGTGTGTGTGTGTGTGTGTGTGTGTGTGTGTGCGTGTGTGTGTGTGTGTGTGTGTGTGTCGGTGTGTGTGTGTGTGTGTGTGTGTTTGTGGTGGGAGAGTTTTCATACCAAAAGTAATTATGTCAATGTTTTTTATAGTCAGAAACCGTTTCAAGCACATAAAAGCAGAGGAAGGTTAAACACTAGCTGGATAACTGAAAAGCATTATAAAGTAAATGGTGTCCTCTGCCAAAAAGCCTGTTGAGAGAAGGGAGGAAGATCCATCCATCACCTGACACATTCTTCCACTGAGCTACAAACTGGCCAAGGGAAAGACACTGCATTCTTACATCACCATTTCCAACAAGACTTTACAGGATATTTCAAAACAATCCCCTCTTACAGTAATACCTCTTCATTTCCGACAAGCAGTCAACACTTTTTTTCTTACTGAGTTTACAGATGTTTTGGGTTTTTTGTAACATGTTGAACATGTGACTCTGAGATGAACAAATGTAAAATGCAGAACAAAATGCCACAAAAGAACAATAAGGTTAAACCAAGTAGAAGTTGCACAGGGAATAGAAAAAATTTAATTAAACGAAACAAAAGGGACGTCATTTAACTGGGGATTACTTCCCAACTGATTAATGTGACTGTTCTGTATGAATAAGGAGAAGAGCAGTACTGTGGACAGCTGTAAAAGACTGCAGGCAAAAATTTTGAAAGCAGTAACAGAAATCCTAATAATTTCTCTTCCATTGAGTTATTTTCCAACACATCCTCTTCTGTGTTTCATCAATCACCCAACATCAGAAATATCCCAGTAGCAAAATATTGAAATGCTGAAGAAGATGTTAGTTGGTTGTTCTGTTTTAGTTTAGAAAGCAAACAAAAAATGAAATAAAATCATATATTTGTTCCCCAAACTATATTCCTTATTTCAATTTGTATTTCTTTCCTTCAGGAGTTGATTATGGTCTGGACTAGAGCTGAAACGACTCCTCGAATAATTTCAGTACCTTGATTATTGAAATCCCTTGAGGAAAGTTTATCTGCCTCGAAGCTTCGTCAATTTATGTTTTATTATTTAGTGCACCATGTTCTGGGCGGGACATTATTAGTATTGTGCACCGGCTCTCACTTCTGCCTATGAGTTGTTGACAAAAGCTAAGTGTTAGCAGCATAATGTCCAGTTTTTGAGTTCAGTCTGTGGGGATTTCATTGATTAATGATAATGCCCGGGTTTTCATCGTTTTTGTGGGACTAATAACGCTCTGTCCTTAAAATAACTGGCATGATGCCTGGAGTACGGCAGCTTTTCTCCACCGGGAGCTGCTGGTTCAAAGCGAACAGTAACACTGGTGTTATGCTAGATATACCAGTAAATATTTTATCAATTTTTTTTATCCAATTACTCAATTAATCGTAAGAATAATCGACAGATTACTCGATTACTAAAATATTCATTTTCAACAGCCCTAGTCTGGACTTCATACATTTCCCCCAAATGTCACTTTAATGTCAAGTGACTCAGCTGAGAACACAGGCTGGTTTGTTTGGCTTGGAAGGGTTTTCCTCTCTAGGAATGCAAGATATACAAAGTTTAGTTGGGGAACCATGACCAAAAAAAAAAAAAAAAGAAAAAAAAGAAACAAGATTAAAAAAAAACAACTCATTTGGCAATGAAGCTTGAAACTCCTAATTTGAAACAGTAAAAGTTTCTGATCTTAATGCATAAAAACAGTGGAATGTTCAACCAATACATTCCAGTGGTACTAATAAAGTACAATACATTAATGCAAAATATTTTTTAATTCCAAGATGAAATGACAGCAAACACCAGATGAAACGATCTCTTGGTGGTTTGAGTTGATTTCAACTGTAGCTCAAATGTAGTTTTATTGCAAGCACGCAGACATGGATGGCAGGATTTGAGTTGACCACAAATACCACACTTAACCAAGGGAATTGCTGGGAAATTGCTAAAATCCCTAACCACTGACTTCCCTTCTCTCTCTTTCAGACAAATTACCAATCAACCTCTTCACCTGCTGTCTGAGAGGCCCTCTATACGCCCAGATGGAAGATGGTAACGTTAATAACCCAGCTGAAGTCTCTCTGCCACACACTTTAACATACCTGCAAGTCAAACAGAACAGTACCGCATGTCGCCCTGGGATTTTGGCTGCTTACTCCTTTAACAGCTTCCAGTCTATTTAGGACGAAAGCAGTGGGAAGACATTCCAGCGTGGACATGTTTAAATCCAAATTAATAATGCGCTTCTATTAGACATTGTTTTTTTCTAAACTAAATTACTTTAATATATTTTGGAAGCATTAGTCAGCTGCTAGTAAACAACAGATGCTTTTTATATTATCAAAGTAAATGCATAACTGTCATTAAAAACTAGTAGTACGCTGAAGCATTAAGACCATATCTGTGATTTGTCCATGTAACTTTTCAGTATTACATTAGTTTAATACGTTGTGATTTGTTTTGTATTCCACTGGATATAACAAACAAACACACAATCAAAGTCATAAGACCAGAGAAAGAGTTAGAAGGACTCACATTTAGCACATTTAGCATTTTCCAGTTTAGGAACTGGGAGTCACCCAGTTCTAAGTGGAGCTACAAAATTCAAAAACAAAACCGGAGAATGGAGCTAAAAACTGTCTGTTCATCTGCTGGCCAACAGTCCATAGAACCAAAAAACCTAAAAGCAAAACTAAAAGTATCCCAAAATGATTCTGGAGTGAGGAGCACAACAATATTTTGTTGATTAATAGTGATGCTTCATGCAACGCTTACAGGAGAATTAGGGATCACTTTTCAATGTGTCAAAGGTGACTACATGAAGGGCATTCATGAAATCTGATTTTGCAAGAATCTCTCATCATCCTTTAAGAAACATTTTCTACATGATTTAGATCAGAGAGATATGTAGGATAATCCTAAAGACGAAGATTTTTCTCCTGGGAGAAGCCCAGAACTGTAGTGTTCTGTTGAAAGATCCAGTCATCGTCGTAATGACGAGGGCTCTCAGTCAAGCGATCCACATAGTTAACCACATTTGTTAGTTCCTTTGAAGAAAAAAAGCTTCTGGATTGCGAGTGAGCCCCCCGCCCCCACTGTTTTGTACAGACATCATCTCAAGGGGGATTTCCCTCTCATGCCATCAATGTTGGAAACCATGAAAACCATCAAAAGTGAGTTTTCTTGTCTGAAAATTAAACTTGCCACCACATTTGAATGTGCCATGTTTGGTCCTCCCTTGAAAAGTCCAACAACAGAATTTGTGGTGTAGGAGGAGATTTGAAGATTTTTCTGTTTTCTGTTCTTTAAAAACTTCTCTTCATTCAGGGCCGTAATCTGGGTCAAGTATCGGTTTTTACAGACCTCCTGTTCAATCCTTTGGTTCTGTGTAGGTGAAACTTTTTTTGTGTTTACCAATTAACTTTTTTTGTTCCCAACCACCCCAACCAGCCTTTTAGAGACTTTCCTCAGGACAACTAAAAGTTTTAAAACTGTGGTCTTAAACTATTAATCTGCTTTTTTAAATTAAGTTTTTAATAATTAGTCTCCAACATGCTGTGGATAAATAGCACCAGGGGTATCACGATAACACATCCCTTCTGCCCACGTAGACGCCCTCAAGGGCACAGCGCACCTGCTGGGTTGGTAGCTGCTGAACAGGAGGAGGGCGTTGGGAAGTGGTGTGGGGGGCTCTCGAAAATGTTTTGTCCAGCTGTTGGACTATAAAAATGTGGGGTGAACAGGAAGAGTGAAAAAACAAGGGTTGGTAATTTTGTCAGCTTGAACAATGGCATTCTGTGTGTCGTATGTGTGCAAGGTGCATGTGTGTGTGTAACACAACCAGACGTGTGTCTGTTCGTCTCTGCGTGTTATTAAAAGACCAAGTGAATGTATGTGTGGCGCTGTTAGTTGTCAAGCAAAGGCAGGTGCAAGAGGTACATAAACACACAGCTAGGGGTCAGAGGCTACAGTACTCCGTCAGACAGAAAGAGGGCAACTGCCTGACTAAGCCTCGATGAGATGTGCTGTATGGTCCACTAGTGCCCATTATTCATGGAAGCCAAACATATATGACGGGAAAAGTATGATGTACACCTGTTCACATACATTGATATTAAAATCACAATTTGTGAATGAGTACAAAAAAAACAACAACCTTGTCAGCTATTTTACATCATTATTCAGCGAATGAGATCCACTGGATAAAAATAAAATAATTGAGAATTAACTCCTGTGAAGTGTCTTATGATTAGTCTGTCTCCTCTTTACTGAAGCGTCCTGAGTGTTTCTTTTTATTCCATATGGGACCTGGAAAGGCAGTGGCAGATTTTAAAAGCAGATCAGGAGCACTGCAAGTACTATGTTTGTTTTCTGCACTGTTTCCAGACAGCTGTCTTCCAGGCCTAAATGCTGGCACAAAAACTGCATTAATGCAATAATGCACTAATGATAAGCCAGCTGCAGGGGATGGTAAGCAACCACAACAACAGCTATGCTCATGTTTTCCTCTTTTCCTCTCTTGTGCTTTCTAAAATCACAACTATGCGAGTATTTATGGAATGACCAAGCCACATAAAAGATTTTCTGCCTGTTTACGTGTTTTCCATCTGTAAACCTCTTCAGTGAATGTTCCTCCACTAAGCACTCCTGACTCAACCATCGAGCTGTAGAGCTGAGGAACTTCCTTCAAAGTGTAAAAACCATAGTTCTCTTCCATGTAAGTCATCCGGATTGTGAACTTACACTTCAGACGTCTAAAAGTCTTAGTACAGAGTATAGATGGGAAATCAAATCAATTTTTCAAAGCATCAAGAATCAGACCTGGATTATTCTGACTTGATTAACAAACATCAGAACTCGATCATCTCAGAGTAAACATATGACCCAATTTTGACACAAAAGAAAAGGGAACTCAGAAGTGTGTAAGTGCAGAACCAGAAAAGTTTATGACAAGAGTCGCAGACACTGCTTCTCGAATCCACTGCAACAAAGCAAAAATGACTTAGGCAAGAGTTAAAGGAAATTAACAGGAGGAACTCTTAACTTGAATATGGCAGAGCTAAGGTACGTTTCAATTTTCTGCTACTATCAAGAATAGTCAGGAGTTGGGTTTTTTGGAACATGTGCCAATATTTTTCCCCTCCAGCTTGTGTTTCAGGATGTGATTGGTATGTTGATATCTACCATTGGACTGAAGAAATTCAAAGTGTAACACTAACTTATTCTGAGAAAAACAAGTTTGTTTTACTTCAAGTGAAAGTCATCAGTCCATAGTAAATGTATTAATTTCTTCTGTAACTGATGGCAAATGATTAGTAAGATGTACATTATTGCCAAACCATGATATGAAGGTAAATATAGAGAAGCTAGAGTACTACAACCCTCCAGCTTGGCATTGAGCCTAAAGCAACGAGGGGGCTGACAGAAAAAGAGGTAGACATAGACAAGTTGGGTAGCCTGAAAGCAGCCAGCTGAGCCATTAAGTGCTGATGCAGAAACAATAACTGTCTCTCTTAAGTCAGGAGGGGCTGTAGTAGAAGCAGTAAGTAGGAGCAGGTCTGTTGGCATCGTGCCCAGAACTGACACACAGCAGAAATACAGACACATGCAGGAGAGTGGGACAGGAAAAAAAGACAAGGCAAACCAGTAGTGATTTCTCCTGCAGTTAAAGCTCAGAGAAGAGCAGTTCTCATAGAAGTACTGCTTCTAATGTCACCAACTCTTAATATAGTTGAGATAATTGTCTTTTTAACTGTATTATATGTTTAGAATTTTAGTTAGTGGGCTTGTTAAAGAAAAAATGTCAAGTCCAAGTACAGCTAAATGACAGCCATGACACCCATCACTGTTGAGGCTTCACCAGCACTAAGAAATCACACACTGTTCTTGGATAAAGGAAGACAATGAGCCATTTATAAGAAAAGCCACAACAATCAACACAACCTCACACACACAGGTCTGCTCAAAGCACACTAGTTCTTCAAATAGTTGAAAACACTAAAACCACTGAATCAATCTAGACTGCAAAATGTTTTCACCAAAATATTCAATAAAAAACACAGTTGGGTGAATGTACATCGAAACACAGAGTCAAGCGAGCGAGTGTCTACAGACAAATGCATACAAATGTAAATGTGTTTTTCCCTAACTGAGAAAAGTACTGCCAGGCCTCGTTGAACAGAGGCTACAACAACTGCACAACTCAGTGCTTAGCACAATCATTGCAATAAAGGCAGTGATGGGGTCTAAGTGCTGGTGGTAGCACAAGCTGGAGGTCTAGTTTTCATAATTTCCATCCCTTCCAGGTGTTGCCTGCCTTTTTGTCTGTCCACTAAAACAGTGACATATGTTCTCTCTGCATTCAAACCATGGTTTTCCCTGCCACTGAATTACCACAATTAAGGAGGCTTCATGCGGAAGCAATTTGGCAAACACTAATGTGCCGAGGAAGCAAGGTTTGGCAGACATTGGGGTGGAACAGAGGAGTGTGTAGGGAAAAAATAAATTAAAAGTCACAGTGCCTGAGAGATAGAAATGTGACAGAACATATAGGGGGAAAAAAGGAAGAAAGGCTTTTTTTTTCTTTTTTTTTGCAAAATAGGTCATTCCTACATTGCCGTTTGGAGGGAATTAATTAACCAGTGGTGAGACAGTATTGGATGAGGATCAAGTATATTAGTAGTCCTTCCAGTAGTCCTTCCGTTACTCATATACTCAGCTTAATGCTGCCCTGACAAATTTGGCTATAAGAAACAAGGGCATTATAGCTTTGAAGTAGCAGCCAGGATAGAATGCCAGTGTGGTTCCACTGAGACAGATGCTCGAAACAACACACCACAGCTAATGACGATAAACCAGTCTCTTTATTGCTTAAAAGCAACTTGGAAATACTCTGTGCTCTCCCTCGCTTCAGATCTTAACACCCCTGTGTATCTATAAGTCATAAAGGCTCTACTACTTGTGCATTTTCTCTTGATGAGAGAAAACTAATAAAATAACAAGCAAAGCATTCTTGTTTACTAATAATCCATGGGGATCAATATTTATATCTAAGCTTTGAGGGAACTGCTGGGTCTGTGTGTGGTGGTAGCCAAGACTGAGGTTTTAGTACTGGTGAGGCACTTCAATGGGTGTTACAGAGGAAATTTATGGCCTTTTGACATGGAGCTATGTGCTCGGCTGGCACTAGTCACTACCCTCAGATGGGACCATTGGCTCTCAGCAGGGAGTCAGCTCTGTAGACACTACAAGATGAAATAAATACAAACAGATTTATTTCAGTCTGTCATTAATTTAGGACTTGGTAACATCCAGAGTCTGCTCCGGGTGCTTTAAAACATATTATTCTCACAGTGGATTTTGTTTCATGTCCTAGATGATTCATGTTAAGAACTCTTGAAAAATCTTTGCCATTAATCAACCAAACCATAAAAAAAGTTTATATGCTTTTAATTTTAAGAATCTCTTTTCAGATCAAAATAAAGGCTTCTGTTGAATTGGTTTGGGCTCTCATAACTCTTCCTTTTCGCCGATTTTTTCACATCTTTTGCTGTGCTTATTTAAATACTATCAAGAGAAGTGCAGGTACTGACACTGTAATAGTCAACAAGTCGTTACCTCTGATATTTTATAAACCAAGGCCACAGTACATAAATTTGCATAATATTTCTATTTACCTTTCCAAGACAAAGTTGTGAGCCACTACTGAATAAAACATTAAAACACATTTTGGTACCTTCTAAATGCTAGGAAAGGTGAGTGTGACTGAAATAGTACTATATAAGATGAGTCCATTTTTGTCTATTTCACATTTTGCACAAAATATTGAATCTCAGTCATGACAATATGAATGTGTGCATTATCACAATCACAAAGGACATCTTGGACGCACTACATGGTAATCTATGACAATTCAGTTGCCATAGATTGAAACTTTTAACTATTGGTCACCTGGGAGGGCTGTCCATTGTTCAAACCTGAGCTTGGTGACTGGAAGGCTAAAGGCTCCCACATATTGCATCAAAAGTGTATAAATAGGTTCTCATTGATATAGAAGCAAGACAAAAATAAAAGCTTCATTTTGCTCATATCTGCTCAAAGTGTTGTGTGACTGGTCAGGAGTTTCTGTGTTTTATCGAGGAATGTGCTCAGCTGTTTATTTTTGCTATGATTTTTCTCTGCAACTAGTCTTCTTCCACTATCTGGTTTTTGTATCCGGAGAAGGCATGAATAATTTAAAGGAATCTGAGGAGTCTGGTGAGGAATTGTGTAAATTTGTACAGTTGTTCACTAAATAACTACTACAATAAAAAGATTGAAAACTCCTGGATAGAAATTGTAATGTCATTGTCCATGGAGGAGGCTCGTTGCAAAAAAGTGTGGCACTCTCTTCGTGACCATTTTATAAAAGCAAAATAGAGAATGCAAGCAGGGAGTGGGAATGGCAGGTAGGGTCAGTACGTAAAGAGAAGCAGGAAGGGTCTTTCCTAGGTGGTCTACGGCGTCGTATGAAAGGTGTGTGTATGCCAATATCCTGAAACCATGTGACTGCGTGACTACTTTTTGACTTTGGATGAAGCATGTGGGAACTTGAAACTCAGAGTGGTGAGGACATGGTTAGCATGGTAAAGGAAGGAAACTCTGGGTTTGCCACAATCAAAACTACCATCACAATAATAAATATGTCTTTTTTTTTTGATGGAGGAAACAGAAGCCACTTTGAGGTCCATTAATGGCATTAAATATAAACATATTAAGCATTTGGAAGTCTAATCATGAGTCAGCAAACTCTGACGCTTGACTCCACTGGCATCACTTGTTAGCTTGTGAGTAAAAGGAACAACAGTGAAGGTGCAGACAGCTTCAGTAAGACAAAAGAAATGTAGGGAAAGATCGAGTCTGGAGTGACTTAAAACATCATCACAATCTGCCATGGATGGAATAAAGGCCGTCTGTAGTCCATTGAAGTTTTCATTGACAAGAACTGTCTCAAGTTCCATGCAAGATTTATTTATCAGTTCTCTGATGCTGACATAACGTGTCTTTAATGTCAGAAATAAGGTTGCATGTAGATGAAAAAGCCCATTCTCTTTCCTTTCCCTCTAGCTTTCTTCTTGTCCTGATGTCAATTTGTGAAGCAGACAAGAAGACAGGAAGAATTTTCTCCCAAACCAATAAGTTACCTCTTCAAAGAAGTATGGATATTTGAGTGAGGGGCCAGACTACGCTGAAACAGACATCTTAGGGCTTTCATTTAATTCCTCATCTCTTTACTGACATTTCTGACAACCACAGACCAAAGGAAACCTCTGGTCCTTCTGTCTTTCACTCTCACTGTAAAACACTGAAATGTATCCAAACAATCATTGCAAAAACTGTCTGGGCTTATTAGCTGACAAGGCAAAGTGGCTTGTACCTCCAACTTGTCTCAATTAATAGATGTTGAACATCATGTTTCCTAAAAAGTTCATTAGAGCAACTCGGTAATGAACTGAACCCTCCCTGATCATTCTACTGTCAGGATAACTAGTAGAGAGAGAAAAAAACAAAAAGGTGAGTTTAAAAAAGGGGGAGGAAAAAAACAAACGGAGAAGCATTGTGCATAGACATCATTAAACACAGCATACCACAGAGGTGACCAAGTGATATGAAAACAGACACTTTTCCACCTCTAATAATACGGAGCTGTTACAGACCAGTGTTGTACCACTGCATCACAAGGGGATTTGCGTCAGACTGAGGCTCTTGAAGCCAGTTAGATCACAGGAGTATGAAGTGATGGCCATGTGAGGAGTAGTCTTTTTCATGCAGTGCAAAAATGCGTTAAAACTATGGTTGACATGATCTCAGAAATTACATTTGTTTCCAAGCAACGGAGTATGTCAGTGTGAAAAAAGGTACAAACAAGTTCAGGAGATGCAATATTTTTTTTTTCCATTTCTTTTGGTCATCAGCAACTCTACAAAGCCCGCAATGTAGCCTCTCTTTTCAAGATTTAAGCGTAAAAAAAAACACAAACAAATGACTTGTTTTAATAATGACTGCACTGTGTGCAATATCCCAGGTCTTTCTTTAACATCAACACCCATCTGGTTGGTATGAAGTGAGAGCATTGACTTGCTCTAGTTCAACATTTTTTGAGTCATTTGCCCTAAATGGGATCACATGGTGTGAGTTCAAAAGTGCACATATGATCCAGAAATGATAAAGGTAGGCACACATCTGTCTCTTTGTCCATATGCCAAACCTGACACTCAAAGAGGCGCCAGAGCTGTGTGTAATAAAGGGAACCAACGGCCAGTTGTAACTTTGGGCACTGATGTTGGTCCCAAACTCTTAAGTTGCTTTATTTCCCTCATCCTGTCACTTTCCCTTTCAGCCTTCAGGTTCCTTTTCTTTTTCATTTTTTATTCTGCTCATTAAAACATTCACTCTCTCTTCCTCTGTTCTTTCTCCTGAGGATCTGTCATGCTAAAGCTATGTCACAGCTCATATATCCCCCGGCAATCATCCAGAACATGGCTGGTGACCACCATCCACCAACGTCTACCAGTACCTCCCCCTCACCATGTTGTAGACCAGACCACCACAGAGTTCTGTGGCCAGAAAAGCAGCTGTGGTGGCTGGATCAAAGTTTAATCAATCACTGCTGGGAAAAGCGAGTGCTGCGATGATTTAAATGATCTTACCTTTGTCTTTTCAAATGATCCTTCAAGACAAGGGAGATGTGAAGAAAAAGTCAAGTTTATCAAGTATGCACGTCGAGAATTAAGATTCTACAAATGTTGAAACAGCTGACGCAGTTTTGTTACTACTAAGCTTACAGCTAACATAAGAGGATTTGTGCTTCAACAAAATTACATGTTTATATACTCGCAGTGCTATTTAGTAGTAGTAGTAAACTCAGAAACACACACACAAAATGCAGAAGCAGCACACTACCCTCTCCCACAGATGCATACAGATCTGAGCAATGTGTGGGAGGTCAGTGTGGTCAGTGTGTGGTGGAATCAGGGTGTAGTATTGCCCTAAAGCAGACAGGAATTACTGGCCCTACTTTCTCACTATTACTACTGATGCTCCACTAGCCACAAAGGGACCTCAAATGTTTTAACCGTGGCTATATCCAGAAAGTTAAAAGGAGAGAAATGGATTACCATTAGGTGAGGCCATGTCAGAAGAAATTTATTATCAAACTTTAAAGAAAAAAATACAAAAATAATATAACTTTGAATAAAATTCAAAGGGAAATAAAGATGAAAACAGTTTGACTACAAAAGACTCTAATAAACTTGAGCCAGAGTTACTGAAGCGAAGGAGCTAAGGAGTATATAGTAGTCATAACGGCAACAAAGATCAAAAACTTGGAGAAAATAGACCCCATTTTTTCATCTAACAGCACAAAGCTATTACAGATACTTACTCACCACAGATAGATGACTGAAAAACAAAGTGTCATGCATTACAGACGTCTGTTCAAAAATGTCACTGCTCTCTGGGCGTTTAAACACTGTCCTGGTTGATTTGCTCCAAACCAACAGCTGGAAACACACCTGACTACCTTTTTTTCCTCTTTTTACAACATCTTAAAAGTTTGCTCAAAATTCATGTGACATTGGAAACATACCTACTGAACTCATTTTATTGGCGTTGCAATTTTTTCTTTATCTCAAGTCTTCAGATTAACCTTCAGAAGCATGCAAATGACACTGGAGCAGAAATGTTTCCCCAGCAACTAAACAGTCCGATTTCCCTCTAACTAAATGTACTCCATATGCAAATAGCTCTCCCTCACAAAGGACACTGACCAACTGTGCTGTCAGCTAGACCTCAATATGAAACACCTTCCACCACTGAAAGGCTCAGCAATATCAAAAGGAGAAGAGAGGGAGTTTTTTCCTAAAATGTTACAAAACCATATGTTTAAAATGCTTTGTTATCTATATTTTTTCAGCCTCATCTTGAGCACTGCAAATTTAGTACATTGAAAACACATATTGTTATGAATATAAATCTTTATGGGAGTCATGGCAAGCCTTAACCTGTACCAGGTAAAGGACTGGATTATTTTGCTGAAAAAAGTAAGTGGAAAGGTAAGTTCCCAGGGGAAACTCAGTTTCCCCTGGGAAACTGAGTTTCCCAGCACCTGGGAACAGCACCTGCACAGCTGTGCAGGTGCTGTTCCCCTGCACAGCACCGGGAACAACTAAGGTCAGAAAGTAAACAAGTTTTTGTTTTTTAAATTCAAGTTGATCGACCTTACTTTTCTTTATCCTCTTCGCTTTTAATTTTCCACTTAACTACAACACTCATATTAGTGTGGGTAAAGAGGATTGCAAGGAAAATATAGACACATCTTCAAATGGAGATACACAATCCAAAATATTTGGTTTTGGTTATATAATTTATGGTGAGTATTTTCCTTATTAAAAGATTCTGACCTAATGCATCACCTTTTTCCCCTTCACTCTCATGCATTCTGAGACTTCAGTCCTCCTATTAAGACTCCCCCTCCCCCACCCTACTTTTTCTGACCTGCCAGCATATTGGCCAGATGTGTAAATGTTTCTCCATGTCACTTTTCAAGACACATTCCAAGAAAACAGCAAAATGGGGGAAGAGGAATATTTGACTTCACTTCATGGGAGACTAGTTTCATACATTTTGGCAGCCACACAACAGTGAAAAAGGTAGCTTAGCTGGCCTGGCTGAAGGAGAATGTTGACAGCATACCAAACAACATGATCCTAATGAGTTGGAAAATCCCTGGCCCTCCAGAGAACAGTCCAGATGCTACCGTCATAAGACGTGCTACTGTTTTGTTCAATTTATGCTCTCCTCCTTTTCTTTAAAAAGGGGTAACATTTATTAATTAATCCTTAAGGGATTCTTGGTGAAATGAAGAATTACATGATTTCACACTTGATAACAGGTATTGTAACTTTCATTTAAAAAAAAAAAGTACATCTTTAACCGTCTTCTGCAACTCAATGTATCTGGAGAAAATTTGCAGAATCTTTTGCACCCCTGCTTAAAGAATTGGCTCCAGATTACTAGCTGCACTCGGAGTGACTTGTTCTTAGTCATAGTCTCACACTTTAGTTAAGCCCTGAGAAATAACTGTAAAATGTTTCACAAGACCCAACTCACTATAAGTTATAGTCAGCTACAGATTTCTCAGCTGAATTTGTTTGGCATTAACGATCCAGCTTTATTCATAAAGAACTTTACTACTCTACTAATCTGATTCATATCCCTCACATACATCTCACTCATTTCTTCATTCAAGGTACATAAACAAGATTTCAAAACCTAAGCTCAATTAAAGAAATTTTAGATGCACCCACCTAAAACTAAACATGTGAATGTGTCTTTGTTTTATAAGTAAATACTTTGTTCTTAATATATAGTGGGATTACAGTTTTGATCTTCTTAGCTCATAACTGCATGAGGAAAACCAAGAAAATTCACATGTGGAACCATTTGGAGTTGCAAATACTTCTCATTTTAAGGAGAGGGATACTTTTTCTTTGAAAGTGTCTGCAGCACTAAAAGCAAATGTATAGTAAAATGAAGACTTATCTAAAAGTCTGTGTGACAAAGAAAAAGTCCAGAGGAAATAGTACTTAATCTTACACACACAAACAGAAGGAAAAACATAAAGTAGTCACTGATAAGATTGTAAAAGTTTATACTATAACTTTGCTTTTTTTTGGAAAATGGCAAATATCACCTCACTTCACATAGATGTTGCTTACCTGGAGCTTTGAACACCTCGTTGAGCAGACTGTCACTGATTGGCACTGGGGATCCATTCACCATACTGTGGGTCCAGCTCTGACAGATTGCTTGAAGCAAAAGTGTCTGAGGCCTTGTGGCCTGTACAGCAAAATGCGGAAGCTCAAAAATACACTCTGAGGTGGGGACTGATGACCTTTTGCTCCTGCAAAAGAAAGAACAGAACAGGCAAGATTACATCAAGGATGATGTTCCAATGTGTTCCAAATGAGCAAATAATCGCATGGTCGAATTGGTAGAGATACACAGAAACTCAAGTATATAAATTTTATTGTTCAATAAAAACAGCACCACATTAAAATAAATAAATAAATAAATAACAACCACTCAGCAAAAAGGCCCAAGTACAATGAACTAGATTCCAACAGTTAGAGTGAAGGAGAACAACGGGTAAGCCAAGCTTTCCTTGGTTACTTGGCAATGTAGGTCGAGTTTTCTGACGCTGTTCTCCCCCATTGTCACAACTTTGACTATGATTTATGTGAAAAGATGAACACCCTAGAAACCTGAGCCTGAAATACATCTCTACACATTTAACATTTCATACGTCCGCAGTGCAGAGAGAGAACTTGTGAGATTCTAGACACATGACAAGATGAGCTGAGTGTTCTGGGAGATGAGGTAACAGAGCATTGAGATGGAAACCTCTGAGCCTCTGTCCATCAGAACCTCAACGGACCATGGTCTCATTTATCATCTGACATCCACACAAACTCACTATTTAGTGTTCCTTCTATTGTTTAATCATTTCCAAATCTTCTAAAGGTATTTTTTTTTCAATACACAACACAACTACCTGCCTATCACTTACTCAAATCCTACAATGTTCTTCAGTCATTTTGATCAAATACATAACAAAACACATTTAACAAACATGAATATCCCCAGACAAGGAATAGTAGTGTACACAGGGCAACAAAGCACTTGTGCCCATCATAGCGACAAAGCAGATTTTTATAGAAAACTATCTTATCAGAATTTACTGGAGAAAAAAAAACCTTGGATGCTTCAACTAAACCAGAAAATACAGATTTTATGGTAGGATTATTGCATTTTTTCTCTCCATTGTAAAAGGTCCAATGCTACACTTAACAACTTGCACTGAACTAGGCCTGTTGCAATAAATCAATTAATCACGTGATAAATTAAAGGGACTTCAATTTATTGTGTTTATTGTGTTTTTCTCTCTCTATCTCTACTAAAATTATTATTATTATGCCTTTACCATTACATTACTCAAAAATGGTCTCAACAATATTATCACTTATTGCTATAACTTCTGGGACAATGTATCGTCCAGCAAAGTTTCTTATGACAGGGCTGCAGTGGACACTGTTTTGCATATATAGTTTTTGATGAGTCACTGTGTGTGCACACATGCATAACCAACAATGCAACGGAAACAAAGAAGTTTGTTTTGTTTTTGTTTTTTTTCCCAATGGTGATTTTAGTGAAAATAAAATGTGTGTTATCCTAACAATGGTTGGAAAATGTCAGAAATGTGCTTCGTTTTTCATTCAGTCACACACAAAATATGGCGTTTCAAGTCCGGGACATGTCACAGAGTTGATCTTTTTCTCAGCTCTGCAATCGTTTAGCTCCTCTGTTTCCCTCCCTCTTTTTCCTCCAAGGCTCTCTTTATTCTTCTCTTTCTTCTACTCCTGGGTGGTTCAGAACTGTGACAAGAGGTGTGAGCTGCACTTCTGCAAGCTTTGACTTCTGAAGACTGCTGTCTCTACTATAAGGCAAAAAGTGTGAGAATTTGATAAAAAGGGACAAAGGGACAGGGGAAAAAAGGGGTAAGAAACTTCAGACATGACAAATACAGTGAGTCTTACCTCAACAACACTGACATACACAGCGTACCCAAAACCATGTCTATTTGATGCATTTGGCACTGTGGTAAATTATGTAAGGGCATGCTTTTTAGGCATTAACAATCCCTACTGCTGCATTATACAACAAGACATAAATCATACGTAAGTAATATGTAAGTTGTGTGCTCAAATTTGTGCAAAGTATATGTGTGTGAGCACATTAGAAGACATTGCACTTCAACAAAAGACAGCAAAGACGACACAGCATCAACAATGCTCCCACATGCAAAGCAAATGTGCTGGCAGAGCCACTTCAATGAGAGGACTGGCAAGGGATGAAAGTTTGTTGGCTTATTTGAGTGTTTATAGCATTTAAGGGGAGCTGTCATGAGCATGTGGTCCCCTAAAAGTTTAATTATGCACCTGTTTTATTATAATATACCCAGTTCTTTGTGAACACCATCTTGGATCTTAGAAATAAATTAGAAGCAGAAACCCTCATTAGGGTGTTTTGGGAATGTTGGATGTGAGAACAGCCAGGCACTCATCGTATTTCATTAAGTAGCTGGCACGGTCAGTGTTTCTTGCTGCAGCATGGTAAACAGCTTTTTGGCAGGAAGCTTTTCACTGTTGCCACAGGCTTTGAGCAAAACAAAAGCAATCCAAAGGTCAAATTGGATTAGCATCAACAGCAGATACAGTGGTAAGATTTAGAGATATAAGCCAAGATATTTATATTGTCTCAACTTTTTTTCTTTTTGTAATTAAATTTAATTCTTGTTTTATACACACTGTGTACAAATCACATAAAAAAACATGAAGACATCCCACAAACAACAGAGATAAATTCCTGGAAATTCACACAAATCCCATGCCAACACATGTGCTGTCACACAAGCTCCAACACACCTTTACATTCAAGTACAAACTACTAATGGCAGCTTAGTGAGCCAAAGCACGGTCGGTGGCAGTAATGATTCCAAAACTGAAAAGAATCCCACTGCTCTAACAACGTGTTACTTGATCAAAAAAAAAAAAGCTTGCCTTATCTTTGTTTGGTTGTTTTGGGCAGCAAATTAAGCTCAAGCTTTGGTTCCTGTGACTAAGGATACAGGCAAAGCAACAGGAAGTCAACTTCTCATGGGTTCATCACCTGCAGTAGGGGAAGCTGAGGTCATGTGCCAAGTGAGCCAGGTGGAAGGTAGCAACCTGGAGTTGTTGATTCCTGGGGGTAATAATCTACTTCTATGGACGTGGAATGCCACCTCAGTGCCAGGACAGAAAGTCCAGATTTACCTTGAGGCAGAAACATTACACTGGTGTTGGGTTAATTGCAAGCCACCCTGCTGAGGATCCCCAGTGATAGGGTTGTCTCATTGAGTTGTAAAAGAGAAGTTTTTGATTGTTTATACTTATGCTCCAAACAGTCGTTCAGATTATCTAAACCAGATGAGTATGGTTCACTGAATAAAGAGGCAAACTGAACATTCTGTTGTTCTTCTTGGCAATGTCAACTCCCATCTGGGTAATAACTGAGACACCTGGAAGGATGTGATCTGGAGGAATAGCCTTCCTAATCTGCACCTAAAGTGTATTTGGTACCAGGTCACTTTAAGCCAAAAATGGAATGTCGTTTTTCTAATGACAGCAGATCAGTGGCTTATATCTTGGACACTTGGATGGAGAGAGGAGCAGAACCATCAGCTGATCATCTGCTTTGGACTCTATTACTGAAATTTGTCTCACAGCTCCTAGAGAGGTTTCTCCGTTTGTCCACAATAAGATCAGACAAAACACAGCCTACATGTAGTTTGTGAAAATAGCAGACTGGTGGACAGCTTTGATATTTGTAAGGGTAAAGATTTAGTAAGGAGGTGATGGAAGTCCTTCAAAGCATTTGGTGGTACTTGCTGCACCAAATGCATCTGTAGAGGTAGACACGTCCTCAAAGCAGACTCAAAGCAGACGTCTGCCAGTCACATCCGCACAAAAGTCAATATTTACTACCATGTACATGTACTTGGTGTCACACAGTAAACTGGGAATGTGTCACATCAAACTGTTTTGTATGTAACATCACGCTGACAAAGTTGAGAGTCGGTGTAACCAGTTGCAAGGACACAAAGCGTAACTGCCATCATCTGTGCCGCACTGACAGATGGCTGTGGCTCCCCTAGTGGAGAAGAAATACAGCTAGGCACTCAGCTAGCTTATCAAACTTGCTAGTATCCATTCAGATTGTGGGAAATTAAGGAATTTGTCACAAGGAATGTAGGTAATAGGTATGCTCTACTATGACATCTCAGCAGTCTATGGACAGTGCGTGTGGAGTTTGCAGAATACACAGAGAATGTCTGAGTATGTGGGAGCCTTAAGAGCAATCCAGCCATTGTATAGCAGCAAGAGCTTTAGGAGTCTCACTGTCATTTTTGCATTTTACAGACTATGTGGTTCTGTTGGTATTTCAAGCTATGACCTTTAGCATGCATTAAAGCAATTTACAGCCATGTGTGTGGCGGCTGGGATAAGAGTCAGGTTCTTTTAGTGCAACGCCAAAGTTCTTGAATAGAAAAAAGTGGACTGTTCCTTCAAGCAGAAGGGTTTGATTATCTGTTTGTTTTGCTCATGAGTGATGGTACGATAGAGTGGGAAACTGATGGGGCATTGTTTGCAGCAATCCAGACAGTACTCAAGTCTGCAATGGTGAAAACCAGCTGAACCAAAGAAGCAAAGCTAATAATATAGCATTCTATGTACATTCCAGTTCTCATGGATGGCTAGATGGAAATAGAAATCTTGACTAAAAGAACAGAATCCTGGATTAAAGGAGCTGCTCTGAGTTTCCTTTGTCATAGGCCAGAGCTGAGAATATACGTAGCTGCTGCTCCACAATGTTGAAAGAAGTAAGCTGGGTAGTTAAGGCTTCTGATCAGAATGAATCCTGTGCACCCACCAATGGGTGATTCCTGTTGGTTAACATTATGTTACAGAATAAAACCCTAGAAAGTTTTTAAAGTTTCCAAAATATACATTTATGTAATTACCTGTATAATGTTGTGTACCAACAAATTGTCGTCTCACGCATTACAAAATGCAGTTAATAGGGATGCCTATATCAAATAAGTTTGCCAAAAAAAGAAAACTGTAATGGTAATATAATTACTAGGGAACACTAACTCATTAAACAGGGAGTCAGACCACAGAATGTAGCAAAGGCACCAATGAGTTGTCCCAAGGATTTAACATTCCTAAGGACATCTCATGGCTCTAGAACATGTGAAACTTTCTCTTTACTTTACCTTATCTGTGTCTATTTGCAAAGTCCACAGAAGAGCCAGTGCAATCAATTAAGGGCTGACATATTTGTCTGATAAATACCATAGATAGCAACTGTCATAAGACCAGCAATCCCTTATCTGAAATCATTTCAAATCACTCACTGTCACAACCTACTTTAATTACCCACTCCTAATGACACAATTCCAAAACTAGGTTCACAAATCCACTAACAATAATGGTTTCTAAATTTTTAGAGCTTATTTGGGGGAATCAGTGCCAAAATGGAGGGAGAAAAGGACTTTCAGGAGCCTTCTGCATTCTAGACAAGAACTGACTGCTCCTGGTAATAACCAGTGACTTATTGCTGTGACGTGCCCAATTTTATCCTACAACAAACTTGACTTAGTATGTGTTGCAAATGCTTCAAAATAAGATTTATTGAACAAGTAAACACTTTACAGTATATTAAGTATCTAAAAACAAGACTAAATTAAAAACTAAAGCACAAGTTTATTGCTCTTTAGTGATACCTCATTTATTTAATTTCTACAGTCCACCTTGAAATGTTTTCTTCAGTAATCTTATCTTCATTAAATTAGACACATAAAAAGCAAATAGATTTTTTTTTTTTTTTACACCCATGGGATAAATGGTAAGCAAAGTAAATGGTGGATTATTTCTAATTTTTAAGCGTAAAGATTTTACTACTGTAATTAAACTTCTGTGTATTTATTGTTACCTGCACCAACATTTTTAGCTATTTACTAGACCACAAAGGTTGAGGCATGCCTTTTAGCCACAGGACAACTTGTTCACTTAACTAATGAAAGCATATGATGTAAAAAGCAGAGGGCAAATATTAAGCATTTTATTTGATATTGAGCATTTTACTTGCACAATGTAAGAAATACTTTACTCAGCTTCTGACTTAGCACTAAATATGATTTATTTTGTGAAACATTTTTAATTGTGTCTGCTATATAGTCAAAAATGGAATATAGGAGTATATGGAATATACTTACATACATTTTAGTGTATGCAAGTATACATTAAAATGATTTGCTAACTGACAAGCTAAAAACACAACAAACCCTCACTGTTGGACATTTTTTATCTAGGTACTTCACTTTAGCTCATTTCTTATGCTTACTCTACTGGGACAATTAAGCAATTATGACGTTACTGTATCTTAACTGGAATCTCCACTAATATCCAGCATGACAAAACTATCTGGGTTCAATCTGGAAACAAGTTAAGGGTCCAAGATTGCATTTGCAACCACAGCGTAGGGCTTTGGAACTCCTCAAAGTCAATGATCCTCAATATTTGACTTTCCCAATCATACATGAGCAAAAACTCTTCGCAAGAAAAACTTGCCGTCTTTTACTCTCACACACTCACACCCCCCCTTATCTAGACATCTGGAGCACCCTGACCCAAAATGTACACACATGCACACAAGTCTACACTCGCTCTCTCACCCTTTCTTGCTCTCTCTCTCTCTCTCTCTAGAGACAGCTTTATTACATAGGGATTACTAAAAGAAATGTTTTAATCAAGTGCCTCAGACAGCTGCAGGCCACAAGGCGAGAAAATGACAATGATGCAGTTCATCAGGCGTTAAAGAAGGCCAGCGGATTACTGGACATTCAGCTTTCTGCCTCTGTTCAACAAGTCCAGCTGTGGAGGAAAACTAGGATAGAAGAAATTAAAGTTAACAGAACAAGCTTTCCCCCAGTTTGTGTATAAAGTTCAGATTTAAAGATATGAATGATTTTTGCAGCTCAGATTTAATTTTCATTATCTTCCTTTTTGGAAGAAATGGGAATATTACTGAAGGCAGGTGGAGAGGAAAGGAAAGTGGAATGCACACCATAGGAGATAATAATCCATAGAGAGCTGATAATCCATCCATCCTTCCCTACTTCCCACTGTTATCCTTCCGTCCAGTGTCAGGTCCTCAGATGACTAATTCAGGAATTAATGGGAGTCTTTTGGTAAACTGAAAACTTCTCCAGCTGCTTTTACATGTGCCATGGTGCTCTTAATGTACATGAGAAAATCTATGTAATGGTCAAGTTAAAAATTTAGGAGATGTTCTTGGATTGGATTAACGCTGCCTCCTGGCATTACAACATAAAATGTACATCTCTGGGATAAATTAAAACCCAAGCTGACAGGCTAAAATATATCACAGAAAAAAGTGAAGGAATAGCACTTCTGCTGCACTGCTAACGTTACTTTTCAACTCTTGATGTGATTAAATGTTCTAAGAAAGGCATATATGGCTTATTATAGCAGGAATGTCAATCACTGAGGACATAAGATTTGCTTTTTCTCAAGCCATTTACTTAAAATAACATGGCTCAATACATCCATTGATTTCCTCCAGCCATAAAATCACATAAAACTGTCCAACACCAGACGCAAAAGAGAAAAAAACTCCTTTCTGCAGAGTAGGCCAAAATATTTTATAGACTGTGGAACAAAAAAAAATACTTTGCAGCTCACAATTCTTTACATGAAATGGCTTTGAGTAAAACGTGGAACATAATTACATCATATGCCATATTCCAACTGTTAAGTACACACCTGTTTATACACAAACACTGTTATAACTACCTTTACTAAAACATTTCATATCATACTGGCAAATGTTGCTTCGAAGTAGCCTATGTGCTGATCCAACAATTGAGTAGAAAGTAAAAATCCTTGTTAATATTCCATAATGTGCTCAGAATAACATGCACCAGAAAAAAAATAGACATATATTTTTTTTACAATGCACCATCTACTGCACAGTTTTTCTTATCCAAATTCTGTTATTTAATGATATTGCCTGCAAATTTGGCTAGTTCACAAATGTCAAAGCCACAATCAATGTTCTCATGACTGCATCCTGCTCATGTACTTTTTTCTAAATTTAACTTGGCTCTATTTTCAAGTACACAAAAAACATTTGTCATCCAGCTTTTGGCTGTAGTTGGAGACATAGACCAGGAGCAGCTTGCTATGAGTAACTATGAACAGGAGTAATGAGGCATTACAATCACACCAGAAGCCTCATGCCTCAGATACCTCAAGCAGACTTCATAAATCACAACACAAGCTAATCTAGAGTCTAGACCACTAGGCCAGACGTAGTAAGGCACTTCTAAACTTCAAATAAAAAAGTGAAGAAATCTTACAGCTAGTGCTAAAAATGGAATTTAACTGGGACAGGGTAATAGACTACGACCAATAATGAGATATCAAGGGAAAACCAACATTCTTTTCTATGCTACCAGTCTAAAGCTAAGTCCTCTTTCAGATGCTGTATAACATGCACCTGTAATACCACATGCTTTCATGCTTTAAAAAAATGATCTCCTCAGAAATAGCTGTGCAACTAATAGGGGCTGCTAAAAATGCCACATAAAAGCTGGCGGAGGCTTGAATTATGGCCTGCAACGCGACGAACCACACCAAGCTGCTGCTGGTTAGTTGGTTGGTTGGTGGGCCACAGCCAGCCTCCATATGTTGTTGCCGTCAGGTGGCCCTGAATAAGGAATATTATATGGTGTGAGCGCAAGTGTGCATGCGTATGCACTCATGTGTTTGAGTGAGAGTGAGGCTAAGTTTTAGGGAAATCAATGCAGGTGGCACTTCTAACGTACACTGCCTCCCCTCATTCCATATTTTCTCATGAGGGGAACAGGAGTGAAGAAGTAGGTGTGGAATTTATGTAGACTAAAAGGTTTAACAGAGTTATCCACAAGGTCAGGTGTCCATACAATCGGCACTGTGAATTTGTAGAAACTGGCACAGTATAATAGTTAGACAATTTATCTGTAAACCATTACTGTCTGTATAACAAACAACATACAGATTCACAATCATGCAAGCAGACGGGTAGATTTGCATCATGGATGTAGAGCTGACAAAATCATGTCAGCATGGACCAAAGTCTATGAGGCATGTTGCTGTCATCTAGTATATCCATGAACTCTTTAAAACCTGCCTATCACCTTTCTTCCAGCAGCAAACTGGGAAGCTGTGTTTATGAGATTTTGACTTTAGTGACAGATAATACAAGAGGTAGGATGTCTGGCAAGCTGCTTCCTTTTTAAGACAGGTGGGGGTCAAATACGAGTCACATTGACTGAAATGACAGAGGCCAAGTTTCTGAGTCAAGACTATTTAACGTAACACAGCAAACTGCCCCTATTATTGCCTGAAGGGAAAATACTGAAAAAGAAAAAAAATTGAACAAATTGTCGATAGCAACCATATTTCAATATTTCTCCAAAATATTAAACATCAAGGTCAAGTTAACTGGCAAAAAGTTGAGAAAAAATGTCAAACTCACAAACAATGATTTGGATAAGTAAACACTACACTTCATATAGTTCACCACCACACTGTGTGAGCTTTAGCATCTGACCCACTGAAAGTATATTTGTAAAATAATCTTATTTCATCAAAACTAATCTTCCTATTGTTATTTAAAAAATAAATAAATAAAATAAAAGTTAACAGGTAATTGTTGCATAAAGCTTCTGAATCAACTACTTAAGGGAGGCTGTGAATCTGGGGAAGAGATTGGAGTTCTGAGCAAAGAGCAGACAGACTTCAAATAGATTTTCACAGTAGCAGAGAGAACAGACATTCAGGTTCTGTCAAAGCACCAGCTCAAACTGGTTACCTTCCCAATAAAGCAACCATTCTGCAGCAGATACATTATTTGTCTGGAGAAGAAGTCAAGAAAGTCAAAGCCATCTGCAGGTCTTCATGTGTTTAAATTTGAACTAATGGGGGAAATAGATTCCCAAGGTGGTGCTCTGGCACAAGCTTCCTGCCTTAGCAGGCACTCTGACTGCAAGGTGTGAGAGAGAGGGCACAGGGTGAACTTGTGTGGGATTTTCCCCAAGTACAGTAGGTTACTGAGATTGGTGGCAGAGTGAATAATGGCAAGTGTTATTTTTTTTTTTTTTGCTCCATATAGATTAAAAAAAAACATTACAAAGCTGCTTAACTTGCAGCTTTGTAAGTTTTTTTTTTACATTACAAAGCTGTAATGTAAAACAAACAACCTAAAGAGTCTCTCTTAAGCAATACCAACTCAAGCCCATTAAATTGAGCTCATCATAAAAGAAGGTAATGGTGCAAGGAAGTACAAGTTAAAAACTGGTTTAATCAATTTTAAGAGTCAAGATTAATTTTATTCTCATCTTTGTATCGTCTCCTTTATTCACATATACAAAATGAAATGATGCATCTTTCCTCTTTTTAAATTGACTTTTGCCGCACTCAAAATTACCTGTTGCCGAGGCTGTTACTGTTTTTTTGTGAATTCAAAGTAACGTTAAAAGTGTGGCTCATCTACTGTGCTTTCACAGAAATTTCTACCAAACAAAAGTTCACACACTCACCAACAAGCAGGCAACTGTATGAGCTTTCCATAGATTGCTGTGCTGAAAGAAGGGATGATGGAGATGAGAGGCAGGAAGCTTCCCATGCGGTCCTGGCATGTTAAGCCTGCCTGGAACCCAAAAACCTGCAATGAGTCAGAGGAGGTTAAAGAGGAGATGGACTGAGGGGGAAAACATGCTGCTGAACAGCTCAACCTAATTACTGTATCCAGAAGGTCATCCATAACAGAAGATATGTTCATAATATTTGTATGGTTTTCTATCTCATACTGACTCATGCTTAATTTACAAATTCAGAAAAGGTCCCTAAGAATAGTTATCCTGTTATTAACATACCGTGATTTAAAAATGTCAATTTCAGGCTTAGCCTAGACATCATGGCCTCCTTCTGGGCACTTCAACTACAATACGCCCATACATTAAACATGCACATTTAGAGAAAACTCCCACAAAAAAATAAATCCCAGAGTAACAACACCTTCCAAAAAAAAAAAAAAAAAAAAAAGTGCAGTTTTACAATATTTGTTTTAGTTCTCTTTTTTATATCCCATTTAGTTGTTTGGATTTATAATGATGGGATGGAAATACATCACAGCACTATTAAGCAAGTTATGTACATCTATCTTATCTTCTTGATCCGAAACAGCAGACCACTCTTGGAGCAGAACATACAGTCATGTATTTGCTACAGTGGTGGCATCAGCCACATAAACTGCATGAAAGACACTGAATTTAAGGTTTTTTGTCACAAGATCACTATGCAATTTTACAGTTTATTAGAAAATAGAAATACTGACAGTTTTCTTTTATAGCCTTGTTAAGTTATTACGCATTGTTGAGCTCTTGCCAATAATCTTGGAAACATGAGAAGAGCTAAACGCTACCCTGAAAACAGACACCATGGCACTGACAAAAAGCATCAATAAAACATAGATTAAGGTGAATTGCGGCCAGAGTGACCTCCACCCTGTCATGATCCCACTGCCAAAATCCAGAGGCAGTTAGAACGCTGACAGATATAGATGCTGATTGGTCACAAAAATCCTTAGCCACTGACCAGTTGACTGTTAACCCTTCAGTGACCCTTTGATAAGAACGACCAGAAAGACATCTAGTAAACATCCTGCTTTTATTAACACCCCTAGACAGAACCCTGGAAGACTGGTCCAACACAAATTAGTTCAGGTCTGGTTAGTTTTATAAAAAGATGAAGTGGCCATTACACTGGCTAGTCTATGTGTATTACTTTGTTCTGTGGGAATTTTATATTAACTTAACATAAAAAGTTTATATCTACTGTTATGCTTTATTTGCATGAAAACTTCAACAATACAGTACAGCAGATATGAAAGAAGGCATCACAGTACTGCAATGCTGCACATAAAGGCCTAAGAAGTCATTTTCTAAAGGTTTTGTTTGTCTTGACAAAAACAAAACAGCAGCATACATGCTGCTGTTTTGTTTGTTTGTTTTAACAGAACAATCTCACTACAGTGAGATTGTTCTGTTAAAACAAAAATAAATTTACAATAGTTAGAATATCAAACAAAAATACAGAAGAGAGAATTACATCATAGATTAAAATCTGATTTGCACATCGCTGAGTAAAATAACTATTTGATCCTTTAGCAGAACATGGTGGAAAATCCTTTATTTGAAACCGCAGCCCCAAGACATTTTCTGTAGTTTTTCAGCTGGTTTGCACATACTACTGCACTAAACCACTGAAATCCTTCTAGTTTGTTAGCAACCAACAACTTTAGCTTCCTCCACATATTTTTCGGAAGACTGAGCAGTGGAGACTGGTTAGATCATGTTAACGGGGTGCACTTGATCCGACTGGTGAGGTAAGAACAGGAACTTCTGCAGTTAATAGACTGAACGATGAGTGTAACATGAGCACATAATTGATCACATATTGAGCACATAATTTCAACAAAGTGCAGGACTGGATAAAAATCCCTCCTCAGAGTTTGGCAGACCTGTTGACAAACTACAGAAATATCCTAGTGCTCTGCTTAACGATAAAAGCTTCTGCAGCAATTTCTAAGCCATGTTTTTCCAAAATATAATATTTCAGTTCATCACATACAAATCATGTACTGCATTTTCTGGATTTTTGGTTGATATTGTCTCTCCCCACAATAAAGGAACAACATTTACAAAATCATCAGGGGATAAAATATTTATTTTTATAAAATATGCTTTATCCTGTGCATTTAATGTAAATTATATTTTAAAGCAAAAGAACTCCCTATAATCTTTTAGTTGAAGTTCTGTGAGAAAAATTCATAGCCAGTATTCTCCTGCTCACCTTGAGGTAGAGATGTGAGTAGCAGTGGTGGAGCAGGTTGTCTGGGGGCTGGCTAAGGCTACTGACAGTACTGACCAGCTCTGGACCATACATTGGAACAGAGTGGTCAAAATTCACCCTTTCAACCTGAAACCGCACGGACGGTAGCGGGTGCAATGGCTGAAACACTGGCACAGAGACTGGTCTTGGTGCAGCCTGAAGAGGGGAAAAAAGAAAAAAGGATTAAAACAAAGATTACATAATCCTTGCATTTCTATTCTAGCCCATTCTCACATTAATATGCTTCAGAGTTGACAATAATACTAAAATGTTTCTACTTTAGATTCAGTCTGATAAAGCAGTGACAGTTTAACTACTTCAATCTGATTTCTAATCAGTGGTTTGACAAAAAAGGGAAGATAAACATGGAATTAAATGTAAATAAAGTGTAGTCTATAAATCCAATACAAGCATGAAAGATGCTGTAGACTTTGGTGATGCTTAACATTTTTGAGCCATCTTTCCTCAGGATATGACAATTTATCACCAGTTAAGCCCAAAATGATTCACATCCCTGGAAACTTTTGACTTGCACTAATATTTTCATTTTATTAACATATTTCTAACTGGGAGGGGTGTTGAAATTTAAGTCTAAGGCAGTCAAAGTCAAGACTGGGAACTTTGAAGACAGCTAAAGATCAGAGTGATGGCAAGACTTGGAGTTCATCACCAGTGGTCAGCAATTATAAGAATAAAGTTTTGCTCAACTAAAACTAATCAAAAACACCTTCACTTTACACATGGTTTATTTTGTATTACTTTTTTTTAAAACAGCAAACCTAAAAAAAAAAAAACCCTGTTGTTGTGATGTCATCACCGTCACAGAAATAAAAGCAAAGTTTTGATTAACTTGGCAGGTCAGAAGCTTGCGACTAGTCGATTAAATCCAGGTAAGAAAATTGTAATTTGAATCTTATTAAAGTTTAGAAAGAAAACATGACTTCCATTCCAAACTACACAGCTCACGTTATTGACAATTATAACATTACAATGATGGTTTATAAAATATGACTGCTTTTCATAGTTTTCAAATATTTGCCATGCTTTGTAATCAATCTTTAATTTGTTTCTAATTCAAAATATATCGCAAAATATAATGCAAGTTGTCAAAATGTAAACATTTGCCAATTGATTTCTGTATAAGGAGTTTAAAATACACATAATCTAACATTTATTAACCACATTTGGATCAAAAGGAGTGTCAGACTCTGTTGGATGAAGCCAAAAGTCTCACTTGGCATCTGTTAGAGATTTTCACCATGCAATCCTTCATGGCACTTAAAGACGCTTTTAAACATGTTAAAGAAATGTGCAGCAAGAATGAAGACAGACGGCTGCTGAGTGGAGCAAAACAAGATGTTGAGGAGCTACCTTATATCCCAAGATGACAGGAATTAGTGTGTGAAGAAGGTTGAACTCTGCCATGGAGACGGTAACAGAGACTTGGAGCAGAGTGACAGAAGTGAGTCTGGTCGGGATGAATTCCTCTAGACGGGAGATCTCCTCTGGAGTAGCAAGACCATGGCACGCCTCAATAGCTTCTGCAGAGGTATTCAGACACAAATACACACGTTTACCTTAGATTATTTACTTTTAGATATTGAAGAGATACTGATGTTAAATTGCAAGTGTCAGAGTATAATTTTAGAATGAGTAATCAGTGGTTTAATAAAGTAAGGAATCCCGTAAGGAGTTCATTAGGATTTCATATAAACGGTTTGGCAAGTAAATCAATTTCAGTAATTCTGCGTCATCCCACTATGCCTGCTACATGAACTACATAATCAGGTTTCCAGAAAAAAAGTAACCATCAAATAAATCACAACTGATTTACTTGAAGCCTTTTGGCACTAGCTTTGGTGTGCTTTTCAGTAGCTATGTTCATGAACAGCTTTACAAAATCAATAATTATAACCCCCCAGAAAAGGCAGCAGTAAAGTCAAACCTGCCCACCTTTAATGAGGAATACCATGTCTTATGCCTGAGGTAGCCTTCTGTTGCGGTGTTGGCTCTTGTTCCGGGACACTGGCTTCTTTTAGTTCTGTTAGGGTTCTGATGGGCTTGGCTCCCACCTCCATGGTGGTCCCAGAACCTAATCTAATAGTTGTTGGTCTCTGGCCAACCTGGAGTATGATTTAGATTAGACTAGCACTGCTCTGTCTAAAAAGAATCGAGTGGCAGGGTTCAACTAGATATCCTCAATGCACAATTAGATAATTAATTGAGCTTGGACACAACAAAGTGGTAATGAAGACAAATAGTCTTTAACCATTCAGAACTGAACTCACTGTAATACACTTGAAAAAGAGTAACTGTGCATGTAAAGATACACACAACTGCGCATAGTTTTAAAAAATCCCTGACTCATTTGAAATCTGGACTTCAATTCTGGGACTACATAACACCCAAATTATATGGAAAAGACAACCAAGCAGCATTTGTTCTTTTCTCAGAGATTATTCTACTTGCAAAACATGGAAGATTTAAAAGTGAGGAACTGAAAATGGGCTGGTTTTTTTTTGTTTTGTTTTGTTTTTTTATTCCTAGTTTGAAAGTTGTAAATCTAAAAACAGGAGGTAAAGCACTCTGTAAATAAGTATTCTTTTTCTTTTGTGCATAATATTGTAAACTTATTGGAGTCAGCCAAAGTTCAGTTTGCCAGCTGAGCAACAGGTCAGAAACTTAACATATTTTTCTGATCAGAGAATGAGCCACAAAAAGCTCTGACCAGGTCATGCTGGATAAGTGAAGAAGACTCAATAGGAGCCATTTTCAGTATCTGCAATGTTTTTAAAGCAAAGCACAGAGAGGTAAAGAAGCGATTTCAAAGAAAACTGACATAGTTGAACTAAAGGTTCAACTATGGTTTAACTTTTTAAGTTTCTAAACTCTTTGTCACACAACATACTGGATTTAGAAATGCTTGCAGGTTTTTGAAATTTTCAGAGATTGAACAGGATATTATTTGGAATGCTAGCCAGATTAAACATGGCAAAAGCCAATTTAAAATGTTAAACTTTGTAACTACTTTGCCTTTGTTATACAGCGACTTCTCTTTCACACAACTGCATGACGTTGCCTTGTGCTATAAGTAATTAATGACTGCTCACAGCAAAAAGGCTAGAAATAATATTTTCATTGCTGTTATTTCTTCTTATAATTTATAGAGCAAAACTGCAGCCTGATCAAATTAATAACAGGTTAAAGATTTGCAAAGACCACAAATCTGAAATTAGCTACAAAATTAGCATGAGTACATCTCCACAAAATAGTATAAATGAGACTGTAAGACAATACACATGTTGTGTGATATGTTTTGGAACTGCCTTTAATAGCCAGCTGTATAAATTAATTCTATAACTCCACCTAGGAATCTTTTCATCCCTGCCCCTGAAGTAGAAACAAGAGAATATGCATGAAAAGCATCAATACTGACCAAAGGACAACACTTCTGATTGAATCATTATCTGTCATATTTTGTTTCCAAAGGTGAAGTCGTTTAAACCAGGGTAAAACTTATTTCCAAGTCTTTCACAACGTTAGTGCTTCAACTATTAAACACAGAAGCGCACTCCTCTCTCTTTCACAACCACCCAGGGAATGCTCATACCTCTACAAGTATCTAGGAATGATCACTAAGAGAATGTGTTTGGCTTCAGACTTCCTCAAAAGGCTTTAAAAGTTGCTACTTTTATGCACAGCTGTGTGCTGAGGAACAGATTGTGTAAGTAGATAGCAATGTGATGAAGACATTAGAAAGTATAACTGCTACACCTTATGGTGAGGGTAAAATACAGGATCTGGAGAGTGAAACAGGAGTGTGTGAGGCTTGGTCATATGTTCAAGAGTGAACTCTGACCTTCCTGTGGTTTGCAATAAGGCTCATATTCGTGATCCATGGCACAGGTGATCATCTTGAGGATGCGGTGTGCTGCACTACTGTGCAGCCGGATGTCAAGAGGTCCGACCACCAGCCTCTTCATGGAGGTCTCTTGAACTGCAGGTGCCAACTCATCTGGATGTAGTCCAGAAAAGTCCTGCGAACCTACAAAAAACATAATAGGATGGCTTAAAATACTGATGGTATCTTCTTTCAGCCCCAAATGTGAACTTTTTTTGTGGATAGAATAAAATATGTGTTTTTCATATTAATATTTGCAGTATTACATTCTCCTCTATTCCCTGGAATAACACCACAAAGATAGCTGTGGTGTAACTCAGCAGCAGGGAGCAAAACACATAGCCATGAACAACCAAAGTGATGAATATTCCAAATGTCCTGTTCTCTCACACAGCTGTCCCTTCATTCATCTCAGGCCCATGTACCAGAAGTCCACTTAAAAGACTAAGCTCCCCGGCAATAAAAAAAAAAAAAAAAATCACAGAGAAATTAAAAATAAAAGACGGGGGTGGAAGAATGGCAGAGCTGGAGGAGGAGGACAAAGGGTCAAAACTTGCTTTATTCCCATTACATTCCAGCAATACGCTGAGCTCAGAGTTAAACACTGCGACCTTTAAGTTTTTGTGTGTGTGTGTGTGTGTGCGTGTGTGTGTGTGTGTGTGTGTGTGTGTGTGTGTGTGTGTGTGTGTGTGTGTGTGTGTGTGTGTGTGTGTGTGTGTGTGTGTGTGTGAGTGGAATCGGCTTGAGAGGGAGGGTTGTAACTCATAGATTTTTTTGAAACTTATAAAAGGCGACAGGCATTGCCACTTTTCCTCGCCCCCCCCAGTAAGATAGGGCTGCAGTGGATTACGCCTAATATTAACCAGATGGCCATAGTTAGAATGGTCAATGTAATGATGAAGAGGCCAAAATTAGCACCGATTTAGACATCTGAAAGCGTCCTCGTTCCTCAAGATTAAAAATAAATTTAATCTGCAGTAATTATTCTAAGGTGTATTTAACTGACCTAAGTATTTTGTTTGTCACTCTGCACTCCAGTGGGAATGCAGAGTCGAGTCATTTTGGGGGTTAATATAGGATCAGAGGCATGTTCAAGAAGGCAAGAGCTATTCCTCTACTCATTCATTATCACCTTAAAGCAAAGGTAAGGATATTGTTCTGGACTACTGCCACTAAATAAGATAAATGACAACAAGGGAGTGTAGAATTAATTTCTTTAGCAGAAGAGCGCAAAATGAATCTTTCCCACCAGAACTGAAAAAAGGCAATTGAGCAAAGAGGTCCAAGAATAACATTTCCAATTTAAGAACAGTTTATCTCTTAATGGGATCTTCAGATATCTTGGATTTGGATAAACAATCTCAAGTGCTGCTGCTGCTATGGAATGAGGAACCTTGCCCATCTTAAGACTTCTGCCAGGAAGAGTGACACCTAATTAGGCAAGTGGGGCCAATTCACTTTCTCAACAGCTTACAGGTAAAGCGAAAGAGGGGGAAACATTGTTTCAACAAGCAATAAGGAGAGAGAAACTCAAATATGTGTCAGCGTAGACTAAACACTTCTGACAGTTGCCCCGCAGGTAAGTTTGGGGTGAGAGTGAGGACAGGGAGGGTCAAGGACCAGGTGGCTGTGAATGAAACAAGGAGAGCTCTTTCTTCAAGTCTTGAGTGGGCCAAGTTGACAGGGAGAAGAAAAGAGAAAAGGAGTGAGAGAGAAAGAAAGGGGGAAGGAGGGAAGAGCGAGAGAGAAAGAAAGAGGAGGTGACAAGGTAACCAAACAAACTATGTGAGGAAGAAGAAATGAAACAATACCTTTGGAGCTGCTGTTCTCCATTGTGTAGAGATAATCCATATAGAAAGCCCCAAAGCGCTGCATGCCTGCTATCTCTGTGTAGCTCTCCTATCAGACAAAAGCAGAGTTCGGTAAACATGGCAACAAGGCAGCAAACGCACTGATAGCCTTTAAGAGTGGCAATGACTGGGGTCAAGGGAGATATGGTAGTGAGGGTCATATCACAGATAAAAAGCTATTGAGTGGCAGAACTACTTAGTTGGACAATTGCTTTTTGTTTGTTGTTGGGGTTTTTTAATAGCCCAATAAAAACACAGAACCTTACAGTTAAGATTTAAAAGAAAAAACACTATAAGAGCAAATGTAAATGTTTCACAACTGAAAAACTGCAAATTTCGATTGACCACTAAGAGGTCAATTTAGTGTAAATAGAAAAATCTCTAAAATATTTATAACTTACAGCAAACAAGAAATTGATCAATTTAAAAAAAACAGTATTTTTGTTTTTCTTAGGCAAGTGTCAGTCTACAGTTTAACAGACATAAAGAAGAGTGGCGGGAAAAAAAAAATCACTGAAACACAAAATGCCGTGAAACATTAAAAATGAATGATAAAGTAAAGCTCAACAGGTAATTCCAGTTTGAATTTGTTTAGAAAAGGTTGGCAGCACTGGGTAACAGCCTTTTTTAAATGTATTTATTTAAATAGTTTACAATAAATAAAAAAATTAATAAGAAAAAGCTGTTTCTTAACATTTCTAGATTTTTAAACTCCTGTTTGAAAGTTTGTTTGTCTAAAAGCCTACTGTTATAACTCATTAGTTGGAAGGTCAGGAGGTAAGTTTTCCTTCCACATGAATCACTGAAAGGATTAAACTAACACTCAGTCCTTCCCTTCAACAACCCACCTAACGTTTACCCAAAATTTCTTTAAGCAGCTTTTTTCAGGAGAACCTTATCAGAGAGACAGGTTAATGATTAATATTTATTAGGGGATTTCTAATGGATGTGGCATGCTTTTGGATCAAAGTCAGCCTGGTTTCAAAATCTCTGATGATGATTTAACACCAGAACCTTTGAGTTAGTCTTAAACATCCATTTATAAACAGAGAGGGGATGGATGGGAGGATGGACAGACATCCAAACACCAGCTTTATTGAGGGTCATGAACATTTCAAAGAAGAGTCAACACTTATGCTGGCAGGGGTGATCAAGGGAGCAGTGGATTATCAGGAACAATGGCGTTAACACTAATACTTGAGTAGCTGGAGCATTACAGCCAGCTGGGTGAGAGTGGTAAAATAATAAATCGAAGTTTATTATAAGATTTGTAGTAAAAACAATGAATAAATTAAACTAGAACTATGCTTAAATAGGACATAACCAATTATAAAGCTTAACATAGCATCATGTTAAAATTTCAAATATCTATATCACTGTCAAAATCAAATATCAACAAAATGCAGAGTTATCTGGATGATATCATCTAATTCTGCATTTTGTCATTCTATTTACCAGAGGCATGTTCTACTTACCTTATGATTAGCAGAGTCTAAGATGAACTCAGCTTTTACTCCATTATTCTCTGGACTGCGGTAGTCAAACAGAGAGTTGGTAAGGTAAGTCATCCCTTTGCTTTTTAGGTTGTCCCCACAGCTGAAGAACACTGCATCCTTTACAGAGAAGAAGAAAACATCAAACAAGCTTTTGTGAAAAAATCCATTTAAAATCATTTTTATTTATTGTAAAATGAAGCAAATTTACAACACAATAAAACTGAACATATGTTTATACCTAAATGAAGTGTTTGAATGTATACAACAAATAATACAGCAAGACTTACAGATAAACAATTATTTATCTGTAAGTCGATACAGATATACATGACATGACAATACCACCATAACGAATAAGAAATGGCACATTTTGTTCTAATAATAAAACTACTAAATGATGTCAAGCATGCGTCAATCTCCTTTGAAAATAGAGAGAATAATTTGATTATATTTTTGGCTTCAATTGTTCTTAAAGGTTTCTTCATAAAAAGATATGTTAGGCCCTTTTTACCTCTTCACGCCTGTTCAAATTTTCTTCAAAGTCTCGAACTCCCATGATGCCTTTCAGGCACAGTGCCCGACAGCCGACAAAGCCAATCTGACAGTTGAAGAAGGGTTCCCCCATCATGAGTACCTGAAAATATAACCAGAAAAGAAAAGGGTTCCAGAGTTTTCTGAAATCGTCTCTGTTTAAACATTAATAGTAATAAAGGAACATTGATAGAATGAGTTGAAGAGTTTAGCTAAACACCGTTCTCTGTCCACACAGTTATCTGGAACTAAAAGAAAACATATGACCAACCACATTATAAATGAGTAGTATTATAACAGAGAGGTAGTACGCTTTCATTAGCCTGGCCAGCTAGCACTTGAGCAAGTTTCTCTATATGCAAAGATTCACAGAAGAAGCAATATGTATATTTATTAAATATTTAAAGACTTAGTAGTTTTAAGTGCCAATTATTTACTCTTTTAGATAAAAATGGTAAACTTATATGTGCTTTAGGTGAAATTTTGACAAAACATTATAGGAGCTTTCTAAAACCTCATTCAAAATGTGCTCTGACAAAGGCTTTTCAGTACTACACTCCACTCCCACTCAGAGGGAAAGCCAACATGACTGGTAAATGACTCGTTATAAGACATACCAGGTTTAGCATCAAACTAACTTTGTGTAAAACAAGTCAGCTATGACCTTAACACTACACACTGTGCAGTTAAAAAATTTCACTGGTCACAGTGTACAAGATCGATATTCTAAAAATCTTGGTAGTAACCTGAGTCACACGGTGTGATGGGAGATGCAAGACTGATTTCTTAAAATGGCAAAACTGCCTCAGTCAGATCAGACAGTGATATGAGCTCAGCAATTAGTGAGAAGCCAGCTGGAGGCGTTAATGGCCTTATTATTAGAGTAGAACATTAAAGACGGGATGGAATGAAAATGGGCAATAATCTTCAAGATGTTATCCTAAGACAACATTTGATATTTGTTTAATCATTTTTTGATATCTAGGGTGGCAAATCGACTTGCCTATAACAAAAACCACAGACCATCAACTTAACCTCACAACCAATTCTTACAGTTATCTCACCACCCAAGATTTTGTCCACAGTGGTAAATAATAGAATAGTCTGAACCAGAAGAGACTGTTTAGATTTTGTATTTTCATTACAGATGCAAGCAGTATAATTTTAGGAAACATTTTTTAAATTACTTAAGCACTTAACTTTGCAAAAACATTTAATGTTTAGTTGCACAGAAACATTTTGGTTTTTTAAGACATTAAATATAAAATGTGTGAAATCTGGAATTTTGCCTTTGAACTGCTGAGTCCAGCTAAATGACTAGATGTTTTTTTTTTGTGGAAACATTTGATTTTGCAATGTTAGGTAGCGCAAGAGTCAAATTCTGTATTCCTTTGGTGAATGTCATTTTCATCCACCTGGCAAACATCTAATATATAATAATGTCTTAGCTTATTGCTCTCACCATCACATATAACAGGTTTCACTTCAGATACCCAGTTACCTTTCAACACTTTCATATTCTGTCCAAGAATACTCACCCCTTCATTCAACAGAACAATAAATGACAGAAATTGAAAATCTCTGAATTTTCATATCTGGAAGAAACCGTAAAGCTAAAACTTTTCTCAAATCTGTCCAGATAACGAGACTTAAAAAACAGGTCTTGGTGGGGAAGGCGGAAATGATCAGACTTGGGTACTAGTCAGACATTAATTAGTACACTGCAGGCTGCAGATAAGTGAGATGGAAAACAGTTAAACATTTAAAACTAAGGGTTTGGAGTTATCAAAAAAAGATTAACAGATTATTACCAACATTAAAAAATAATCATTACAATTATGGATGCACAATGTATTGGCATTAACATCGTTATCAACTGATGTCATTTTCCCCCCCAACTTTATTTATACAACAATTTTTCTTTTACACAATAACTCAAAATGTAAACAGCAGAGCAGCACAAACACAACTTCACACATCACCTTTATGTGAAACCCTCAGTCTCCCAAAGTCAAAACATGTGTAAATGATTCACCAGAAATGTGTTACATCTGCCACATACATCACTATCAGAACAAAAGATTGTTGCCAGCCTGGCATTAGAAAAGAGTATCCCTAACATAACCTTGCATTCAATCAGCTTGTGGCAGGCACAAATGGAAGATGCATGAAGCAGAGACACAGCAGCATCCCACTGCCAGCAGCTTTCCTCCTAAACTTTCCTAACTGCACACAGTGAGGATGAGGAGAGCAGCCATATAATCCTATGTAGTCATATAATCCATATAATCCAACTGAGATGGATCCTTTAATGACAGAATCCGTAGAGAGTAACGTGTTTACAGTGGATAATAAGGAAAATAAGGAAACAATTTTCTGACTTAGTCCAGGCCTGAAAAAAATTAAAAAGCTGCTGATTTGGGATGCTGTTGGGAGCTGTTTAAATGAGGAGAATATGCCATCTGTGTACATCATTAGCAGATTTAATACCATTGTTGTGCCACATCTAAAATACTGAATCAGTTCTGGATGGTGCAAAGACACAGTTTCTGTATTTAAATCATATCAGTCCAGTAAGTTAAACCGGGTTGCTGGTAAGAGCCAACCTTTAACTGAAGCAGAGAAGAAATGTCAGCAGTTTGACTGTTTTTTTTCCAGTGTTAAAAGTGTAGGGAATGTATATAATATATACAATATCTGTGAACATTAATGTCAAATATCAATATTAGCACAACTTGTATCTAACTGTACTTGTTTTCTATAACTAATAGTAAAAGGAAAACAGTTTTTTATTGCTTAGTCAAGGGCATGAAAAATCAGATCAGAATATACTTTGATCCTCAAGGGAAAATTGATTATTAGTTGACAAGCTACTCCCATCCAAAGAGTTAAATATTAGCAAATATAAATATAAACATTAGTAACATACAAAAAAAAACACATGAAATGATAACTAATTTAAATACTACAAAAATATACACCAAAAACAAATAAAAGTAACTATGTAAATGGAAATATGTGACTTTATAAATCTAATAAGTACGGTCAGTTATTTTAAAAACACTCAGAGTTGGGAGTTGCATAATCTAAATGGCTACAGGCAGGAATGATAGGTACCATCTGTTGGCCATTGTTTTATTACAGGAAATGCAGATTTAGCTCCAATGCTCAAACAAACAAAGATCCAAGAGAAAGTTCAACTTGTTAGCAAACCAGAAAGGTTGACACTCGTACCTCAATAGTGATTCCCTCTTGCTCCATACACAGAACCTCTCTGGACTTGACTTTCTGAGGACTGTAGTAGCTGCTCTCTGACTGTGTGTCTGTCAGCTGATAAAGAGAAAAATAATATTGTTAACGTTTTATTAATAAACAACAGCATAAGTACGTTGTGTCCTTCTGGGTGAGTGGCAACTTCAGTTATAGTGGAAAACAACAACGAAGAATACCTGGTGAAACCCTTTGTCTAAGTCATTTGAGATGAAGGGAAGGAAAAAAGAACCATTAAAATGTACTAGACAGAAAACCTCACTGGAGAAATGATCAATAAATGAAAATATAAGTGCAGCAAAAGCTAAGGTTTTTTAAACTGCTGGATTTGAAAAGTAAAAATATTTTTCCGAGTAAAAATTAGTAAAAACTTTTTTCCTTTGAATATAATGAGTATTACAAATAAGCAACAACCTGACAAACAGAATTGAAAGTAACACATTTTAGTTTAGATTTGATTTTAGGGGTAAAATGAAAAACCAGATCATCACCATCATCTATTAAATTACCACTTATAATATTGACATTTTTAAGGAAAAAAAAAGTGTTGCTCATTAAATTCTGGAACAAATCACTAGAACAAGAGAAAATGTATTTCAATCATTTTTGGTTGAGGATATGGAAGCCAAGACAGAAAAACACCTGGCTAAAATGATCTGGCAGAAGGACAGTACAGCATGCTCCTGATGTTGGTTAATAAGCTGGGTGTAGAGCAGAATTAAACCCATTCAACTTTAACACAGGAAGCAGGTGCAGAGCAAAAGCAGCTGTGGCTTATTATTCTTACTGAGCAGACTCCCACCCTGGATCTCTTTTCCCCTTTAGGTTCGGATAGTTTAATCACGTGCAGAAACACTCTTCCACCAACCAGTACATCCCAAAAAATAGTAAAAAAAAAAAAAAAAAATTATAATATCATTAAGACACTGTTCATTCTAGCAACACAAGTGCAAAGTGTGTGCTACATAGTTTAGTAGTTTATGTCAAATATGATCAGAAAATAAAAAACAAATATGTATTAAACAACAGAAACAAATTAGATTTGACAATATTTACAGAATAACAGTTCAGTATTAGTACTGGGTGTGTGGTAACTTCAGTTATAATATTGTGAAAACCAACAATGAAGAATACCTGGGGAAGCTCTTTGTCTTAGTAGAAGTATTAGCCCACTAAATCGTTAAAGGTGATGATGAAGGCACAACAAATGTTTAAATAAGAACAGGTCATTATCCATACTACTGTGGTGGAGAATTTCTGATTTAAGGGTAATCCTCTTTAACACGCTAACGCCGACTAATTAATTATGCAGAGCATAACACATTAAAAATATCAACACAATAAATGTTAGCATCAGCTTTTTACTACATATAAAAGCTCAATTCAACCATTTGGTAACAAAAAGGGTTTTGAATCGAGAATGTTGCTATTTTTCTACATAAGGTTTTCAATTAAAATGTGATTAATTAATTACAGACAATGGAATTACCTCAATTGAACATTTTAATTGAGTCCAACCACTTGCCATTTTTTGATAGCGACAGAGAGAAATAGAGGTAGACAGAGAGTTAAGGACTCTTCATAGCAGAAAGGATCACCATGTTACCAAATACTGGCTTCTGGCATCAACACACAGGGTCCCGACTGTTTTGAAAGTAGCTTACATATCAATCATACAGAAAAATATGTACAAAAAAAATGTTGTATTTTCTGTTTTTTTCTTTTTTGTTTTTGGTAAAGCAATATTAAATCTGGCATCCAGCAAAGGTTCAGCAGGTGTGTTAATCAAAGAAAGGAAATAACTGATCAGGGCTAAACTATGAATAATGTGTTTACAAGTTAAAGTCTTACACTGCCGTTTTCCCCTAATCAAAGAGATTTTGGGAATAGTGTGTTGGTAATCTAAAAATACATCTCTCATTTCACATTCACGTCAAACTCAAGTTCAGCCTGTGGCTGTTCAAAGACATAAAATTACTTCAACCTAAATACTTCCTTCTAGGAAAGAAACAAGAATGTAAAAAAACCCTTCCTTTCAGCTGCCTGCAATTATTCCAAAAGAGAGGCAATTAATTGATTAAAAGAACTCAAACAATACAGGAACAGTTTAAACATTAGAAAAACACCAAGGTTTATGTGGCCTGAGAACTAGCTCCCTTCCGCTGATCACACACACTGTCAAATGCATGAACATTTTCCCTTCACACACAAATGCGTGTGTCCGAGATGTGTGCACATGCACGTGCGTGCACCAACATAAGAGAAGAAAAACGCAGACTACTAGTAATCTGATATATACGGCCTAATTCTGAAAGGAAACAGGGATGGATTCCAATTATTCCGAGTGAAAAGACGTTAAACGTTAAAATTTTGGCAGCATTTTCTAAATATTTTTCTTCCTCTGTAACGTTTTAAGTAATAATGTAACAAGGGACAGCAACTATTGGTCAAACTACCCGCCCTGATGCTGTCCACAGGAACTAATAAGATCAGCGTTCCTTAAGTCGGAGCTAAAGAAAATTAATGTGCTCATTAATTTGTGAGAAAATGGCACCTACATGAACACAACATAAAAGAGTATGAAACTGATTCAGCAAAAAAGCACCTTTTTATTTTTGAATTGTTTTAGCATGAAGCCTTTAAAGTTGTGTTTTTAACAGCTTTACCTTAAAGGTGATGGAAGCTTTAGTGCAGTAGAAGCCAATAGAGACAATAGGGTCCTTCAATGTGTGCTGCAGAGGGTAGTTGGAAATGCCTTCTGTGTCCCCCTGCATGTAGAGGCCTCCCTCCCCTTCTTCCTCTGTGCCTACAATGGCTGGGACGAAGGACCAAGCCCAGGACATCCAACCCTGATCTGGATCTTCAGGACTCCCACCCTCTATGTAGAGGTTCTGGCTGGAATACGGACTGGATCCCAAACTTTCCATTTCAACATCGGTACCTGAAATGATATTTAAAAATAAATAAATAAATAAAAAACAAAAGCAGATGATTTCTTTAGGAACAGACAATCATGGCCGTTCTTGAATTGCCAATTAGGAGACATGACAAGACTTTTCATAGACATTTACAGTCTAGACTTCTAGCGCAAAACCATAAACCTCAACACAAAGTATCATGGAGAAATTGTTGACTTATGGAAAAAAAAAACACTCAAATTACAAAATGCTGTCTTAGCATCGTTTCAATATTATGTATAAATCGATTGAAACTACAGAACATACTTCTTTCAGACAAAAAATGGTTCACAATGACAGTCTCTTTGAACACCTAGCAGAACAGTCAATTTGTTCATGTCTTGAGGCCTAAGGCAAGCAAGTTGTTACAGCTGTCAAATGAAAACACAAAGCAAACATAGATCAATGCCACTGCATCTCCCCTGTGCAGGTGTCAGTTTTTGTGTATTGCTGGAATGCAGTGCAGCATGAACTCTACACAGACAGACAGGGGAAGTCCATTCCATTTGATGCCAGAGAGCAAAGTGAGTCAGCCAGCATCCTGACAGAGCCCTTGACTGGGCTCACTGATCAAGGCTATCTGTCCTGAACCAACAGCCCAGGCTGTGTCTACAAATACATCTAGGGAGGGGCTGGCTCACAAATTTGATAAGCAGCCAACAAACTATGTAACTGTCTAAGCCAGCTGTACAGTGCAAGATTAAGCAGAGCTTAAGGTGAAGGCTAAAAAAGATCAACATTGAGAATGTGAAAACTGAGGTCAAGGAGGTTCTTCTGTTGATGATGGAGGCACTGGCTAATCAGGGGGGAAGATGTAGACATATTTGTATCATCATATTTTGTGGCACTTATAGCAACTCTAAAAACTTTACAGCAAATTTCTCACAATATGATGTCCAGAAAAACCCAACCAGGCCTCTAAAATCTACTTAGGACTTTAGAGGCTTCTTCACCACATCAGTCATATTAAGTTGTGCAATGGTGTGGCTAAATAGCACAAAACATTCTCTTTGAAACATAAAAAAACATCTATTATTCCATCCATGAAATGGACGGGGGAAAAAAATTATTTGCAAAATATCAAAGTTAAGATTGAAAATAAGCTAGATGGAAAACAAAAGGGAATTGCAATGTGGTGGAAAAACTGAATTTTGCAAATTCAGATATTTTCCACAACTAAAAATAACAATGACTAAAAATCTGAGAGAACAACCTAACACAAGAATTTAATTCTGTTATCTGGCATGTCTATGGTTATCAGGAACCCAAATGCATTCACACTCCTCTGGTACACATCATAACCTTTGACCTGGTCCTATCACTTCTGTTTCCATACATGTCAGGATAGAGGAAACTGATGTCAATAGTAAAGAATGTGTAATCCCATTCCTTACTGCCTCATGTCCTTTTCAGAAACATTATTGTCTGTGAAGTCATACTTTAGGAATCCCAGAGGCAACAGCAGTGAAAATATGACACATTATAATTAAATCTTTCACTTTGAGAATTGGCAGTTGGAAATCCCATGTTATGGTTTTAAGTCCCAACTTCCCTCTCTGATTCCATCTCTCATATAGTTTTGTTTTCCTTTCCTTTTGCTTTTACCCAAAAAAGCTCTCGGTGTCAGTTTAACTAGTTGAGCTCTTTCATGTCACATCACACTCGAAGTCTGAATGTGAAGATAATCATGTGGAAGCAAAAGCATTAAACAACTTGACCCGATTAGGAAGACTTTGAAATAGTATGCCAAAAAAGCAAAGCAAAACATGAGTGATGTGAGAAATCTAACCATTTCTCTTTGATTATTTTGTACCAACAAATGGTTAGACCGTTGTTTTTGGGACAAATGAGAATTTGAAAATGTATCCAGGCACCATGTCATAAAATGTACAGTTCATACATTCATCTGTTTTATTTATTTCTTTATTTCTCTCATTTGCAATTTAAAATGAAGATGTCACAGGTTGGTATAAAAGTTTTGAATGAAAACTATTTGTTTGAAGAAATAAATCTGTTTATTATTTTAGATGCTTAAAATGATGAGAAGTAGAAATGTGAATAAACAGAATTATAAGTCTCAGATTATTTATAGATGGGATAGTGGTTACCTGAATGTTTGGTTTCAGTTTCTGTTCATCACCTACATGCAGGTAGATAATCTCTATATGAAACAACATTTAAAACACCAACCATTTGGTAATAATAGTTTAAAAAGAAGCACACTTTGACAAATGAAAGATAAAAAATTATAGTTAAATAATATCACTGCACAACGGAACAAAATGTGCACACTTCTATAAAGGATATTAACACTTATGTTAGTCTATTGTTTTAAAAAAGGGAAGTGCTATTTATTCTAATTGTTTTCTTTCAAAGAAGGGCTAAATTATTCCATCCTTACTGGTTTTGCCTCAATTAAGGAGGTGAATTTTTTTGTCATTTTGTAATTATATGTTTTGCTTTTAACTAGAAAGAACATTGTGCCCTCAAAGAATATTGTTGGGGTATCAAAAATGATAGATCATTTTCATTAGTATTAATTTGAAATTTTGAATTGTGACAACTTGTAATGGCTTTGTGTCTGCTTAAAGACACATTTGAGTGCCTTAGTTGAGAATGGTTTTCTTAAAGATAATTTAGAACTTTACTTAACATGCTCATCCATCTTGAGCCTGGATTATGAATGGGTTAAAATTAAATACATTTTAAAAATGTAATATTACAAACTGTGACTATTTTCTAACCCTACTTTAAAACATTTTCCCTTTCATTGTAAACAGGCCCCGTGAAGCCTGGGCTTTAATTGTCTTTGTGTTACTTTACTGAAGGTGAAGCTGTGATTCCTGCAGCCTAAAAACAAACAAAAAAAGAATAGAAAATATTATTAGATCTTTGAAAAAGGTTTCTGCAATGCAGAAATGCAGAAATGCAGACCCTCCTCTCCTCTTCAGCCTTGTCACTCTGTCATATATTTCCTACATAATTAAGTATTTGAGTACTCAGGTTCCAAGGGCTGGTCCTCTCTCATTTTGTGACGGGATACTAATTCATTCTCAGAGGCTCTGCATAGCAATAGCATGACCGCGACTCTTACATCTGGCATTGGACACTTTACTGGAAGCTGTGCCAACTTGCAGAGAAGGCCAAGAAGCAGCAGGCAAGTTGAAGAAAGCAAGGTTGTAATGTGTTGTCCTTCTGGCCACCACTTTAACTCCATGAATATTTGCTCCTGGGGCAACAAAGACTGATTAAACCCAGAAGGAGTTGTGATTTTAGTTTGTTCTATTTGGCAGGGTGAAGGATGAACACATTAAGAGGGAACAAGATGGGTGTTTAGGGGAATGAAGTGACTATTATATGGGGGAACTTATTCTTCCAAGATGGATGAGCATGTAACTTAATTTTAAGAGCGCAATACCTTATTTTCAGTCTCAGAATATGGGCTGCCTTCACTCAAAACTCTGTCAGAAATATTGCTTGCAAATATGTTTTGCTCCCCTTAAAAAGTGATGATTCAGCACTCAGAATGTATGATGCCTGCCCAAATATCTTCTGAAATTGTTTAAATCTCTCTCCCCTCCTTCAAACATCTGTCTGTTAGCAGGACCTCAAACCTGTGTTGTCACGTCCGATTTGTCTGCTTGCAGATTTTTCATCCTCTCCTTTGGAAATGAGTGATAAGTCTGACTAGCAACAGTTTCAACCGAGAGAAAGAAAGAGAATGAGAAAGCGAAAGAGAAAAAGAAAGGGCGTGCGTGCGTGCGTGCGTGTGTGCGTGCGTGCGACTGTGGCAACTTGGCCTTTTTAGTTTGCGCTTATTTTGCTCACAGAGTTCAGAGAAGTCCAGCCTAACAAAATTTTAGAAGATCAGAGTGATGGAAGTTAGCAGTATTGCTGTCCATATAGTTTTTAACACCTTCTTAAAGATTATAAAGGTCAAATAATGTCCCGATACCAGCAATTCTCCAACATTTTCTACACTGTTGAACATTGATGCCATTAACAGTAATAGCATCAAATAGGCAGCTGCTAAGGACTCTAACAGTATAAGCATTGATGCAAGGTATCTGGCTAGAAGTTAATATCTGGACAACATTTTTGTTTTTTGAAGACTAATAATTGATGACCTATTCTATTTGGTAACACTTTATTTGAAGGGGGGTGAATAAGACTGACATGACACTGTCATAAACATGACATAACACCTGTCATGAACATGAATAAGCCTTCATGAATATTTATGACTGTTGTCATAAAGCATCATTCGGTAAATTATGACACTTTTAATACAAAGTTGACATTATTCAAAATGTCTTTATTATGAAAACTTGACCAAGAAATCATTACTGATATAAATTTGTTATAAAAGTATTACTGATTGCATTTTAAAAATTAGGTAACTTTATGTTATTAAAGGTAAAGTTTAAACAGTAATGATTTATTGGTTAATGTCAAGTTGTCATAACAAAGACATTTTGAATAATGTCAACTTTGTATTAAAAGTGTTATAATTTACCAAAATACGCTTTATGACAACAGTCATAAATATTCATGAAGGCTTATTCATGTTCATGGCAGGTGTTATGTCATGTTAATGACAGTGTCATGTCAGTCTTATTCACCCCCCTTCAACTAAAGTGTTAACTTCTATTTTCATGAAATACAAATACAAAGATTCTCTGAATGTTTTGAATGAAAGCAGCATCAATGTTTTGGAAAATAGCAACTGAACAAAAAAGATTGAAGCAACACTCCAACAGCCTGATGAAAACCAACATTTACCCAAACACTGTGTGCCCTGACTTTTCAACAGGAGATAGCATCACATTAAATCAGATGGTACAGCAAAGTTTAAATGGCAGCACAACTGATTTAGCTAAACAAGAGCAAATTGTAGAAACAAAGCTAGTTATTTCTGGAAAAGAAAAGGGAAGGCTTTAGATATGTAAACAATAGCTTATGCCATATCAACATGCTAGAACTCAAGAACTCCTGATGGACTTCCTGAAGAAGTAAAAGCTAAAGTTTTCTATAATCTTTTAAGTCCATCACCCTCAACAGAGATCATATATCCCAAAAGAGCAGCACATGCAAGGCAACCCAAAAATCTCAAACAGCTGGAAATCTTTAGAAGGAAGAATGTTGAAAAATGCTTCAAAGAAAAACTGGAAGATTTAGGTGGCAACAAAAATTATAATGAGTTCTGTTAAATATCTTAAGGTTTGGAAATGCACAAAGCACACACAAATAAAAGCATCCAAACTTTTGTTTTTAGTCTGTTCCTTTATTATTCAGAATTATGAAAGATGAAGAATCAACCTGCTAATAAGAATAGAATCTATCGCGTTTCATTTTAAAGCAAATTGCAAGTCTTTTCTTGTCCACTTAATGTTATGGATGTTGCATTTGCTTGACTGTTGGATACGAGCTGCATGTTTTAGTAACAGAACAGTTAGTCAACCCTTTCTTCATCCTCTACCTTCAACAACAATTCATTTGGAAATGATCGAACTTGACAAATATGAATCTTTTAAAGTTAACAAGGCTGTACTTTACCTGTGAAAAAAATACTCACCAGGTGAACTTGCTCCACCTTCCCTTACATGATCCATGCCTTCTTCACCCTCACTTTCTTTGTGTCCTCCTATTTCTCCATAGTAAAGAGCAATAATCAGCTCTAAGATCCGGATAAACATGGGCAGCTGCTGGTCAGTGATGGATAATTTCAAGCTCTCCACCATTGTATGAATCTATGGAACAATAGATAACAATTTATTGGAATTTGGTTGGTACAGCCTCCTGTTTTATTATTCTTTTGAAAGAAAAAATGCATGCTCTTTTCTTCCAGTGTGCCTTTACATACAAAGAAACACCTTGTTTAATAAATATAAGCTATAAGTTCTCTCTTTTTTTTGAAAGAGCGTAAAAAGAAAATCTATTTAATCCTCTGTTGATTTTATGCATTTACTTAAAAAAAATAAATAAATGCAAGTGTTTCAAGGCATCTTAATGTGGAGAGTTAATATTAACAAAAATCCACAAAAAGTTTTACATAAAATTAAAAAATACATGTTAGAGTGAAAATCGTTTTTTAAATATCTGATGACGTGCAAGTCTTTCTGGGTCATAAGTTGCCTTTTCTTTCTCTATTAAAATGACACTACCATAAATGTTGGAGCCTGTTTTATTTTTAAGGCAGCAAACTTAGAAAATCAGTGGAATTATTAGATAAAGAGACCATGGGCATAACACAATAAATGTTATTATGTTTATGATGTTGGGTCAATAAATACAACCTGCCGATAAGTTACGGCTCAATTCAATTTTACAAATTTTGTTTGCATTTCACTAATATGGAATTTATATTAAAGTCCAATTAAGACAACTTAAAATCTATTAAGTAAATAATGTGTACATTTTGGTCAAAATTATTTCAACAGTTTGCTGAGAACCTGCATAATATCTTAATCTAGTAGAGGCTGAATGATCAATAATCAAATATTTTACTTTTAAAAGCCATACAAATATCTTCAAAAATCTTTCCATAAACGCATGACTTTTTCAAGGGTAAAAACCATGGTAATTTAATAAAAGTATTTAATTATTTATGTATTTTATACCTAAAATGAATATCAGACAAACCAGTATAACTACAAAAACACTAATGAGAGTGTTTTGTAGTTGTAGTTTTTGCCAAGGCCAAACCAAAATCTTCAAAAATTAAAGAAACCCTGATAAAAAATCATATCTTGACTATATTTCATATAGTTTTGACAGAGTGTAAAGAGGCTCACTTTGATGACAGACGGGATCTTGGAGCTGATATTGTCATAAGTGAAATGGAGGCGCGTTCTGAAGGAGCATTTGTATAAGAGGGGGTCCTGGTAAAACTCAATCTTGCCGCTAGCATTTCTCTTGTCCAAGCACACAGTGCAGTCAGCAAAGTTTATCACTTTTCTTAGGACCAGTTCTGGAGCTACAAAGACAAAAAAGCAAAAAACAAAAGTTAGTATTTATATATGAGGATATGATTCTGAATATGCATCTAATAATTTTTTAAACTGATTAAAGTGTTTAGGAAATAATTTAGGAAACAATTATAAAAACGGAAATTAAAGCTTTACAAATTTGTATCTCATTGCTTTTAAATTTAAAACTTTTTAGAGGCTTCTAATATTTTTTTTTTCAGAGGTGTTCTTTTCCTGTTAATTAACATCTAATTCATTTCTTAAAATATGCCACCAGCCACCCGACTGGATTAACAGGGTTAGATCCTGCAGCAGGTTTGGAAATTTATTCTAACTACTTAATAAAAAGTGGGTGTTATATTTGAAGGTGGCACCATCTTTTTCCTGAATACCCATCTCTGAGAAACATCATTAGTTATTTCCTCTCAGCTGGCTCCACACTATCATGGGGGTGAATGTTTGTAAAGCATCAGATAGCACAACATTATTGGTTTTCATCTCCTAGGATTGACAAATTAAACCCAACACTACTGAATGTAGCCAGTTTCTTCTTACCAGTTATGTCCATGAAAGCCCTCTCCCAGATGTCATCCACAGTGTAGCACTCTGCTGCAGTAATGTTGACCGAAAGCACAATGTCGTCTTCAACATATTTGAGAATCAGGTTGTTCACCACGATGTTCACGTTGTTCACCACGCGTCTGATTAGACTCTGCACATAACCTAAAAACAAATACACAAATACCATTTGAATATTTGAATATTTAATTAGAAAAAGAAACAAGAATACCTAATAGTACATAGTTTTAAAATTTGATATTTCAGCACCAGCACGTATAGATACGTTACTGTAAAGTCTGAACCACTGCATCAGGCTAAATTTCACAGAACAAGAGGGCTGCATGTAAATGTTACCTTTCAGAAACAGCGACGCACAAAGACAGCAATTTTACAGGATAAAACTTTGGAGTGAAAAGAACTCAGAAAAGAACTTAAAATGACACAGATCTGCAGAGTTTAACAAGAAAATATGAAAATATACACTAATAACAGCTTCCAACCACAGGACCAAAAGTACTTTTCATTCCTACTGTATAATGTTTAACTTGCTCACGGCAAATTGAAACATAAATCTTTACTGATTTTGTGTTATTTCCAAACCAAATGTTTATTTTCCTGTATCTGCACACTTGGCTTAAGGAAGAAGAGAATCAATAATTAGGCAGAACTAAATAGTGCTGTTGACAGAAAATTTATATGAATAGTTTGAGTGTAGCGCCACTCTAGACAGGCCCCACTGCATATTGGTATAATCCAATCACCAGAATTCTCACGGGTCTGACCAAACAGAGTGGCAGGAAGAGAGAATGAAGGAGTGTAAACTTCTCTTATAAAGGGAGCATATGTTCGCTCAAGTTGCGCATGGTCTTTCAGGCATTCATGCTTTTTAGCATGAATGACTGTGGGAGTGGCTGCGTGTGCGTGTGTGTGTGTGTGTGTGTGTGTGTGTGTGTGTGTGTACATGTGTGTGTGTGATTCTGAGGTCAGAAAGAAAGCTGCTGTTGCACCTGCAGACTGGGTAGTAAAACTACCACTTTACCCCCTGCTATTTAACTCTCTGGATCTAATTTACCCATTACAGAGTGTCCCCTTTTTTGCACTCTTGCATTTTCGCCTGGTCTTGGTTCACAAGAGGTCTAAGGCTTCAATCCTCTATGTTTGCAAGCTACCCTGCAGCTCTAAACCTTTAGCATAAACAGAGAGGAAAAGATGACAATTTTATCCAATGTAAAAACAAGCCAAATGTCCTCTCTTATGTCAAGTACTGCAAAGAAATCTGTATTGTAATCTGCTTAGTAGGAATGTACCAATCTAATACCAAGTGTCAACATAAGGTACATTTAAATGGAGTCCAAGTTGGACCTGAAAAACTCAGGTGAAAAGAAAAAGGTCAAAAGTGCTATGAAATGGTCAAAGGGAAAAATGAGGAGCAACTCCTAAGGTCTCATGTAGGGCTGAAACGATTCCTCGAATGATTCGAGTACCTCGATTACTAAAATTCCTCGAGGAAAATTTACCTGCCTCGAAGCTTCTTAATTTATGTTTTATTAGTTAGCGCACCGTGTTCCGGCCGGGACTTCATTTGCGTTGAGCGGAGCTCTCACTTCCGCCTCTGAGTTGTTGACAAAAGCTAAGTCTCAGCGGCATAAAGTCCAATCTTCAAGATTGGCCCGTGGGGATTTTATTGATTGATGATAATGCCCGACTTTTTATCGTTTTTGGGGAACCAATAAGCATCCTTAAAATGACTGGGGAATGCCTGGAGTACGGCAGCATTTCTCCTCCGGGGCTGCTGGTTGAAAGCGAACGGCGGGAAGAGCGCTGAGGTGAGCGGATAGCCTGAACAGGGCGGGCGGCTGAGTAGCTGATGCTTACCGTGTAAATGTAGCTTTACCGACGAACCGCACAATAAATTTCATATCCCGGTCTGAAGAAACGGGTGGCGGAGCGCATCGTACATGGCTGGTAGATGAGTTTCTGAGTGTGACCAGTGAAGGTGTCGTAAATATCCCGTATTGCTTCCCCCCGTGTTCGTCCCCCGGTCTAACGGTTCGTCAGTCCGCTGGTCTATTTCCTCCCCTCCACCCCATCTTACGTTCGTTCATTCGCCCTCTCCTCCCAGTCCAGGCGGCATTTCCCGTATTTTCAAACCCAAAGCGTGACAGGTTAGGTGGCAAGGTGAGTTTAATTAATCTATTAAACTCACTGAAGATGAATACATAAACTAAAAGCTGGATTGTAGACATTTTTATAAGCATATTTGTGAGCCTGCCTCTTTGTTATTAAACTCAATATAATTTCAGATTTTTCTATAACTTTTCTTCTGGTTAACTTAGAAAGTGAGCTATTATTGTTACAGGTTAGTTTTCTAAACTACAAAAAAGCAACTGTTAGGGATGCTCAAATAGGAAAAATTGGACTGATATTGATATCTGATTGTAACACCGGTATTATGCCAGATTTACCAATATTTCATTTTATTTTTTTTTTTATCCGATTACTCGATTAATCGTAAGAATAATCGATAGATTACTCGATTACTAAAATATTCGTTTACAACAGCCCTAGTCTCATGTAAGGAATAAAAGATCCCTAGAAGAGAAAAGAGCTAAATGTACTCCATTGCTTCATCAATATGGGATACTATTCTCTTTACACTTTAAAGAGACGTAATGTCAACTATTCTATTTCCCAGGAATAGCAAAACAATTAGCTGTATAATTATAGTCCTCTGACCCAGAAAAGCAGTTTAATTGGAACATACCTATATCTAACATGCGTTTCTATTTCAATCAAAGAAAATCTCCTTCTTCAGTCACACACACACACACAATGTCTATGCGGAAAACCATTATATATATATATATATATATAGATATATATATATACATACATACGTATGTGTACATACATATATGTACATAACTGCCAGAAGGAGTTATGTACATTTATTGTTGTTGGAAGATGTTTTCACTGGCAAAGTTTTGGTTGTTTCTGTGCTGTAGCTTCATAAGAAACATTAATGTTGCAAAATAGAGTTTAGTGATAGCTGGGAGTCTTCTCTGTTTACTTTAAAAGTTGCTTTACAGAACGTTACATTGTGCACATTAATATTCTGCAAGTAGTCAGGTTTAAAACAAGTACATACTCGTTCAGTACACGTCCATAACGAATGAACATATTTTCAGTACTTCCTGGGTCGCTGGGAGCGATGTTTTGTTGTAGACTTGGAGCCATCAGAGACACTGCGACTCTGATGATATTTTAACACAAAAATATGTGCAAAAGCAACAAAATCTATCCATACCATGAGAACTTCTTATGTTTTCATGGTTTACAGAACACAATTAAGTCAACTAATGTGCTTTGTCTTTGCTTTTAGAAACCAAGTGTTCTGACACATTTGGTTTGTATCTTATTCTTACAAAAATATCCAGTCTGAGTCATAGCAGGCTAGTTTTACCGTAGCTACCTTTTAACCTCTACCTTTTAATTAGGAAGCCAGGGATTACGGCATTCATCTGCTTCCTTGCTATTATTGAGCTCCTTTAGCCTCTGACCCCAGTTGTCTCTATTGCCTGTAATGGGTTACAACATGGACCAGTGGTGGAATAGTGTTATACGTGCACATAAATGAACACTGATACTCTAAAAATCCTAGACACACAAAGCGGAACAAAGACACACATTCACATACTCCAAAGAGATTACTTGGAGGCAGGCACCGTAGGGGATGCTGGGGTGTGGGGGCACCCTGCTTTAACAGCTGGGGAGAGATATTATCTCATAACATCAGGCATGGAAATGGATCCTCCCCTGATAAAACCAGTCAGGAGTATAAGTTCGTAGATTCAGGCCTACTAGGGCTCTGGGAGTTAACCTTTGGATGGTACAGTGATCTGGCTCCTATATCTTACAGCTCACTGCTTTTACCCTGTCTTTGTTAAATAATTATTCTGTAATCTCCTATTTTCCACCTTCTACTTTAAGTTAAGCATACCATACCCCTAGAAAATGTGTTGTCTCAGAGATCATGTTTAAGGACAATATAATTAGAGATATTTTAACACAAAAATGAATATTAATACAAAACATCCTGTTTTATGTTTTTATGCTTCATTAAACAAAAATGAAGCATAAAAAAACTAATGTCCACATTGGGAAAAGAAAACAACTAGTTACCTGGTGGTAGGTCTGGATCGCTGGGAGCTGCTTGTTGGAGACGGCGAGGTTTTGTTGTAGACTTGGAGCCATCAGACACACTGCGACTGGTGGAGCTGGAGCAGCTGTCATGGTCATCCTAAGCAAGCAAACAATCAAACAAACAAAAAAAGAGGATGGTCAAATTAATACAGCATCAAACCAAAAACTTTTAATTCAAGCATAAAATAATCAGGTCAAAGTTTTCACAATGGTGATATGTTCATCGTGCCTAAATGTGCACCTTAGAACATTGAGCACAGCTCAATTTGGACATCTGCGGTTCAATCAATCAATCAATCAAATTTTATTTGTATAGCACATTTCAGCAGCAAGGCATTTCAAAGTGCTTTACATAATTAAAATACAAACAGCATGTGACATTGAATAAACAATGAGAAAGAGAGAGATTTTAAGAAAAAGAAACAGTGAGAAAGAGAAATAAAAAGAAATTAAACTAAAGATAGAGATTTAAAAAAAAAAAAAAAAACACCGAGCTGCACGAGCAGAGCGAACGCGGTGGATTTGACTCCTACCTTGATGAATTCTAAAAGAAACATGGATCCTCATTCTCACAGGGGGTTAATATAAATTACTTAAAAATAATAATAAAAGCACCCAAAGATGCCACAAGTCAACAGCAAATGTCACCCATCATAAAAACATGGCATGTTAAGATCAGAAATTCAAGACTCTCTAGGTGTGTTTAATAGATACCAAAACAATTATCTCAGAGGATAAGGCTGCAAAGAAACATAATGAGTCATAATTTTCATAAAATTCGGAAAAAAAAAATTCTTGAGTAAAAAAACTCCCTCATGCCAACAGGACTTGTGTTACTTTATATACAAATAAAACAGCAGACAAAGAGTAGAGATGTCAGGAGATTCAAGCCAAAGAACGTCAGTCATAAGGGCCCACTTTGTTAACAAGACAGATATAAAACTAATCAAAGCAAATATTTACCAATTTGAATTTTAATGATTAAAAATGAAAATGGTAATTTAATTATTCTACCAATGTGTCACCTCTATAAGAGTGTTTCCAAAAAAGGCTCTGATGTGTCAACTAAAATTCTGCAGGAGTTTATTGAAATAATTTAAACTAATTTTATGGAGTTCATACAGACAGACTTATGTTCCCTGTGGATCTCAATCTCACCATTTAATGAACTGTTTCTAGTCAGTAATGGAAGAGAAATAGGAAAACATGCAAGGAATGAGGAAAGACATGCATGTATTCCATTAGGCCTATACTTATTTGTCACTGGGAATTTAAACAAATATATAAATTCTGTTTCCTTAATTAAGTAAAATAATATGACTTGCCAGAAAATGCATTAAACAAGAAATGATTTCATTGGATCAAATTGACAGCAAAAATCCAACACGGTTTCACTACTACAACTGTCTCTTCAACAGTTATCTGACAAAAGGAGTTTATATTAAAATACTGGGGGGGGGGGGACTCAAAAATAATTTTTTAACAAATTTAAAACCTCTGGAAAGCTGGATGTCAAGGTAAAGGAGCTTAACTCAGCAAGCTAAAAGTTCAGTATGGTATTGATTAAGAGGTTACCACAGCACTGTAACCTTTCCACTGTTCACCAGGGTGGAAAGTTAGTTGGACAATCTGGACAGAGAGGATCACATATGTTTGGTATTTACATGTCTCAGTTGTTTCTCTTTACACTAACCAGAACAACACTGAATGTGTCACAATGAAGTGTATTCGGGTACTTCAAGGACATTACATCTCACTCTAAAATACTCAAGAAAATAAAAACCCAATGCTCTCAAGTTACACACTGATTCATCCACATTCATTTTCTCTCAGTGCATCAATAGTAAACAGAGGGTAAGATTATAAAAATGTTATCAGGTCAGGAATTAATATTCGTATGTGGGAAGTAATTAATTTTGCCAACACTAACAAATAAGTGTCAGGTGTGTAATGATAAAATATATCCAGGTAAAAAAAAAATAAACAAACAGTAGGCTTATAAAAATCCCTCACATTTTGCAGCATTTAGTTCACAATACACTATGTGATTAGATAAGAATTAGAAACAGTCTGCCTTTCTCTGAGACTCATATCTATACCTAAAGGAATGCAAAACCCTCCAAGCCCACATAGTACATTGAGTTCAAGAGCTTGGACTGCCACTACAGATCAAGACTTCCAAATTTGGAAGTAGTGCAATTAAGCACTCAATGTCACTGTGGGCAGTGAGCAATTCTCCAGAGGTGAAAAATGCCTTTTCAGAGGGAAGCCCTGGGACAAATGAAGCCTGCTTCAGCTGCTGCCATGTAAACTGATCCCAGCAATGCCAAAGCTGTGCACAGGACAGGGAATAAGGCATGGAAAGATAAAGAAAGAGAGAGAGACAGACACACACAAAAAAACAGGAAAAGGGGTTACTATCCTACAGGCATGTCAACTTAGTCGTTAAGTTAAGATGACGGTAGTAAGAAAGGAAAGGGTCAACAAAAAAAACAATGGGATAAGTGGAAAAATAATACAGTGAGAAAAAAGTGAGCTGACTAGGCTGAGAGAAGCGGGGAGTTACCGCACCTTAGAGATTGGAAGACCACAGGGAAAAGAAAATTAAAAAGCCTCCAAAAGTGTGAGTGACAGGCAAGAGGAACCCCCTATGCAGAGGGTAAGTGGGCACTAGAGTAGGCATGTCTGGCACAAGAAGGTCATACGTGACCTGTGTCCGCAAACAGACGGTTCACTCAATCATAGACCAGTAGGGACCAGTAGTACCCTCAACTCATATGGTTGTCTAAGTGTTAATGCCTAAGCTCAACCACCTCCTGCTATTAGGAACCACACACTGCAGGAGGTAAGTAAACAAACTAGAGGAAGCTCAGATACTAGGAACGAAGTATGCACCTGTCATTGAATATTGTGTGCAAACTTACATACAGCTTGATGGATTAAAAAACTCTGTACCCGTTAGAGAAGTTTACAATTTTTCCCTCGTGTTTTATTGACCTTCAAGAATCTAGATTGTACAGTTTAGGCCTTGCATGCACAAATAGAAACTGCTGTCAGAAAAAGTGTGATTGGTATAGCTCTATTTGTTTCGATAAAAACTAACATCTTTAAGTGTTTAATTAGTCAAACTTTCAAGGTCAAGCAAAATTTTGAGCAGACATATTTCTTTAATTATACGTTTCAGAGAAGATTTTCCATACTTGTTTGTATTATAATATACAAGATCTATTGCAATTTCTTGTCATCTGCAGCCTTCTCCTTGACATTCAGTGTAAGAAAACTTTGTTGGGAAAAATTAAAAAAGGCATTTTTTTTCTAATACAAAACAAAACAGTTTTTATTGGACACATAAAAATTAACAAGAATTGGAAGCATATTACCTTTTTGTCAGAAACTGCTTGATCTTTGAAATCAAAACATTTTTGAAACTGGTCAATTTCATAAAGTTTTCCCAGATTAATAAGAGCATGCAGACCATTGCTGAATAAACATACTCTGTTACTGTTGCTTTTTCTCTGCAGGTTGCTGGAAAACTTATGCTGACATCAAAGCAGCAGGACTGCAGACTGGAGGCCAGACAGGGAAAGGCAAACGCCTACAGAGTGAGAAAATAAATATGGAAACCCAATAGCTCCTTATCTCAGACAGGACCCCTCCTTCTCCAAGACACTCGCATACATAAACAGAGACACATGGATCCACACTGAATCTGACAAATACACATCCTGTCTACTGCTTACGACATCTACCGTTTTGATGTAAGTTCATACAATCAAACTATTTAGATGGTGACAAAATAGTCAAGTAGTTACTCATTTGTATTCAATCCATTGAAATTGTTTAAGATTAGTAATTTCATTGTACATTTTCATTGACATGAAAATGTCATTGACATGAAAATGTGAATTAAATTTTAGCAGAAACAAAAATGAACTCATCAGTGTAGCCTCAAGTGACCTTCTCTTCAACGTCCATTCCAACACACCCATCTGCTCAGCTAAAAATTGGCTGCGAATGACTTAATGAAACTCTAACAAATGTAGGAAGTAAAAGAACTGTGATAAAAGATGGGATTGAATGCAAGGGTTTTTTAAGTAGAAGTACCACAAGACAGAATAACTACAAAAATGTTGCTCTCCGTCCTCAGATTGAAGTTGACTTTTAACTACAAAACTGTTCAGTAACCCGTATTCAGATGCAACCACACTACATTAGGGACGTATACCTGGAGTGAACACCTTGCTTACAACCCAACACACAACTGTATGTGAACATTCTCACAGGGAAGCTAAATATAAAGACCCAGACTCTAAAAACTCCTGTGAAGCAGCTGGAATCCATGGCAGATTGGAGGGATTAGAGACTGAAATCAGCCATGATGAATGTAACATTGTGTGACATTCTGAGTAATTATCTCAATGAAAACAGCTCATTACAAAATGTGCTCTCCTCCTGCTGCTTTCTTCCTCTGCTCTAGGATCCAAGTTAATTACAGGGAGAGGAAATCTCAATTTAAAGTGACTGAAATAAAAAATTCTAATAAAGAACTGAAATGTATACGATGTACATCACATACACTGAGCCTTCCTTTATTAGTCATCTTTCTTTCAACAAATAAAAATGAATTCATGAAAAATAGTCAGTTTAAAAAACTCAATTGATTCAACTTTTCAAACAGTGAAAAACAGCAATAAAAACAAATTTTCAACAACGGTTATTTTTATGCCAACTATGTTGCAAGTAATCTTTAAGAAAAAATACACTTCTTGTGACCATTGACAAAAATCTGTGTTCAAGTAAACATTTTCCTCATAAACTATTTTAAGCACTTATAATAACATAGTTGTGTATACTAACTCAAATGTCAAGTCAGTGAGAATAGATTACATAGAACTCCATTTGTAACAGGTTTATATGTTCAAATTAAATTTGGCAAATAAGTATGCAATGTTAGTCTTGTGTTTTTTTAAATGGCTATTACAAAAAGAATTTAGTATTAATGAAGAAGTTGTTTCAATTACAAACTGCAGTTTTAATTCCAGAGAAATTGATAAACTAAAAGAGCATGCAGCATGTTGAGGAGGGCAGACTGATAAAAACGATGAGAGGAAGTATATTTACATAAGTGAATTCTGGAAAGAAAGAAAAAAGAAACACCGCTGATGATGTCATGTTGTACAACTCAGCCAAGAATACCTCCGCATGCCAAAGTGAAATTGGCTTTGTTTAATATCTGACTTCAACATGCCCAGAATAACTAATAAATCTAAGTTACAGAGCAGATTAATAGGCTCACAACATAACATTCTAGTTTTTAATGAGACAACTTCCCCAATATTATCCACACATGAAAAGCTACTGTTTCACTGCAGAAGGGACTGAAAAAAAGACTTTGAATATATTTGAATGCTAATTTTAAAGTTGATGTCTGTAACCTGTTTAAGAACCCTATAATTTTTTTTTTTTTTAAAGACGGGGTTAAAAAAATGTTAACACTTTATAATGTGCAATGAGGGCAGTCAGAAGTCTTAAACTAGGGCTAAATCCCATAAACCTCAAAGAAAGGAAAATAAGAGAGAAAATGCTGTTTACCCCATCACCACAAGTCTTAGTGGAGGCGTTAAATGTGAAAACATAGTGAAACAAACTAAACCAACATTGGTAACTTTTTTCATCCTGGCAAAACCAGGATCAAATTTGAATCCAGACGCACAGAACTTGTGGAACAACATAAATCTGAAAGCTGATGTAACAGGGAAAATATATTTCTAAGTTTTAAAAACAGGTTGTTTTTTTATTAAATCATCTAGTAAAAAAAAAAACATGAGTGTGTACTTAACTCAGTGTGTCACTGCTCGGTTCACTATTTAACGTGTTAGAAATTCCCTATGCAATTTCATAGGGAATTGCATAGGGAATTTGCAATTCCCTATGCAATTTCTATGTAATCTATGTAAGGGAAGTGAGCCAACTGTTAGAGCTCCTAAGGGGTGCAATGAAAAGATCAATACCCAAGAAGTACAGCCAGATGCCCATACCTGAAGCACTCGAAACTGCCAAACAGTTTGAGTATATGATGTACATCATATAAATTGACGTACATCAATTTATATGATGTATATCATATAAATTGAAAGGAATATTACACAACACCAAAATAAAATTTCAATGACGTTGTCTGTTCATTATTGGTTCTCTGGCACAATCCATCAGAAGCCTAAGCAGCAACACCCAGATTTCCCCTTTCCACGCCACTTGGACCAACTCTTCCGAGGGAATCCCAAGGTGTTCCCAGGGCAGTCAAGAAACATAGTCCCTCGAGAGTGTTCCTGGTCTTCCTCTGGATTACCTCCCAAAGAGATATACCCAAAATCCCTCTCCAGGGAAGCACCCAGGAGCCATCCTAACCAGATGCCCAAGCCACCTCAACTGGCCTCAACAGTCTCTTCTGGATGACTGAGTTTCTCACTCCATTTCCAAGGAGCCCAGAAACCCTGCAGAGCAAACTCCTTTCAGCCACTTGAATCTCCAGTCTAGTTCTTTCGGTCACTACTCGGAGTTTGTGTCTACAGATAAGGGTGGGAACTTAGATTGACCAGTAAATTGAGAGCTTTACCGTTTGAGTCAGCTCTCATTACCATGACAGATCGGTACTGCGCTCAAATTACTGCAGATGCAGCACCAATCCATCTATCTATCTCCCACTCCATTTTTCTCTCCCTTGCAAACAAAGCATGCAGATACTGAAACTGTGCTTTGGGTAGGATCTCGTGCCCGAACCAAAGAAAGCACTCAAGACCATGGTTTCAGACTTCAAGGTATTGGTTTTCATTCTAACTACTTCACATTCAGCTGAGAACCACTCAAGTGAAGGCTGTAAATCATGGTCTGATGAAGCCAAGAGAACAGATACTCAATGTTGAGGCCACCAAACTGGCTGCACCTAGAAGTTATCATGAAGGTTATGAACCAGTGACAAAGCACAACATTGGTGGAATCCAACTCTTACCCGAAAATAGTTCGAACTACTGCCAACAATGCAGACCAAGCTCTGACACTTGCCATGAAGGGACTTAACAGTGTCAGGGGCCTGGAAGCCAGAACTCTCCAGAAGCCCCTAGAAGACTCCCCGAGGGACACTGTCAAACGCCTTCTCCATGAACATGTAAACTGGTTGGATGCACTCCTATGCACTCTCCAGGGCCCTGCTGAGGGTGTGGAGCTGGTCCAATGTTCCATGAACAGGATGAATCCGAGATTCAGCTATTCTGCAGACCGTCCTCTCCAGATCCCCTAAATAGACCTTACCAGGGAGGATTAGGAGTGCAAGTTTCTTGTAGTTGGAACACACCCTGCGGTCCTTCTTTTTAAACCTGAGGAACACCACCCCTGGTCTGCCAATCCAGGGAAACTGTCCACGATGTCCTTGTTACATAGCAGAGGCACATCAACCAACACCACCCTACAACATCCAAAGTCTAAAGAAACTCCGGGCTAATCTCATCCACCCCTGGGGCCCTGCCACCGATACGTTTTTTTTAACCAAATCAGTGACTTCAGCCTGACCTAAAGTCCCAAGTCTCGACTTCCTCACTGGAAAACATGCCAGTGGGACTGAGAATGTGGGATTGCATCCTGACACATCAACTAAAATTACACAAAATTGTTCATCTTGTGTCCGAAGAGCAGGACTTGAGAATTTTAAGCAACCTGCTCTGATGCTCTTCTTTGAAATTTTTAACATATATAAAGATGTGTTGTAAATAAACACCAGGCCCCATTACAACAGCTTAGTTTGACACTGATGTGACACTACTTTTCTATTATTTGCAATGTAAAAGAGCAGGTTAATTAAAACTCTGATAATAGTTTCCTTGGAAACAGTGGGTTGTTCTGACATTTTTAAAACGATTTGTTACCAAAATGGGTAGCAAATCACTACGTACATATGTGCACAATATTCATAGTCTGTGCATATTTATGAAGTACTTTTGCAAGTAGTGCTGCCCCACTTAATCAGATATTTTTCATCATCTAGATTTGGTAAATTACGAGAAAACAGAACATAAATGTACATTTTACAAATGTGATTATTAAAATGATATAAAACAATACTATTTTTAAGAAATGAATAGTTGCACACACAATAATGAAGGACAATTGAAGACCTAATACAAAAGAAGAAAAAAATTAGATATCAGAAAAGAAAAATCACAAAAAGGAAAAAAGCACAATAGAAGTCAAAGAAAAATGCAAAAAGAGGGGTACATTTTTCCAGATTAAGATCTGAGAAGCAATGGTCCTTTAGATGTTTCCATCAGCTAACCACAAGCCAAGGCTGAGCATATGAGGCATGTGACTTCCACTGGTACATTCACTCTGCGATGCTAATAACGGCAATGTGTTGGTTACATTAAAACACTACAATAAGTCTTGATATACAAAGAAGCTTACAAAAAAAAAACTTCAGACTTAAAGGTTTAATATTAACACAACAAGCATTCATTAGAAAAAGTTTTAGTTTTAACCTGATTTCTATTTATTCATAAAACTTACTAGTTGTCTTCCATGAATTTATCACTCAAATGATAAGAATTTTAAACTTAAAAAAGTTTCCAAAGGAAAAAAGATTCCAAATATTTGTTTTTGGACATCAGCCTTTTTATTTTAGTGAAGTGACAACACAGGATCTAAGTTTATCAAAAAACTAAACTAGACATTTATATGTTTAAATAAAACTATAAATTTCTCAAACTTTTTCCTATGATGTCAAACAAAACACTAAGACACATTATGCAAGACATAAGCTCCCTTTGAACAATGTAAGCATCAGGCTCCTTGTACAGTGTAAGCAGTGGCTGAAGCTACTTTGACAACTTAATTACACATGTGAGGTGCAGCTGGACGGAACAAACTGTAGTAAGAGTCAATGTTCTGAAACCAGCAAGATAAAATAAATCAGACAAATGAAACAGGAGAGGAATTTCCATCAGTGTCAGGAAATACCACTCCCAACTAAGACGATGTTTCAATACCCAGACTGAAAGAAGTATTTGCTCAGCACTTCTGCAGCACCAGCACAAGCTTCAGACTTCAACTTTGCACTTAAAAATAAACCCAAAACAAATCCGAGACCAGTACTCTGGCTTTAGAGTACACATATTGCTTCAGAAATATAAATAAGCAATTTCCACACCACTGTAGAAAGTGAGATGACCTGGACATACTGTGAATGAGACACGACAGGAAAGAACCTCCATGCCAAGGCAATGAAGAGTATAAAATATTTTTTATTTAAAACACACTCAGTGGTTGTCATTTTTACTTTATATATGAGCTAATATTTCCAAACTGCAACATGTCTCTGACAGAACAAAGTATCACTTGAGTAAACATTCGGCTTAATTGAAGGCAACTGTTTCTTAAAGTACAATATCAGACAGAACAGCGAACATGTAATAAGAGTAATAAGGTCAGAAGAGAGGCCGCTCTGGTCCGGATGGCTTGAGAGCAGGGATTAAACCGTGGAACAACAGCATCCTGCCCAAAGTGCATTGATCATTGCTTGACTTACTGAATACAGGAAGCTACTGGGATGATTTTTTTTCCACCAGCTTCTTTCCTGCTACAAGAAGTTTTCAGAAGGAAAAATTGTTTCATGCCACCAAAAACCCAAATTCTACCAGATTTCCATGACCAAACTAGTTCTTATTCTGAATGTTCCACTTCTTGGTATCTGAGCTAGTTTTTTTTCCTACTTACCTGTTATAATAAAAAAAAAATTAACTAGATTTTGGAATATTTTGTGCTTAAGACAAAGTTATTTTGCTTTTTTATAAACAGCAATTAAATATAAACTCTTCTGTGCTGAAACAAAAGAAGATAGCTTATCCCTTGTCCAGAGTCTTGTCGACTTTTGGATCACTTCATTTGGAGAAATATTCCCTGATTTCAAAACTTTGACTTAAGTGGCACTTGTAATTCCAGCCTCCAGTGTGAGACCAGATTACAGATTCAACCTCCAGATCAACATCAAAACAGCCATAAGATGTTATCTGTCTGAAGCAAAAATCCAAAATCTCATAACAATTGCCTCTGCAGCAATACCCCTTGAGACAGTTGGTTATGCACACGCGGGTGGGCAATTCAGGTCCATGCAGTGCAAGAGGAAGTTTTGAGACTGTGCGTTCACACCAGGAGCAGTGAATTTTTCAAATTTAAATGCAATAGTTTAATTTGATTGTTAAAATGTAGTTATTGGAGCCAGAGTCAGAGGTTTTTATCACTGTGAGGAAATGTTACATTTATTCACCGTTTGATGTATGACGGCTGGATGTGGAATTTCTGTTCCAAGTAAAAATTAAATTTAGTTGAATAAGTCATTTTAAAAAATTGACAGGTAAAAATAGACTGCGACTATATATTTTTTTCTTTACCTCGTCAGTCAAAATGACAGACAAGAAAAAAGTCTAGTACAATCTCCATCAGATACATTAACTAAAACAAAGCTTAATTGCAAAATAAATTAAATGAAACAGGGACTTTCACTTAGGATTTTTGGAAGTTAAGGGAATAACTCTTTTGTGACTGCTTTTTTTTAGTACTTTAACCCACTAAAGCAAGAATGTTTTACAGTGTTTATGTTCTGAGGTACAAATAGAAACAATCTCAGCTTTCCAGGATTGTGTATCATTAACCAGTTTTGAGTTTGAAAGAACCAGATGTGCTGTAACGGCTTCAGCTGCTGCTGTAGCCGTATGCCTGCGCTTCGCTCCTAAGGTGAGTAAACATGGAAGTCTAAATTAGCAGAAGCTTTTTTTTTTTTTTAATACAGTTGTTTCTTTCCATATGATTTCAAATTACTACATAAATGATACAGTGTAGTCAAAGTGATTGTAATGTTTTTGAGAGGGGGTTGCATATGGTATCCTCCGAAATACTGCATTGAAGCAGTCCTTTATGGTACAATGTTGGACACATTGATATTGACAACTGCAATTTGATATATTGTGCAGCGAGTCATCTTGACACAATAAACATTACTAGTATTTATAGACTGTCAGTCTATAAACACAAAAGTTTTGGTTTTACACATTATGAATTCAACCTCAAAAGACAGGTGTAAAGTCTCAGTGTAGGACAACAAATGTTTTAAGACCTTTGGAAACAAAATGTGAAATAAATATAATAATGTAATAAATTTAGCATCTAAGAATAAACTAGCAAGCCTTTGTCTATTAGGAGAAGGATTCAGTTTTAGAATAGTAGCTTAGGCTTTTTGGGGGAAGTCCTGAATAAGGGGTTTCCTAATTCACATGCATTACCCATTATTTAGGAGCAATGAGGTTTGGTGGTGTAAAACCCTAAAAATAGTTTGGAAGGAATTTAACAGAGGAAGGGAATGCATGCCAAACCAACAAGTCTCAAAGGCACCTCCCCAAATCATCTTGAGGCAAAGCATCAATCAAAAACTCCACATCAGTGGCAAATTCACTCAGTGGTCATAAAACTCCACAGATCAAGCAGCAAGCTGAGCCAAAACCAGAAAGGCTCTGCTCAGTAAACCCAAGTCCTTATCACTGTCTCATAAAAAATAAAGAGGGTCTTAGAATATTATGTTGTAACTGCTGTCCAGCAAGTTCCTCTCTGCCTTTGCTGATCACGGCTTATCTTGAACATCTGGGGCAATTTACCATGTTGCAGAGGGGAAAAAATGCAAGTTAAAAAAACTCCATCAAGGTACGCCTTTAGACTTTCAATTAAAATTGTGTAATGTTGGGGATTTAGGTTACTATGTCAACAAGCAACAAACTCAGAAGGCAAGTCTGAAAAGAAAAACAAGGTAAATTATTGTACAAATAGTGTAATGCCATTTTCATAAGTGAACCTTGGAAAAATTATATTTTACATGTTCAAAAAAAAAGCACAAACAATAAAGTGTAATTAATTTATCACAGGTAACTTTTCTTTTATAAAATGTTTGCTTAATTTATGTTTAACCTACCAGCAGTTTGTAAACTTAAAGCTAAAGAAAATGGACAAAATCCTTACCATTCTTTCTGTACTACAATCCTTGTTACACTGTATTTCAAGCAATTACACTGTCAGCAGGAGCTGTAATCTCCTATTGCTGCTAAATGCCCAAGTTTCCACATTTTCTGGAAACCACAGTCATGAGCTGCTCATGCTGCTGTGCAGATGGACCCTATTGGCCAATCTCAATATCCCTAATATTACCCAGTTCCTCTCGGGAGGAAACATGAACATTCAAAAGGTCTAAATAATTCCGGTCAAATTACGTGGCCTTTAATGAACTACAAAAGATGTGCGGATGTTTTTACAGGCCAGAGCTCAGGCTTTAACAGTAATTATGAAAACAAACCATATTAATGATATCATTTATCATTTCCACACATTGGCGGTGTGAGGCCTACCACAAGGTTCCACTGGACAAAAGAAACACTAGTGATTGTCTAAACAAAACGTAAGATTTTCCATACACACTTGAGATTATGCAGTTCTTTTCAAAATCCTTTGGGCCGTTGTGCAAATTGCGCGAGAGCTCCAGGGTGAAATGTCAAGGCCCATCTGTTGCATGAACCTATGCCAAACAAGCTCCCTGCATCCAATCAGAATATGATTACAATTCAATGTATATCAAGATTAGATGGAACTATATATACAAAGATTCACTAAATTCTTTATTATTTATTCTTGTTATAATCTTATAATTATCCTCATTAATACAATCACAGCTTTAATAAGAAAAACAAGCTGGCCTCATGTTCTTGGGTTAAAACCCAGTAGTCAGCCTCCTACCTCCCAGACAGGGGAGAAGTGCAGGGCTTCATTTAAATTCCACATGTTTGAAAGATTTCTCCTGTAAGTCTGGCTTTACTCCAAATTATGTCTCTTGGGTTCGCATACCACTGAATAATTTGTCCAAATGTCATTTGCAATTCCCCAAAATCTTCTCTTTACCCAAAGCCTTTCAGAAAACATCTGTAACAAATAGTTGTTTTGAGAATACATCAGTGCTGTTACTGGTACATGACCTAAAGCTGTGTACGAAGCATTAAAACAAGTCTAAATTTCCATAGAACTGGAAACGTGATAGCATGAGCAGTAGCCACCTGCATAGAATGATATTTACCATTAGTTCTGGGGAGCTCAAACTCATGTGTTACAAATCTTTTTGCTGCTGCCTATATAATTAGCTGTAATTGACTTCCCTTGAAATGTGTTTCTTCTGGGACATCTGGCCTTGAAACTTCAGCCTTCCCATATAAGGGGCCAGCTCTGAGCTGCATTTGGAATTTTATAACCAGCATGGGTGGCAAACATGAGTCCAGAAAAATCTAAAAAAAATTGTATTCAAGACAACTGCTTTTACATCACTGAACTTCAAAACTAAAAAGATTTATGACTACAGAAACTATAAAACATTATCTCAGCATCTAAAGTGTGTAAATGCGATATTGCAAAAAAAGACATTTTAATGGCATCAAACTGATTGAATGGTGAAACCACAAACCATGTTGGACATGGTACTCTTGAGAAACCTAATAAGACAAAATCAGCTGTTTTGGTTTCATTTAAAGGAATACTTTCTAAATCATTTCTTAATGATGCTGGGTGAAGTACTTGTGAGTACTTGGCAAAATCTGCTTCTTGAATCAGGTAAGACTTCTCATAAAAAAAAACTGTTTTTTTCCTTGTGAAAAAAAAAACTATCTAATGAGGGGTAAATATCTTATGTATTATTGTAACAATCCATTGTATTACAGTCTAGGTGAACTCTTTAGTTGATTCAAACCTTACCAGTATTTTTTTTTTACTTTAAAAAGTACATTCCCCTCCATACAGCATCTTTATTACTACACACAATTGCTTACATATCTGAGAGTGGGCATATCCCACCACTTACAAGTTGAGTCTGTCAGCAGTTTTAAAAATGTCCATTTTCATGTACTTCACTGTTGTACTGCAGGTATAGAAAAATGAACAGATGAACAGGAAGAAATGCAGCTCCAGCTGACACAGTCAACAATCTTGGGGTACACCAATAGATGCAATACCATGGATGCTGAATTGGCAAAACTAGCAGGATTGTGTTGTGGTAATGTTTAAATTGCATGAAATAATCCAATTCTAAGAAACATCTGATATGGATTTCTGAAATGGCAGAAATTTGCTGTCAATTCTCAGAGCCTTGCTCAGAGCAAATGCTAGCTTGTATCTGCTCTGATTACTGTCTGCTTCAGGTGATATCATTTCTGCCATCTCCTCACTACTAAACATATACAGAGACCTTGATGCAGCAGTCCAGGGTTTGTACATTTCCCCTTTGTGTCAAGAAGGGGGAAAGGTGTATAAAGAAGCTGCATTTGAAACACCAATTACAATTTTTGGAAACATTAAGATAAATGTATAAGGGAGTTTTATTTTAGCATACAGTGAACCTTAAATAACAAGACTTTCTGGTCAGTGCCATTTCAGCCCAGACATCAGTTTAACTAAAAAAATATGTTTCTCATAAAGAACTCACCTGCGCTCCATCTTTTAACTTGAGGATGCACTCCATTGTGTTGATGGTGATGACAACAGGCTCTGAGCCCAGCTTGGTCCAGGGTACATGAATCCGTAGCTCATGGATATGGCCACTCATGAATGTAAATGGTAACTTCAACTCCTGGAAAAAGACAAAGAAATAAAAAAATACAAACAATTGTTAAAATAAGAGTTAGAGCAATATTTAACTGCATTCCAAGCAGTCCTTCATGATATAAAAATTTCACCCATGAATTTTGCATGGACAATATATTGGCGATATATTGTGCAGCCTAAAGTTCATCGTCTAGAGCAGGGGTCCCCAAACTTTTTCCTGCGAGGGCCACATAGCTGTTCCTTCCTCTGGTCGGGGGCCGGTCTTAGTTTTTGGAGAAAGAAACCTTAGAAAATTCTTGTCGACGGGGGGGAGGGCTGTTGTGTCTTTGAAACTGTCGAGGGGGGGGGGACACGTGCGATGACACATTCGCGCTTTTAGATAGATTTTTACCCAGAATGCAAATGGAAAAAACCATGAGTGAAACGGTGACTGGGACTGACTAGTATATATTCCATTGAGGGAAAGTTAGTTTCACATCTGCTCAAGCCCCCTGGTGGTTGAAGAAAAATCCACATATAAACCAGAAAATACAATATATGAAAAAAAAACACTGAATGCTCTCTGGTATGAGGAGGCGGGCCGGATCCGGCATTGTTCAGGGGGCCAGACCAAATGACGTGGCGGGCCGGATCCGGCCCGCGGGCCGTAGTTTGGGGACCCCTGGTCTAGAGGGACAACGATGCTAAACATACAGAATGTTAGAATGGCCATGAGCTAAACTTGAAAACTGCTACTTACTTTCTTATCTGACTGAGCTTGAGCCATTTAGCAAATGACAAAAAAAGACACACTCTAGAAATGCAAAGCTGTTAGAAACATACCAAAAGACTTGCACCTATAACTGTAACAAGGTGTTTGAGCAGTTACCTCCATAGAATCCATCTGGACTTCAATTGAAAAAAGACTGTGATCACATTGTAAATTAGTGGGGTACAGCCAGCTTCCATTTGACGCCACAGAGTTGAAATGCAATCACACAGTAATATTAAACCCATTTCTCTAAAACTATCCCTATATTGAAGAATTGTTCATCGTCTTGATGGCTCCAGGTCATTACTATTTTATTCCATTTTGTGGTTATAAAGTTCCTCTTGGAAACTCACTTGAATGTTATTTTGTCCTTCTTGTTCAATGCAATCAATGCATTCATTATATCAACACTCTACATAATTGTACATGAGTGTGTGTACACAGCTTTCTAAACTTCCAGGCCACTTTATCAGGTCAATTACTGGAAAATGAACAATTTGCTTTCTTTACTTTCTTTCATAAGCAGCAACAGGTTTGAGATACAGAATTAAAACACAACTGTAATAAAGACTAGTGACATTAAGTGCAAATATACCAAAAAAGCAGTTAGTTTTTCCTTAAATTCACTTGATAATGAGGTGACTCAGGTACCTGCACTCAACCACTTTACTCAAGGCATATTTCTTTATTTATGCTGTTTGTTGCATAATCTTCTAAGCTATATTTTCTCAGACAAATTCAATGTTATGTTTACAACTTGTTTGGACCTCTGACAGTGTGTCAGATATTACTGTGGAGCACTGTAGTAAAATATGGAGTTCATCTTAATCAATGTTCAGAAAAGCACAAGTTCTACTTAGCATACATTACCTGTTCCAGCACATCCAGTTTCAGGTCCAGCTTGCTGAGCACCACATCCCCTCCCCATAGAGAAAGCTGTAGGTCAGATGGCTTCAGGTTCTTTATGTACTTGTTCACATAGCTCATCAAGAGCGGCGTGACGTAGGACTCCAGCATCTTTTCACTGTATTGGACACAAGTCAAAGGCTCAGTAAAACACTACAATGTCAGGCAATAATGGTGTTCATTTGTAGAATTTTGTACCAGTCACTGGGGTGATAAGGATTGGTGTAGAGAGCAATTTAAGCTCTACATCCCAGGAAATTTTAGAGCGCTTCGTGCGTCCTTCTGCACCCAAGATTTATGACAATTTCATTTTCCTGTAGGACTTGATCTCTAACTCACACTGTCTGAAGTACAAGCATTTGAAAACTACAATAAGAAATTGTTTTTTTTAATGACAGGAAATGGAAACACTTGCTTAACATCAAGATATAAAAATATGACTACATACTCTATTTTTGTTATGATGGGCTTGTCCATTAATCTCATGAAACAGGGAAAAAGAGGATGCTCTGGTGCCTATCTCCAACGGTCATTGGGTAAGAGGCAGGGTACAGATTGTCAGTCTATCACAAGAGACACACTGGACATACTCATTCACACACACAACTAAGGGCAATTTAGAAACACAGTTTAACCCAACAGTTATGTCTTTTGGGGTATTGGAGGGAGCTTGTGTACCCAGAGAAAACACACATGCGTTGGGAGAACCTGCAAACTCCATTCAAAAAGAACCTAGGCCTGATTTGAACCTACTTGCTGCAAATAAACAGCTATTCTCTAAACAATAAGAGTTCAAATAGCTGATGACTGGAATAGTACAGGAACATTAAACAACTGGACTTTGGAAGTACAGCACTCAACTAAAATGTATATTCATAGTTGAGAACGAATTTAAAATAAATTCATTTAAGTATATGGGATGTTCAAAATTTGTTTGAAGCATGTAGGTTTAATGTGTTCTCAAGAGTTACTTGTATGATTAAATACCATACTTTTGACATATTTATGCAATTTAACGTGTGTGATAGTCTTGTATGTTTTTTGTTGGTTCGTTTGTTTTTTTGTGAAAAATAGTCATGCCCGATAGAAGACTACTGATGGTATGGATATGGGCGCATTACTAAAGCCTGAAATTAGGTATTGGTAACAGCAGAAGTCCTCATTTTAATAGCTACCTGTAAAGGCGTATATTAATTAGGTAAAATAATGTAAGGTGCGTCACTAAAGGCAGTACTTCGGTATATCTGAAAATACAGAATGGAAGGAAGCTAATTAAAGATACTGGCCACACCTGTGTTTTTTCTGCAGTTAAAACTCCAAATATCTAGGGTCTTTTATACGCAGATAACATAACATTTTTGTGAATATTAACGGCGTATTCCCATTTGCTTCATATCAAAATGTATCAAACACTTGCCATTCTCCGTTTAAAGATGAATTTTATAAAATATTTAGCTGCACAAACTCTTGTTTACGTGTTAACTTTTCGCAAATTAAACTTTCACAGTCGTTTAACGTGAGAGCTAATGCAGCTTTTCCTTGCGAAATGCAACAACGGAGAACCAATACTACCAATTAGCAACCTATATTTCAAAATGATAGAGACATAAACATAACTAAAGTGCTCTGTAACCTCAAGTTTAACTTACTAACTAGCAATTCCCGATAGTGAGATAGAGAAAGGCTAGCTATGCTAACCCTACCTGTCATTAAAGCAGCTTCGTACTCTGCCCACAAATGTTCAGCTGCGGCAAAGAAAAGACACCCTAAAACAAAAACATTGAAGGTTTACACAAAAAATAAGATTCTTACTTGATTCCAGCTTCTGTCCACCCACTATTTCTTGAATTCACCGTTTCTCCTGTCAGCTACATCCCATAGCGGCTACAGCTCAAACGTCATCTGTAAACACCAACGCGGCTTCCGTATGACAAGCGTTGCCTTTGCGTTCGTGGGAAAAGAGCCTTTCCCAAAGCAGTTTACACATTCAGCAACTGAGACAACCAAAACGCTATGAATCTGTCAATAGATTATTTGTTTCTTCTGTGGTTAGCACAAGGTGCTTTTATGCTCTTAAAATATTTATTAGATTACCGATTTTAAAGCCCGTTCAAAGATTCAATGCACTTACGGTTGATCAACATCATGTAGTATTAGATTAAAATAGTAAATATTAATAGTTGGATTTTATAAATTGAATGTATCATAAAACACAACTGTGATAAACATCTACAGCTATTTAAAAAAAACAACAAAAAAAAACAAGACACAACCTACAGTCAAAATGTGCATAAGGAGACAACCCTGTTTAAAGTTATTCCCTTTAAAGAAACGCCCGACTTTTCTACAAAGTAATCAAACTCTTCAACATTAGTTTATCCCCTATATAATTGTTTTCTACTTGTTTTGGTATTTTGTTATAAAATGCTGTTTAATTCATATATAATCTACCCGCCCAAACACTTGCAAGCCTCAACAACCACATGCTTCATTTGACGTCACATGAGGCATACGACAACTGACCAACTGCTCTGTTGAGTGCGTCCATTTGTATTTTTCTTCTCTTAGTTTTCTACTTAATTAATTAAAAGAAAAATAATCAAACTAATTTTTTCTGTTAGCTGTATTTTCTTCTGCTCTGTATTTCTCCAGCAAGCTGATATTGAAAGCAGTGCTTTAATCTCCAGAAGATTTGATAACTTTAGAATCTAGGTCAAATCTATCAAAGATTTAGTGTTTATCAAAGCCAACTGATCAGGGTGGTTAAGTTTGTAGTTTTCACCCTCAGTGCGCATTTCAGTAGGAATCCTGCAGTAGAAATACAAACTTTATTATCTAGCAATGTTTTTGTTTTTTTAAATCAAAATTTTACATTTGCAAGTGAAAAAATAGTGGATGGTATATTCATTCCTGTTCTTCACTAAATCATCTGTTTTTGTAACACTTTGAGTTTAAAGGAACATGAAAGAGATAAGTCATTATATATATATATATATATATATATATATATATATATATATATATACCTGACATAGATAGCAGGTTGTACTGCTATCTATGTCAGCTAGCCTACTATGTAGGCTGTATTATAGCCTACTATGTAGGCTAGCTGAAGATTTTATGAATGAAAAAAGAATAATGTTGCTGAATAAATATTAGACATTGCACTGGAGAGACACATACTGACATAATATAAAAATATTATTAAATAGCAAAATAAAATAGAGAAGAAATATTTAAAACATTGTTTTGGGGGCACCTTTGTAAAAATTCGTTAATACTTAAACCATTTGAATAATTCTTCTTAAACTTCTCCTTTTATACTGCCGTTGAACGGTGTTTCTTCTTTTTTTTTTCTGTGAATCAAACTAGAAATGTTATCATATCTCAAATTTCAATGGGCTGTCGCAGGTGCAATCCGCATTTTTTATTTTATTTTATTTATTTATTTATTTTTTTGGGTACGGGTTCCTTATTCCCCCCGGAGTGTTTCCCACCCTCTTTCTCTGTCTAAAGAGTCAGGAAAATCTGCGTAAGGTCATATAAAGATAGGAAGGCAGAGCACCGGCTCCCATTGGCCTGCAGGCAGCGCAGCCGCTAACCTGTCAGTTAGATAAGGCTTACAGAGGACACAGTCAACGGAATCGGTCCTCGAATATCCACGCACTATTAACTGCGTCCTGGAAGAAAGTCATTCATCAGGTTGTTTTTAAAATCCACTCGGCGTTTTGTTTTGCTTTAGTATTATTATTATATTGGTCATTATTTATTTCATTTATTTATTTATTTATTTATTTAGTGATCCTCACGCAGAGTTGTAAGGCATATGTTTCATGGAAACCCCTGCAGTTGTTTTTTATTTGTTTGTTCGTTTTTTGCCTCGCGCATCAATGTTAACAATAAACTGCTGCGAGACACACACATGTTCTCCAAAAATTGTATTCATCCATCCAAAATTTTGGAATTCGATACAAGGCGGTATTTTCTCAGACTTATATAATTTGGTAATAGATAAACCACCGCTGGAAAGAGGAACCAGCTCCCCCGCGACTGCACGCACGAGCAGATGGATGGCTGGATGGATGGATGGATGGATGGATGGATGGATAGCTGGATTTATGACAAACCTTATAACAAAATATCTAGGTTTGTAACAAGATCGCTTCGCTTGCTTGTGCCTACTTTAAAAAAAAAAGGGAAAAGAGGCATGATGTAAATGTGTAAGATTCCATCCAGACTAAATTTGATCTGGAGGCAGTCATAAAACGGAAAAAAACCTGCAAACCATTGAAATATACATATTGCCAACATAATAATAATAATAATAATAATAATAATAATAATAATAATAATAATAATAATAATAATAATAACATAGTCGTTTTATTATTGTTGCTGCTGCTGCTGCATGAATACTATTTTAATAAAATAATCTAAAATCTTCACCTTATAGGTAACTTTTTTCCTTGTTGCTGTAGGATAAGTTCGATTCTATTGTCTTCTGGGAAATAACGAAAAATCCTGATCCACAGCCTGGATCAAGATGTTCCTCCCCTTCCAAGCAAAAAAAAAAAAAAAAAAAAAAAAAATGAACATGGTGTTAGATGCATGTTGTTGTTGCTGTCGCTTTAATCAGACTGTATTTGCGAGCGCCTTAAAGATAAAGATAAAAGCCATTTTTCAAGTAGTTGCTTCAGGTTTCAGCTCAGTCAATAAGACTGAGTGACAATATATAAATATAAAGACTGAGTGACATCAACTCATCCTATTACAGACCAGACTCTGATGGTTGTTGTGTGGCTGCGGTCAAAGTTTAGCTGGATGAAATCCAAAGTCTGTCAACAGGAAACAACCGCCGCTGGAGCGTCCATTGGTTATCGTGTCATTGAAAAAAAAAGCCCTCTCATATTAATGGCTCAAGAGGTCTTGCATTAACCTAATGGAGATGCGTTCTAAATTATTTTAAGTTTGATTTTGCAGGAACCACAAGGCTTCCGTAGGAGACCGGCCTGTCTACAATGTGCATTAACATGCTTCTGGTGCAGGCTCTTCCTTCTTCCGCTTAGCATGTCAATAATGTAATCAGACGTGCATGATTCAGATAAAGACGTGATACGGCTGTTAATGCTCCTAATATACTTAGCCTCTGGAAGATCAAATCAGAGCCTCGTGATTCAGACACTTACGAAGACCACCAGCTGCTCTAATTAAACATGTAATTCCTATTATCAGTCTTCAGCTTGAAGTCGTCCAGATTGCCATGTTCTGTGCGCTGCCTGCCGATTCATAGAGAAGGAACTCCAACGATCCGTCACATTGGAATAGGTGAATCGTCTTCAACACATATTTGCCTTTATTTTATTTTATTTTATTTATTTATTTGTTTCTGCATTTCCTCCGAAATGCGTGAAATAAAAACAGGACGAAATTATACACGTGTCATGAAAATATTTATTTCTAAAATACAATTTAACATACTTTAAACTTATGACGTTTTTGACAATTTTATTATTTCAAGGTCAGAAAAAGGAAATAATAATAAAAAAACAACACTTTTTTATTATTATTATTATTATTATTTTTTTTTACACAGTCTTCATATTTACAGGTGCCGGGGAAGCTGGGTGTTATTTTTGTCGTGGCTACTTTGGATTATCCTTGAGGTGCAAACAAATCCTGTCGGTGAAATTGGGCAGCGAGGCAGCAACGGTGTCCTGCTTCGAAAAGTCTCTTTGATGACCAAAAAAAAAAAAAAAAGAAGAAGAAGAAGAAGAAGAAGAAAAAGAAAAAAAGTCGGTGAGCCATCCCGCCGAGTTTTGTTTGTCCCCCACTGTTTTTTGGTTTATTTTTATTAGTCTGTGCAGGCCTAGTAGTCCTGATGTGGGCTGTGCGTCAAACTGTGCCGTCGCAAGTCACAGTTGCGCCGAAACACCTTTCCGCAGCGGCCACAGCTGTAGGGCTTGATGTCTGTATGGGTGAGAAGGTGAGTTTTCAGGTTACTTCTTTGATTAAAGGTTCTTCCGCATGTGGGGCATTTGTGGGGGGACTCCTGTTTAGATTTAAAGCAAGCAAAGGATTATTCCCTTTAATTGTATAGCTCAGATGTATTCTTTCAGACATCCAAATACACTAACATATCAGCTTTTACGATTGCAAGCTCCTAATGACAATTTTATGGGTTAATTTTTACGCTTTAATCAGAACACAGGCCAAAATGCAGTAGTTTTATTTATTTTATTATTTATTTATTTATTTATTTATTTAAAAAACGACTAATCCACATCCCCCAGGCATGCAAGCATACACAGAATCATGATGTTTGAGCATTTCAGGTCAGGGTCATGCGTAGTATTTTGAGCTTACCTGCATGTGTAGGGTTTTATGGACGGCTAGGGTGCGGGACTGACAGAATCCCTTCCCACATTCTTGACATTTGAAAGGTTTTTCCTTGGAGTGGATATATCTGTGGAAAAAAAAAGAAGTGGCACTTCATCAGGGTCTGGATGGATTTGCGTAAAAACAAAACAAACAAACAAAACACACACACACACACACACACACACATTTAGAATGCAAAAAATAATTTTAAAAAAATGAACAAATATATGTAAGGTTTTAGCGCATTCGTGTAAACAGAAACAAAGTCAAGGCTGTAGACCTATTAATAGTGCAGAAGAATTTATGTTTTGAAAGAAACAATGAGCTGAAAACAGAGTGGATTGATGCTGCAGGTAGGAGGTTTTGCCCGAGCGCCGTCTCACCTGTGGTCTCTCAGGTGGTCCTGTCTCCTAAACGCCTTGTGACAAATATCACAGGTGTACGGCCGCTCGTCCGTGTGGGTCCTCTCGTGGATGAGCAGGTTGTAGGACTTGGTGAAATGCCTGCCGCAGAACTTGCAAATAAACTCCTTTTTGGTCTTGGACGGAAGTCTGCCCCGGGTGGGTTTTCTGTCGGGGGACAGCTTGCTCAGCTCGGAGATGGTCCCCCCTAGTCCCGACGCCAGCTTTGCCAGGTCCGCGGCCTTCGGCGGGTCCTCCTGAGTGGCAGCGAGGGCCAAGTTGGCAAAGTCAAACCTGGGTCTGTCCTTGTGATGTGGGGGGATGCCGTGCGTGACGACGGCCTGTTTCGGATGGAAGAGCTGCGCGGCCGCCGTGAAGGGCAACGCCGGGAAGGGGATCCTGGGGTCCACCAAACCTTGGGCGGCCGCCGTGATCGTCGACCTCAGTCCTTGCATGTGCGGATAGCCAAGAGTCCAGTGGTTCATGTGCATGGTCTGCACCGCACTCAGCCCGTACAGTCCCTGCAGCTGGTCAGCGGGGAAAGTGTTGACGGCCTGCAGGAAGGAGTAGTTGGTGAGCTGGAGGGCTGGGTGCAGCGGGATCGGAGCGTGCAGGGCTTTGCTCCCCATTTCGGCTCAGACCTCTTGGAGGACGCTGGAAACCCTGCGGGAGACGAAAAAAAAAAGAAAAAAAAAAGTTAAGCAGCGAAAGTTGTGAGTTAACGCCAAGCTCAGGGTGAGTAATTATGTGGCTGTCACAAATCAGAAACACGGCTATTTCATGGCTTTTAAATAACTAAACATGACGACAAAAAATGATGTAATAACCTACATGTAAAAAAAACAACAAAAAACCCAACAACAACAACAAAAACCCCGGAAACATCTGTAGCCAAAAGGAAATTTGAATTAGCGTCTATTTTCTAATTAATCAGATAAGCATAATGAACAACCTGCTTATTTTTTTTAAAAACCGTAGCCAGATTTACGCCCACACATTAAACATTTTAACGCGATGAGCGCACCGCGTCTCTAAATAATTCCATCAAAGTAAAATCACTCATCGAAACTGTAATAGGCCAACATCAAGAAGGTGTAAGACGCGTCGCTCATCTGGCTTCAATTATCACAGCAAAACAGGGATTTCAGATCACACTGAGTGACGCACTACGTGTCAGGAGGCGTAATTGATGAGACTGCTCTAAGTGCTTCTCCACTCACAAACAAGTGTTCTTGTTAAATTCGTGGAAGAGGGATTTTTTTTTTTTTTTTTTTTTTGCCTGCAGAGTTTCAGAGATTTGAAAAGAAAACCGAATATGAATTAAAAGAAAATAATGATAAAAATAAACAGCTTTGACGCCTTGCATGAATGCATCTCTGATTTTACTGGAGTTGATAGGTTTTAGTTGAAAGAGAATATTATGTATTTTTATTTATTAAATGTAGTCCATGTTTATATATGGCGTGCCCCCCCCCACCACCACCACCACACCCCTATCTTGGCAACCTCCTGGCATTTACAGGCCAACATTTCACAGAACCATATTTGCCAGTAATAAAAAGCGACCTGCCTCCGTATTAACGTGGGACAGACGAGGTGAGCTGGACAGGATTGGCCTCCTTTCTTTCTTGTTTTTTTTTTTTTTTTGTTGCGACAAGTTATGTTTAACACACACACACACACACACTCACACACACACACACACACACACACACACACACACACACACACACACACACACACACACACACACACACACACACACAAATATAAAAATAATATTTTTTTTAAAAAACTGTCGTGGAAGTTGTAGGAGTTCCAGATGGTGACAGTGGAAGTGGAAATGATCCAGCAGTTATCAGGCGGTCAGATATTCAGAAAAGAATGAAAACTAAAAGTATTTTTTTTATTTAGACTGACTACATAAGATGAAATATTATGATAGCTGGAAAATATACATAAATATATAAATCTGCGCGCTTTTTACGCTGTGGATAAGATATCTCTGTGCTCACCTGGAGAGGACAGACATGAAGCTCTTGGACAGGCTGCACATGCCCTTTTGTTTTTGCAGCAGATATGATTGAATTCCCTGGACTTTGGTTTCCCTGTCACATGCGGTGGGGTTAAATATCATTTTTGCACAGGTGCAGCATAAATCACCGTGGAGACACTTGTTCTTTGGCCAGTGGAGCAGCTTTCATTCAGCTCGTTTACACCTCACCTTTGGACTTCTTTTTTTTTTTCTTCTTTTCTTTTGTTGCCCCCCCCCCCCCCAGTTTAGCAGCAACCTGAGTGTCTCGTTTAAAATCTTTAATATCTCGCTTAAATGTATTTCTAAAGTCGAAGGCCACTGTCTGTTTCAGTGACGCCTCGCGCTCTGCACGGACAGAGGTCAGTGATGTCACAACGTGAGGGAGATACGTCCTCATGTCGGATGTCATCAGACGTAGATGTCTAGTCTTGCACATTATCAGTCTAGTTTTATTATTTTTGAAAAAGCGGACCTTTTGGTTTGGTCCATTTACGTCAGGACGCAGTGAAACAGCAACAAAAAAGGGGGTGAAAAAAAGTAAAGTATTCTTTCTAATTAGAAGTTTTTTTAAAGTGATCTAACAAGTGGGCTGCGTGAGACTGGCTCCTCTCCCAGCGGAGGACTGACATGCACCCTGCCAAACACAATCTTACCCCAATAAGTAGCTGCCAAGGGTCCTGCGGTATGTCAGTAATCCACAGTAACTACACAGGCGACGAGCTCCAATAAAACGTTTCCAACATCCAAGTCCATGAAACTTTCATGTAGCCATGCAGCCAAACTCTGATGTCTCGGACCTTTGCTGGGATGTGACAAGTTGTGAAAAGTTGTGGAAAGAGGCGAAGAGAGTTTTTCTGGAGAAGAGACAGCAGCGGCGGCGGCAGCGTGGGAGTCCCGTCCGAAGCTGGGGCTGGAAGTGTGCGGTTCTTCACTTTTTAGGGCTACGGGACTCTGGAGCGTTCAGCCCGCCCTCTGACACGCCTTCCCCCGTCTCCCACCACCTCCACCCCCACCTCCTCTATCATTAACTCCAATGTTCCCCTCTGTTTATTTGTGTTTGGATAGCAACTAAGGCTCCAGACCATAGTAGAGAAGCGTGTTCCGTTCAACCTGCCTTTCTTTGACACCTCTCACACACACCGCGGCGCGGCCAAGGCTGATACCTTCCTTCTGGAGACACTGCTTGGAAAGCGCATGGGGGAAACCCTGAGCGGCTTTTTTCCCTTCCAACTCCACGCTTTCGAAAACGTGCTTTTTTGGAATCTTAAGCAGCTTACAAGAAGTTTTTTTTTTTTTTTCAAACTATACAGTTCATTTGCCAAATGGAGGGTATATCCAAGATCCGCCTCATTAAATCGTTTTATTTTATTGTGGTCAGGGTGAAAAAAAAGTAGATTCTGAGGTTTGGATTTGAAAAATGAAATAAAAATAATAATAAAAAAACTCTATCACTTGAAGCTTATATCCTCTGAATTTTTCCTTTTGTCATTTGTGAGCACAACCTAATTTATTATTATTTTTGTTAACTTGCATGATCTAACATGTTTATCATAGCATTATGATGTGAATTACACAATTTGAATAAATAGCGTAAGGTAAAGGACAGCCAATAAACCCTGAGCGAATTGTGTTGTGACAACACTATAAAGGGAATTTAAAAAAATTATCAAGGTCAGTTTGTAAATTTTTTCTGTATTAAAATTGAAATGCAAAGTTTAATTATTTGCAACAACATTAACAACTTTCTTTTAGTTCCTAAATATTTTTTTTCTCTCCAAAGTTAACAGAATTTGTTGCTTCAGTCAACAGGACTGTTTTTTGTCGTGTCCACTGTCCAGCAAAAAGAAATAAATAAAAATAAGATAAATAAATTAAAAAAAGGCTTATGTGTATATTGCATTCTTTATCATATAAATATATATAAATATATCCACCAAGCAAAAATTAGCAGTTTTAAGAAGACTTGTGGTTGAGTTGGTTTCTGTGTTAACAGCATTTAAAGTCAAGTTTCTCAAATCTCAAGCAGTCGCTCTAAAAGAAGACAAAAAGGTTGACAATACATTAAACAGCTATGTTCCTATTTTATCAATGTTTTATGCATATAATCTAAAACTTGTCTTTGTTTATCTCTAAAAAAATTAATAAAATCCAGAAGAATGAGTTGGCTCATTCATTCCAAGTATACTTAAATATACCTACTTATATTTAAATATTATTTTAGCTTTTAAACATATGATTTCTTCTTAGAAATATTTAATACAATGAACTCAAAGAATGTGTATGCAAATTTGTCCCAACATTTAAATTGGCTCAATTCAAACATTTGTTTTTTTTCAGTGAAGTGTTAATAATAATAAAAAAATTACATTTACAAATGGTTTGCTCATTTTTTTCCCCGCATACTGACCTCTCTTATGGTTAGTATGAAAAACTGATGAAGCGTTTGTCGATCATTTATTTACATTGCAGTTTGGTTGAGCTTCTGTTCAGTACCAAAGCTTGGTGCTACATAAACATGCTTCCTCTGACATGAAAAATAACAATAGCTAATCTACATAATTCCAATATTTTTAAACCAACCATTTTAAAACAATATTCATTAAATAAGGTAAAAGTAGTTAGGTTTTATGTTTTTGTAATTTTAATGAGATTTCCCATCGCTTCGCTCCAGTCCATCCTCTCTGGACTCATCCTTCCGCATTCCCAAACGTTTGCAAACTTTCGGCCTGAATGTTTGTATTCGTCAATGTGAAAGTCAGGGAAGGCTCTGCTGCTCGAGTCAGAATACAGGTCAACAGCGGCGCCTAGTGGACAAGAACGGAATTAAACTCCACTCCGCCCACCAAATCCTTTGTTTTTAGGCGCTACGGACTAGAAAACAAGTCTCTTTTTTTAATCAACGGGTTAACATTAGAGTTCGTTAAAATAAACGATTACTTTTTAAATTCAAATACTTAGTGGATTAAAGCTGTCTAGAACATTAGATGCAAACACATAAAGATATAATTTATGTAGAGGCAATTTACAAACCCTGGTTTAATGAGGCCTCTCCGATGAGAGCAGAAGGATAGATTTTAGTCCACAACGATGAGAAATAAGCGTCTCAAAATAATAATAATAATAATAATTGGGGTTTAATCTGTCCACGAGGCAGTGTGTGTAACCCAATTTTCGTTTTCTTACAGCTGCAGAACGTCGTCTGCGCACAACATGCTTGTGGTTTTTGGTTCGGTTTCGTATCACCCCGGCCTCGATCTTCACTGTCAAAACACCGAACGACTAGAGACAGATTAGAGCACACATAAAAGGCCCAAGGCGACATATCCTATTCACTTCAGAAAAGCATAACAATTTAAATGTTTATTTTTGCGTGCTGGGGGAGAAAAAAAAAAAGAAGAAGAAAAAAAGAGGCTGTAATTGTTTAAAGATCTCAGAGAGGTTTTGGTAAAGGAGATCCACCCACTGATAATTACATTCCAATAATCAGTGTTGTGCATTGACTCAACGAAAAAAAAAAAAGAAAAGACACCTCTCTCCATTTATGCAAAATATTTTCTGCAAAACTCTCTGACTTCCTGTTGCAGCTAAGTTTTCCCTCCTTGAGTGAAAAGTTAAACTTTAGTGCAAACAACCTCTATCGCTGATGGAATCTAGAGTATTACAGTGATAAGTGGTTGCTTTGTGTTTTTATTTTTTTCTTTGCTGAGACAAATAATTTTGTCACTTATTAAGACTTCTAACTATCAAGATCGTAGGACTTCCTGTGTTCAATATCCTCTGATGACACAGTTATTAAGGTATGCAGTGGATTGGGGAAAGGTCCAGAAAATTTGATCACACTTGGAGTGTCTTAATGCTCCAGTTTTATGTAGCACCTCCGTATAAAATGTGCACCGTTGTATCCCTTCCACTTTGGGTAACGTCAGAGCTGGAGAGTTAACGTTTTGCCCTTTGGCCCCCAGCCTGAGTCCCTTGCAGCCGTCATCGTTCTCTATGATAATATGACTCCCACAGAGGATCAGAGATGCAGCACGGTGCAGCTGCCAAGCCCGTAATGGCCGACACTCCTGTTTAAATAAACCTAAGTGACAGAGGAGAAGTTCAACAGGAGTCAGTCAGACACATCCAAGAAGTGTGATGAGGCTCAGACGAAGAAATGGACTGAACTGGAATGTGTTCTTCTTTATACCTAAACAAACAGGCTTTCAGTTTCTAACTTTTTTTTAATACAAACTTTAAAAAATGTTTGATGATATGTAATTCCTTTTAGTGTTAAAAAAAATACAAATAGAAAGTAAACTCTGCTGTAGTTGCCATGATGTCCTGACCTCTGCCTGCCACGGTCATATTAGACGTTTGTTGTCCTCCTTGATAACAGAATTATAATTTTGACCTCATGTGTGTCCAGCTGCTGAACGGCGTTGCCTAAGTTTTCAAACCCTCCTTACCTGGGGCCACCCGTAGATCCCTCAGTAGAACAGCCGGAGCCGACGGCCTTCTCCGGAGTCTGTCTCCCTCTCTGGGCTCTTTCTGCCTCTCCGTGTTGTTTTCTCTCTTTCTCTGTGTGTGTGTGTGTGTGTGCTGGCAGACAGGATGTCAGGTCCATAGTGTACGAGCAGGGGGAGGTAAACCTGTCACTGTTGCCTACCTGCTGTGGTTTGAAAGCCCCCACTTCCCCACCTACACTCTCACTCATCCTCTCCCACAGCAGCAGCAGCAGCAGCAGCAGCTCTGAGGATGGCTGTTTTTCATTCAAAGACCCCCGAGTCACATTTTCCTCCACATCACACTCCTTTTACTTGAAATTGAGCATTTCAGAATAAGTGGGGGGGTTATGACTCTATTATCATACAGGTGGTTGTTTTTTTTTTCTTCTTTTCTTTTTTTTTTGAGAGCGAAACAGAATTAAGCCGTCATAGATCTTCCTCTGGAAATAGTTTCTGCTTTAAATGCACGTAACATATATCCTGTTTTTATCATTTTTTTAGTAAAGCTATAATTATCATTCACTTCATTGAAAGAGGGATAACTGTTTTGTTTTTCCTCTGATGACTAATGTGTGCCATTGTAGATGTTATATTTAGACTATTTTGACAAAAACATTTTTCATACCTTTTAAATATTGTTTTGAATATTCATCAAACCACGACTAATAAACACTTGGTGGTGAATACGTGCGACTCTGCTGGGCCTTTTAGACTTGTTAGATTTATCTTTTGGATTAGACAAAAGATAAATCTAATATTTAACAATCTAACAAGGAATATTTTTTGGAACAAAACCTTGAATTCAGATAACGTCAAAATTTTTCTTCATCTTTCATTTATTTAATTAGCCAAAAAAAAAAAAAGGTTAGGTTAAGTTTTAGATCCGGTTTAGATTCGGTGGGTTTGTGAGTCGTGACCGTGACACGTGTCGCCTCGCCTTTAACTGAGCCCCGCTGCTCACTGACAGCTTCAGGGTCGCCTCTGAAAGATAAAGCTTGAATAAAACAGCCCCTTTCCTGCAGACCAAAGCCCTGTGCAACACTGCCTCCTGTTGGATCACCGTGTTGCAGCGTTTTCTGTTCTCCTGTCAGAAGCTGTATGAAGTCATTACTGGAACATTTGTCAATTTCAGAACTAAAACAGCGATTAAAACACTTCATGTAGGACATGTCTGCATTTTGCCTGCTCTGTTCCTGCTTTCCATTTTCATTTCTGGTGCAATACTCAGAATTTTGCTCCCCACTCCTTCACCCCCACCCTCAGCCCCGTCCTCAAGCGTTTTATTTGATGAAAAACTAAACCAGACCTATAAAATGAGCCTGTGAACAGGTAAAGTGGACTTTATAACGGACACACTGCATTCCTCCGCTCTCCTGCCGGATCTTTTCTCCATCTGCCGTCCGGTGCCCACTCTCTTCACTGGTCTCCTGCCACCGTTTAACAGCACTGCTGCGTGACCGGCATTCCTCTTTGCTCCCTGCAACGTTTATCCACTCTGCTGGAGAGGCATGGAGAAGAAAACCGCCATGATATTGCGCTCCCTCAGCCAATAAAACCCACCAGTAAATGCAGCTGAAGCCCGGCACCAAATCCCATTTGTCAGCAAATAACTTCCTCCGGTTTGACTGAGCTGGCCGGGTGCTTCTGTGGAGCTCCCTGCCATGAAAATGACATCTTTGGTTATTTGTTGTCTGGTCTGATGGCAGGCAGAGTGAATGAGGGGAGAGATTTAAAGGAAGACATCTGTTCGCCATCATAAAAGCTGCTCACAAAACGCATGATCCGATATCTATTTTTCGTCCAATTATTATCTGCTTTTAAGTAATAGATTGTTTTCAAAAAAAAAAAAAGAAAAAAAAAAGAAAAATAAAATAAACACAATGTCACAGTGTGTTAAGCTCTGGTTTCCGAGGTCAATTAGATATTATAATATCGGTTTTCAAACTGTACGGGCTCTGAAGTCGTGTGGTTCTGTCGGAATCTTGAGTTTCAAGGTGAGAATGTGAACGAATGCCTAAAAAACGAGAAGAGACTCTTTTGCAGCTACGTCAGTGAATCATTGGAGGCGCCATGATGGACGTCAGAGGTGAGAGACGCGAGTATCGAACGGGGCGACTGACATTGTTTTCCCTATATTTTGCCAGTTTATTCGGGGCTTCCACTCGTCCCAGTTAAGATCATTCGTCTGTGGACGTAACACACCTGGTTGGGGTATTGACAAACGTTTGAAATAGCTAGCTTAGAAACCGAGCCAGGCCTAGTGATGGGCAGATGAGGCACATTTCCCGAACTGTGTCGACACTGTGTTGACACTGTGTTGCTGTCACTGCAAGTTACATCTGCTGGATTTAAAAAGTAATTGCAGGCAAATTCAATAAAGACCGGAAACAGACTGAACGAGGTTCGTTCACACGTTTGTATTTCGAACCATCAGCTGCTGTAACAGCTTTGGGCCGAGGCGACTGCGCCGTTTCCAAGCCGTTTCTCCTGCTTTTGAGAACATTCTTTCTCAAATGATGATGAGAAATACATAGAGACTTAATTGCAAGTTTGTATAACAAGGCAGGGTAATTTCCCAGTATTGTAGTGGATCCGGTGATGTCAGTGATGAAACGTGCACAAATTCAAAGGGTGAGAATCCTTTTTTTAAACTGGGGAACTGACCAGTGTGACCCAAAAATCCTTAAAGTTTTGAGTCAGAGGTGAAAAAGTGGAAAGATCAAAGTCTTATGACATTTAAGGAAGAATAAGGCAGATGTGTGAAAAAACCGCCGGAGCACAGCTGCCTCGACACACAGCTGGGTAGAAATGGCGGCAGGAAGACATGCAGAAGTAGAAAAGCAGCGGGGAAGCGAGTTAGGTGAGCAGGTGAGCAGTATCCTGCACGCTGTGGGCTTCACTTCCTCCTGCGCAGAGATGCAGGCAGGGAGGATCATATCAAACACCTGGAGCTCGTTCTCCCTCCTGTAGTATCACAGCAGTTTAGAATTTTTATGTGGGATTTTCATCAACGCGCTGTTTTCTCCTTCTGAGGTCAGAGTTTTTTCATGGGTCAGCTGCGACAGGCCCCATGTTTTCTTTTCAGGGTGGGACTTTCTGGATGCAGCTGTTCTGTCTTTTTTCAAATGTTGTCTTATTATGTTAATCTTTTTTTCCCCTCTTTACATAGAGAAGACAATTAGAGTCACTGAATATATATATATATATATATATATATATATATATATATATATATATATATATATATATAAAATATATATATATATATATATAAATATATATATATATTTATTTATTTATTTATTTATATATATTTATTTATTTATTTATTTTTTCTCCAGTGGTCCTAATCATCTTCTGTCTTGGAAATAAGTGTGAAAACAAATAATGCATTTTAATGATAAAGTTCCCGATTTTTTTCCCCTCAGTATGAACTGAAGGGCGTTTCAGGACACAGAGAAACTTATTCCGAAAACTGACGCCAGTTAAGTAAAAATAAAATGAACTGAAAGTCAGAAAAAAAATTTCACTAAAGATCAGAACCCAAGCTGTATAGAACCTTTCATTGCAGATTCAACTACAGGTCTTCTGGAGTGTGTTTTCTACCTCTGTACATCTACAAATAGCCATATTTGTTTCTTGGCAAACTACCCAGCAGGCCTTTAGCAACTAGTTCTGTCCTCTAGCAATGCCCTTTCGCTTTGCTCCTTTCGTCTTCACACAAACTCTGACGAGCTGTCTCTGTTAATAAAAACATATATAAAGCTGGAACCAGCATATGTCACAGTGAGGATGGTGTGTTCAGGATGATGTACGGTGTCAGTTTTCTGCCAAGCGCTATTTTTGAAAGCAGGTGAAAAAAAAAGATAAATCTGCTCTCTTCTGACCCAACTGTGGTTTGGCCAAATATTAAGCAATTAAATTCAGAACAAAAGGAATGTTTATGACTTTTCGTTGCTGACAAAGATGTGGTGCATAAATTCCGGTAAGCTTCATAGTGTAGCTTCCTTCACAATCTAGCTAGTGCATTACACAAAAGTCAAACGCTAGCTATCGGGCAAAACCTGATCCAGAGTCCACGCCTCCTTCGCTTCACATAGTCAACAGTTCAGACCCTCTGTACAAAGCAAAGTGTACAACAAGGGGCTGTTTTGTTTTTAGCAGGCTATGAGCTTTCCAAGGCTTTTTAAGTTACTTTATAACCTAACCCCACTTTAAAATTCTCCACAGCTTCATCGCTGACCTGTTTGCTGTGTTCATTTTTACCACTTGCCATTTCTCTGGTCTTCATCAATCTTTATGTTCTCTAAGAGACCTCTGAGTTCTTCACAGAACAGCTGGAAAAACCATGACTATGGTCACTTCTGAAGGTTAGTGGGTTACAACGGATTTTTCCTGCTAGAGGGCTGAATACAAATGCAAACCCACAAAACGTGCTGTGTAATGTGTCAGTTTATCACTTGAAATCGCCCCCCTGCAAAATATGTTACAGAATATGGTTGTAACAACAAATGGAAAAAAAAGTGAATTACTTTTACAAGGTATTGTACATCCTACTGATATCCATTGCTGCCTCAGGTCTAAGTCACAGACTCCCTGCGTGTAACGATGGCAGCGTTCAGTCCTGCTGCTGCCGCAGAGCTGACGGACAGCGTGAATGTTACCAGCACCTGTTTCCTGGCAACACCAGAGGGCTGTTAATCGGCTGGTGAGAGATGTTAACAAAGTTACTGCTGCACACTGGAAGGATAAATCAACAGAGCGGCGATGTGTCTCATCCAGCCAGTCAGGGGGTGACGTTTTTAAAAGTTCCCCGTGACTTCACTGTCAATCTGAGGATGGAAAGTCGGAAACAGAGCGAGAACTGAGTGATTATAGCGCGGGGAGATTTAGCAGAGCTTGGGTGGATCTGTTAAAAGAAAAAAAAAGAGAGAAAAAAACAAAATAGTAGATAGAAAAGATGAAGAAATGGAAGAGGAATAGATGTGTGGAAAGGGAGGGGAGAGGGTGCATGTAAGGAATGGAGAAATGGAAGAAAGTTTGCAAAGCACTTCTCACACACACACGCACACACACTGCAGGTCACGGTTTTTGGTGAAGTCTGTAATGTTGTTGGAAGAGGAATTAGCATAGCAATGGATGCAGTCACTTTCCCACATCAACGGCAACAATAACATTCATCCTGTGTGATTTCATATAATTTCTCCATTCCCCTGCCACTCTCTCCCTTTGTGACACGACAGATGAATGTGCAGCACAAAGAGAGCCAGGAAATGGCTTTCCACTTCACCAAACGAGAGCAGATCTTGACACTGTTACACGAAGGACCTTTGGCTGTGAGGGACTTTGGAGACATGGGCACTTCTTGCAGATTCCCATCGGAGCGCAGCAATATTCAATTAAATTTCTCCACAAGGAGCAATATTTCTGCTGTGTGTTATCATTATTTTTGCCTCTGAGCCTTTCAGGCGGCGTTACTGTGAAGACAATCGTTTTTATTCCCCAAAACATAAAAATATCCCCTCTGGCTTGACTCCAATTTTTTTACTTGCCTTTTTTTGGTTTGTAGTTTCAACTAAAAGAAATTTTTTTTAAATGGGTTCTTGTGGTGAGAATGGATATCTTCTCCACTGTGGTTTGCATTGTAGCTGCAGAATATAACATTGATAAAAAAAACATGTTTTTTTTTTCTTTTACATTTTTGTTAAAACTGTCACCATGTCGTGACAGGATAATATGAGGTAATCTGTGAATAGATCCATCTTCTCCACATCATCCCCTGAGCTGCTACTGCCATCTGAAGAAATGCACCGCTCACGGTCAGAGGCAACCAATCAGAGCCAGGAGGAGGGGCATAGCTCTGTCAATCAACCCCAAGAATACAATGCTAAATGTGCTAATGTCGGAGAAACAACTCACCGCTATAGAAAAAAAAAAACATTCGTTAGTGGCTGTGCTAACTAGCTTTAGCATTCACAACAACCATTGATACAGGAAGAAGCTGTATCGTAGCAAAGAGCAAAGGGGGGCGGGGCATGATTGACAGCGCTAAAACCCTCCTCCTGACTCTGGTTGGTTGTCTCTACGTTAGCACTTACAACAGGAGCAGGCAGAGGAGAATTATTTGTCTCATGCCATACAATCACGACATAGTGAGAGTTCCAACAAACATGGAAAAAAGATTACATGCTGCAGCTTTAACAACTCGGATGCCTGTGTGGTTGCATTATTATATTGGCCCACGTTCATGCTAACTCACAAACACATTAAGTAGATGTCAATATACACAGGTGCAGCCTTTCAGGAGTTTTTTCTGATCACTCTCTCACCGGTAATCACTCATAATCACTTCCCTTTCAGTCCACTAAATCACCGTCTTTTACTGATGCGCTCACAGGAAGCACGTTTGCAACTTAAGGCCAAACTTGAGCGCCGCGAGCTTCTCTGCATCCACACAGTCAAAACAGGAAGTAACGTTTTATAAATGTCTACTCACTTTCTGAAAATGTATTTGTGTGTGTGTGTATGTGTTTTTTTTTTTCTTTTTAAACAGGGCTTCCAAAGCTGTTTACGACGTACGGGTGAGAGTGGAGTTATTGGTCAGGAGGGGGGTTTTTTGGGGATGTGTTTCTCCTGCGCCACTGTGGATGTTGGCAGGTTGCACAGCTCCACCAAACTGGTCCCGGGGAGGTCCCAGTGACCTGTTTTATACCAACAGTGGTGCCTTGTCATAAAAAGCCAAGGGGAAGCCGAGTCACAGCTCGAGTATTCGTTTGAAGCCGATGGAAAAAGTCCTTCTGCGGCCTGACTGTGGGTGAGTGTTCGGAGCTGCTGCGTCTGAAGGGAGCGTGAACGCGCAGGCAAGCAGGCAGCTGCGTCTTTATATAGACCTCAGACCGGTGCCCCGGGTTCTGGTAAAACAACTCCTAATACCGCCGAGAACCACATTCTCCTCTTACTTTTTTGGACGGAAACAAGCTCCTTGTCGCTGGCGTTTCATGCTTTAATTGGACGTTGAGGGGCTTGCGGGAGAGAGAGAGAGAGAGAGAGAGAGAGAGAGAGAGAGAGAGCTGTGATGTAGTGTTAAAACTGCCCACAAATCACATATTTCTCACGTCTGCAGAGGTTAGTGGCTTCGGCGTTTCTGCGGCGCATTCAAAATTTCTGACGGGAGACAGGTGAGGGAGAACTCTCGAGGTGCGGCGGCGTTTCTGCAGACGTAACTTTTGCTCGAAAGCTTTTCATTTTACCTGTCGCCGTAAGGCAAAGAGTGATTCTGCCTCGTCCGCTGCGGATGTCAGGGTGATGGATGGTGGAAGTGTGTTCCAGGATTATGTTTTATAAATGTTAAAGGGCCCTGGGGTTGGTCTGTGAAGCACATAATCTCGGCTGAAGTGCTGGGGCTGGATGAACCAAGACTTTATTATTAAACACCTACAACAGAGCCTAGAGCTGGTGGAGGACTCTGAATGTCCAACTTAACACTCTGACTGCTCTCATCACACGTCCTTGCCATTTGGGCATGAAATTAAAATGCCTCTAAAGATTTTATTCATTACCCAGAACGAAATACGGGCCACATTATTGAGCTGTGATTCATTAGAATCGTCAAACTGTGACACACTTTAAATTTTCCTTATCTGTTTTTAGTTTTGAGTTTTTTTTTATCTTTGAAAAGAGAATTGTTAAAAACAAAAAACATAACAAAAAAACAAAACAACAACGACAACAACAGGGTAATAATATGTTTGGCAATGGATCTGGAGTTTGATGGCACAAGTGAGAACTGGCTATAAATGAAGTGGTATTGATTTCACATGTGGACTTATACTACCAAGCCTCAAGAAGCCGAGGAGGAAGGGAAGTGCATAGCCGGGGATGTTCATGGAGGCCTCGCCAGAGGCTCTAGGGGCCCAGAGCCTAGTTCCACAGCTCTGGGAACCGTTAAAAACACCATAAAAAAGTTCCATATTCACAATTATTCTAACTTTTTAGATTTATAAATCTTTGTTAAGGCTCACTGTGGATATATTAATGGATAAAACATGGAAAATGATTGCTGCTCCCCTGGTAACGGTGCACTTGATATTAATGAAATATCCCATAATGGCAACAGATTTTTTTTTTTTTTTATAGATCTGGCACAGTAAATACACAGTAACGTGCACATCTTAGTTTTCACAGGACGTGGGGCAGGGCTCGATCCAGTTCCTACACTATAAGATATTAGCGTCCATAACTCAGCTGGGTCTGATCAGTTATCAAAACTTAAATCAGAGTCATAACCTGTTATTAAAATGAATTCCATCCAAAGCTTAACTCTTCCACCTCTCCATCTAGTTAATGTTTGCACTTAAAGACGGAGACGTTTTTATATTTTCTGAGGATTACCATATTGAAAGAATCAACATGGAGAATCTAATACATTCAAATCTACTACAAATCAAACGACAACTAATTAAAGGAAAATAAACGACATGACGTCAAGATGAATGATTCTTCGTTTAAGCTGCACATTATCTATTGAGAAAAAGAACAGGACTTTTCCATGTTTCATAAAGATTATTAATTACCTAAAAGTCATCAGCAACCAAGTACTGAAGTAATCCTGAGTTCCCCTTCAGTGTTCACCATCTTTTCTCTTAAATAAAAGCCTCTAGAGCCTAAACATGGTTTCACTCAACATTAAATTTCAGATTTTAAAATGATTCAGCTGATCTTTGTTTATTATCCTGACCCAAACATGAATCTGAGTCACTTTGGTTATAAAACAATAGTAAATGGAAACAATTCCATTTAGTATTGTTCTCCGCTTTACAAGCAGACAATTCAATCACTGTGATGTTGAACCAGCAGCGGCGACATCACATGCTGTGGTGGCGCAGAGGTTAAGCACAACCTACGTAAGGAGGCTTTAGTTTTTGACGTGGCGGTTGCAGGTTCGATTCCTGGCCTGGTGACTTTTAGTTGCATGTCTTCCCTCTCTCTCATTACCTATTCTCCTGTCTTAGCACTTTCAAATAAAGGCCACTAGAGCCAAAAAACCCCCCCAGAAAACCAAGTAGATTCTCAGTGCAAACTCAATACAGTTAAAGCAGCATAACGCAGTGGGCTATTTTGCCGGTAGTAAAGAAGAACACAGATGTTTGTTGAGGAAAAGCAGCAGAGAAGTTGTTTGTTTTTACACCTTTTGGTCCTGAGTTGATTACTACCAATTTAACTCAGAGATAAAGGACGTGGGATCAGTTTCTGGCGGTTTGAGGTGACGAGGTTAACGTGACGTCATTTAAAAATGTTTCTTTAATGATGACATTCTTGTTCATGTTCTGTGGATTCTGCAGAAGGAAGGGAAGCCTGCCACAGTCTCATCCTCGTGACGTTGGTTTTTGCACAAAACTTTGCGAAGCTCTCTTGTCTGAAGCGGAAAGCTGGAAATGTTTACCGTGATACTCGTGGCTGATTTATGTGTGTTTTCTTTTCTTTTGGTTTAGATGGCTTGTACTGGGGAGTTTTAGTTGGAAGTGAGGCTGTAGTACTGACAGTCAACAGATGCTTTCAAAATGACCATCGAGAAGAAGAGGAGATAAATGTTCTTAGTTAGATCAGTCGCCCAGAAACAGGCAGGAACTGGTTTCATGTTGATATGCTGGTGATGGGCTGGATGTCGCTGGCTTGACTTTTCACTCCCGCTGACTGAATATGCGTTGGCAACTGTTGTGGCGCCACAATGATACAGATAATCCAGAAGAGGACATGCTGCAAGACAATTTGTCAGCATTACCATTGTTTCAGTGGAACTTATATTCTAATCATCACTGGGAGAAAAAAAAAGTAAGTTAATCTCATATAAGGGATCTAGACACATCCAAGTCGGCCTTTACTTACAAAACAATGAGCTAAACCACATCCGAGGCGGATGAATTTCTTCTTGTCGGTGGAGTTTCTCATTATCCAGACTTTGTTGTTCATCTGAGGAACATAAAGAATAGGAGGAACAATCAAGTCATTTGATTAGAAACAACCATGCAAATCAAATAACTGGTACGTTAAAGCCAAAGATGGGGAACCACATATTTACTGTGATGAAAGCTTTGCAATTAAACATTGGAACGGTACTCCACAGTTAGCATCGGCTAACCTAAGTATCATTGGCCCATCCGGTAAATTTAACAGCTTGAGGCGACCTGATGATAAAGGCAAAGACCTAAAGAAAGATTTAAGACAGATTTTTTTTTGTTAGAAGTATTTACAAGTCAGTGTTCCAGATATTTTCCACGCCAGACAAACGTCTGAAACAAGCAATATGAGAATGAGTGCCACCATTCTCATTTGCTAAGATTCAGCACAAGTTGTCAAATATTTAAAAAAAAGATACTACAGGGACCTGAAACTCAACAATGTTACATCATAAAATGGTGACCCACATAATAGCAAAGCAGTAACAAACCTGCCAAAGGGTCTTGAAAGCGCTCCACACTGAGCATTGTTCTCTCGTCTCTTTCAGGGGTGAGTGACCACAATCATAAAATCTCTTTTCTTTGACTTAAGATATTGCTTCATATGTTGTGATTGTCCCCATTGGTTGTAGTTGGTTGTGAAAAATACAATTTTAAATGGATCTACTTCAAAAAAAAGAGTAAAAAGAGGTCTGACTAACATTCGTCAGTTCTGGTAGCAAAACAATGATAAAATGGGAATTTTAAATACGTTTGTATCATTTTCTCCCTTCGTCAATCAAGTTTGCTCACCTTTATTTTTTCTGCTTCCATCATCCATTCCTCTGTCATCCTGTCTGACCAAGAAGTACATCTGCTTAAATCTTTGCTGTTTCAGGATATTTTTTTTTCTTCCTCCATTTCCTTGCTGACTGAATTAACAAGACGGTGCAAGCGTGTCCATCGGGCTGATTTCATTGGGCTGTGAAACCAACATGAGCCATGTTCCTGACCCCGATCAGGAGTCAGACAGCAGTGCCGGGGGTTGGGGGTCGCCAGGGGCCGCCTTGTGGACCCTGTGGACGGACAGGTGGGGAACTGTAAACCTCGAAGACCAGGAGCCCGAGTTCTTTGTGTTTACCTCGCTACTTTTACAAGTGATGTCACCACGTTGTAAAAAGATACAGTTCTCTGTGGCCCAGTCCCTTTGTTACTATTTAAGAGAATAAACACCAGCTAAGTGTACGGGAGAAAGATGGAAGTGGAGGACTCTCTGGCTGGGATGGAGGGAAGGATGGTGTGGTGTGCGCTGGAGTCCAAGAAGCTGAAAGAGGCTGTGGGGATCGGTAACTGTCCAGGTGCTGCGAGCTCAGGCCCAGCCTCACCGGTGAACAGGGAGATCCTGCCTATAAATATTCCAGCATCCCGTCTCTTTCTGTGAACAAGACTTTAGCAGTGACAAAACACCATCTCTTATTGCTCCCTCCTGAGCCATCATTTTGAATCATACTGTGTGTTGTCTTTCCCGGGATGTGGGGGGGAATCCACATTCTGCTTCTAACTTTTAGAAATCATCACTTTTCATTTCAGGCCCTTTGGATTTCCATAAATATTCCGCTTTCACTCCGTATCCCCAGCTGTATTTCCTTCTCTTTATGATTCTCACTTGCACCACAAGTCCCAGTGTTATTGCATCAGAAACTCTCTTAACGTAAGTCAGGGCACCGATGTAAGTAAGTGCAGCCATATGCGAAAAGGCAATGAACAAAAAAAAAAAAAAAATCTGGTGTTTTATGTGAGCTTTGCTAGCTTAAACAGCTGGGTGGCTGCTGGGGCTATGCTAACCTGCAGCTCCGTGGGATCCAGGTCTAACATCGTAGAGTTCACAAACAGAACCGTTATTGGACGTCCAGATATGGCCGAGGAGTCTCTTGCGAACGACTCAGATCTGATCTGCTTCTGGTTTCAGTCATTATGTCTGGTGACAGATGTCACGGATACCTTGAAATTGGGTCGCTGGAATAACGAACACTTTAATCTGTCCGTTCATTTTGATGAGACCTCTGCTGTCTTGCTTCATCTCCTGGTGCAAGTATATTAGCATGGCTCCTTGGCTTGCACTTTTATGAGCTTTTCCCCGGGCCTCAAAGAACTCGGCCTGGCCCGGTTCACTCCAGCACTTTCCCACTAATGAAGTGCACATTCTGCCGGCGTGCTTGGCTGGATCCCGGTGCCTTGGCCATTCCTTAATGGGAATTTCCCTTCCTTCCATGCATCCCTGCCTGTCTCGCTCTCTGCCGCTGCCACTCTGGTTCTTGTGTGACTCATGTCCTCAGCTGCCAGCCATCAGCCGGTGGCAGGGTGGGGGGTGGAGGTACGTAGGGGATGTTGGATTCGTAAACCTTCTTACACTTGTTTGCCACTGTTGGACTGGTTGGCTTGCGCTCTGGGTAACTGGCTGTCTGATCTACTGAAGGGCTGACTTACTGGAGACCTGGGTGGCTCAGAACAGGGTAAAAGGTTTAAGTGCTGGAAACTGAGTGACACCACAGCAGCCCCGCCGTGAGAAGAAAAACGCTGTTCGTATGCGCACGATCAAATAAGCCAAAGTTACAGCGCTTTGTGAAAGTATTCACATCCGTTGAACCTTTGACACTTTCCAACAACAATCTTTTGGTGTATTTTATTGGGATTTTATGTGATGGACCAATAAAAAGTAGAGCATGAATGGGGAACTGGAAGGAAAACGATACATGGCTTTTTAATTTTTTGTTTTTACAAATAAAAATCTGAGATGCATTTGTACTCAGCCCAACTTACTCCAGAGTCCACTCGGGGGGGTAATTGAATCAAACCCAGCTGTTCTGTGAAGGCCTCAGAGGTTTGTTGGAGAACGTTAGCAAGCAGCATCTTGAGGATCAGGGAACAGAGAACACAGGTCAGGGTTTGGCTACAAGATAATATCCCAGAGCTTTACTCAGAGAATCAGAGAAGCTCCCAAGAGGAACATGGTAACTTTGGAGGAACTGCAGAGAGTTTAGGAGAATTTGTTGACAGCACAACTAGTAGCAGCGCAAACCCCAAATCTGTCTTTTATGGAAAGCAGAACATGAAAACCATTGTTGTTAAACAAAGTCTCATTTTCAGTTTGCCACAAGTCATGTAGGTGACAGTAAATTCAGAATGGGGTGCTCTGGTCAGATTGGACCAAACTGAACTTTTTGGACTACATCTTACACACTGTCACCACCATGATAATGCCATTCCCATATAAAGACAGATGGTGACAAATACATGGCTGTACTGAATGAAAACCTAGAGCACGTGTCAAACTCAGAGCCAGGGGCCCAAATCTGGCCTGACATAAGTTCTGTGGTCCTCTAGACCAGTGTTTTTCAACCTTTTTTGAGCCAAGGTACATTGTTTTAATTGAAAAAATCATGAGGCACACCACCAACCAAAAATGTAAACAAAGATACTCTGTAGCTGCCTATATTACAATAGTCATTCTTATCAAAGTGTCTTGAATAGGAAGCAAATAAACACAAAAATTTATTTTTATCATATTTTACATTTCTTATGTCAAATTTCACTCCTGTACTTCCAGATCGATACTCCTCAACTTAGAAGCTGCATCATATGAGTTTGAAAACATTTCTCCGTCGTGCTTGTTCTAAATGAAAATTAGCACGTTCTTCTTTGATTTCCAATTTTGACTTCCAATGATTCACTTCCTGCTAAAGAGCCCCCTGGTGGTTAAAGAAAAATCCACAGAAAAGCCGCATGTTCAAAGTGTAGGAAAAAAGTAGCAGCTTATAGTCCGGAAAATACGGGAGGTGAAATTGGATAATTTCCACTGCACACCTGACGATCACTAGTGTGCCGCGGCACAGTGGTTGAAAAACACTGCTCTAGACTAAAGACACCAAATTACATCACTGAGTCACTTTTTTTTTATTCCTTGATTCATGCAAAGTCAACTGATCCCTGAATATTTCAGCGCTAATGCATAATTGTGAGTTTATTGCAAATTTGCACCAAAAGTGGTCAAAAACATTGGGTATAAGTGATGCTATGCTGCTACACTGCTGCATCAGCCTTACTTGGTGTCAAGTTATTGTCCGTGATTGATATGACGATTGTCATGGTGAAACAAAAAGTCACATTTAACATCACACATAAGCACAAATATTGCAAAAATCCTTGCACATATTTATAATTTAGCACCAAAAAAATCTGTAAATTTGACTGAAAATATAAAATACAAAATACTCTCAAAATTCTGCAGGGATTGATCAGTATGAAAAGATGTTCCATATTTAATTTGGAGAAGTACAGCCACAGCTATTTATTAATATTTTAACAGCTTCTTGATGGGTTTTCTCAAAACATTCTGGCACAACCGACCCTTGAGAACGTCTATGTTCATGATATGGCTCAAAATGAAAATGAGTCTAATGCCCTCATGCTAGATTATGCAAAGGATTTGAGGAGTCACCTGCAGTGCTGTAGACATACAACCAGAGTATCAACTGAACAAATTAGCTGACCCATATGCTAAAATGACCTGTATCCAGTTTTGACATTTATTGAAGTTATGGCACCACTTAAAAACTGACGTTTACAGACGCTTTCCATCAAATCTGACAGAACTGGAGCTATTTTGTAGACTAGACTGGGCAAAAAAAAACCCAACTCCTCCCAGCCCCCCCCAAAAAAAAACTTCTCTAGATGTTGTAGATTTTGAGATCAACCCAAGAGACTTGAGGATGTAATTGATGCAAAACGTGGTTCTACTAATCAGTTGGTACCGAACACTAACGCTGCACAGATTCTCAGGGAAAACATTTGAGAGGCACTGTAGATTGAAACTTTGACGACCAAGATTAACTCTGGTTTATAAAGTTTTCAAAAAATAACTCCTTTTGTATTTTTTACAGCTTCTGAAATGAATACAGACCGCCAAGCAATAGCACCTGTTGCTCCATAGCTGCAAAACTAATCAGTTCACACCAAGTGCTTCTTATTCCACAAGGAGTGTGTTAATGACTGGAAAAATAATTCAGGAGTGTATTTTTGCTGCACAGCTCAGCGAGGATGACATAGTCTTCATCTCCAGACCAACCTTGAAGGGCCTGTGCTATCTGCGTTTTATGAGGAAAATCCACCGGGAGATGAAAGCTGGGAATATACTCTGTGACAGAAAAGGTCGTGCGAAACTGGCTGGCGCTGGCCAGGCTGAACATTTGACGGTGCGCCTCGATTCCACTGACCACTCTCTAAAAGTCAACATAATAAAAATGAATTTCCCTTTGATAATGGCACAGAACGTGCATTTCTGTCCAGTTTTGCTGCTGAGAAGTAAACGTTTGTAAGGGAAAACAAAAGTCACCGACTTCGGGGGTGTTCATCATCATGCAGCTCCTTGCTCAGTCCACAGGATGATGTCTTGCAGGTTTAAAGGAAAACACCTCGGAGCTGCCAGAGAGACAACATGCCGAAGAACAAAAGACAAGAGGTTGGTTGCTCAAGCTGTGGAGACAAGTGGATGTATTTCCAACAGTAGTTTGTGGTTTGGCACATGCTGCTTTGGTGAAGAGATTTTTTTTTCTTTTCCCACACTGGCGTATCTTCAGCGCACACGTCTTTTTCCTCATGCCTCTCCACGCTGAGAAGCCAACGTTCCACTGAGGGAGGGTCAGAGAGCGACTCCCGGCTCTCTGAGGACGGTTAATCCACAGAGAGCTCTGTGGCCGACGCGCAGTCCTCTCAGTGAAGACCAGAGATATACACTAGTGTTTTTTTTTTTTTTTTTATTGCACCAAAATATTCAAATGACATAAACAAAACAAGACAGAAACTGCGGAGGGGAAACACAAACACAAAGACACATATTAGAAAAAAGCATGCAAGCGGAGTGAGCTCAGAGCATGCTCTTAAGGTCATCAACGCAATCTCCGAAGGCCAGCACTGGCAGGCGTCTCTGCCTTGCTGAAGGGCCCTTGAGCAAGACATTGAAACTGGCTCAAGGATCACTGCTCTGAGACTGACCCTCACCTTTGACCCCATCTATGGAGCAAGCCAAAAGATAAGGGAATTTCCTTGGACCGCAAGGAGTTGTGCAAAAACAAACAAAACAAAGAAGTCTATGGAAACTCCATTAAACAAAGAAACAAAGAAATAAAAAGAAAAGAAGAAAGCTTTGAGTTTCATTACCTGAGTAAGAGAGCAGCAGCTGCACACTGACTAATCGTGCTGCTTCTGCTTCTGCTGCTTCTGACTGGGTGGTCTCCGGTCCAAAGAACATAAGCACCCCATTACTTACCTGGCTGCATTGTTTTACTTTTTGGACACTTAGCCCATTTTGCTAAGCACTTGATGATTTAAAGACATCCATAAAACCTGCAGAACTGTGACCCCTTTGGAACCTGGGTTGCCTGGAACCGACTTGGATCGAGATGCGGGGGAATATCGCGTGACACTATAGGCTGAAGGTGTTACAGTTTCAATATGGAATATACGTATATGGTTCAATAAAAAGGAATTAAACATGAAACCGAACCTATGCTACAATGAGAAAAGAGCAGGAGGTTGAAGAGCGGTTATTTTAATTTCACTCTATGGCCAACGGATCTGCTAAGTTCATCACACGTCGCTCCATGGAGGCTGCGACGACGGAGACTGGAGGGGAGCACATTTCACTGGGTCATCCTTGTCCTTGTCCAGGCTCCATTGGCATATCAGAACACTATTTTTCATCCTGAAATACAATAAGTTCTGTTTAGTCATGTTCCCCGTCACTGGTGGAATGCCATGACTGCTTTCAGGCAAAAAAACACCATCCAAAACTAAAAAAGAAACAAAAAAGGCCTTTGACAGTTAAATATTCTCAGCAGAGAATATAGCTAAGATAAATCAAGGAAATTCCCCAACATTGAATCCAAAGTAGGGAATGTTGTTCTGCTTTCTTTTTTTTCTTTTCAAAACTACAGAGAAGAGAGAAAGCCCCAGAAATAAGTTCATATAATCTGTTCAGAGAGCTACCAGGTGGCGGGTGTTGGAGAAAGCAATTTTCTCTAACCCAACCCACCGCACAGCCCTATAAAACCTGCGGTAAGACATGAAGTACATTTTATTTTGTCAGCGCTGGCCCTTCAAAAGAATATGACTTTTTTTGTGGAATTAATTGTGGAATGTGTGTGTGTGTGTGTGTGTGTGTAAATTTCGCAGCAATGAAACGTCTGCGAGGATATGACCTACGGCGTTTATAAGCTTCGTTATCGCCGAAGAATGCATCAGAAAAGCATGAGCCATCACGTTCCCGTCAGCCTGCCAGGCTAGGAAAAACAAAAAAATTAAAAAAAATTTAAAATGCCCACACGAATACGGGCGAAGCGCTAAACAAATGAAGGTGATTATCTTAAACGCGACTCTTCTTCATGTGGTCGGGGGGAGGGTGGCTGCTCTTGAAGCTCGCTGCTCTTTCTCGCATCCCTTCTGCAATCACAGAAACCTCTCTCAGCGTGAGCGATTTTTTATTAGATCACATAAAGTAAACAGTCACAGTGAGTGTTTTTGATAAATGCAATTTGCTGCTCCGCTCCTTTTCCAGTCTGCATCTTGTGTTCGGCCTGTTGTAAGTTAATTTACCAGATCAACTGAAAAAACAGAGAAATCTAATGGAAAACACTGCCCTGGCATCCACGCCGCATACCCGCGGTCGACTGAAGAATGGAAGCTCTTTAATGTGGTGATTGCATGGTTTCAGTTAGGAAGTTATTTCCGTAAAAAGAACACACTTTTCCGTTGTGCTTTCCCCCCCGATTTTATACCTATTTCCTTTCATTTGCTGCTTACATTATCAGCTGCGTGCTTTCTGAGAGCACTTCTACAAAAATCATCACCTGTAAGATGGGAACTCTTCATTAAAGTTTCTTTTTTTTCTTTTTTGCACATATAGAAAGTGCTGATTGCAGCTGGTTTCACTGCTCAGTCAGACTTTACAGTTTTTATTTATTTTTTTTTTTTTGTGCAATCATCTGTACACGTGTGTATGTGGCCTCCCTGTTAAAGTGCTGCAGAGGTACCAGACCTTCCATTAAATCCAGCAACCTTTCATGATTAGAGGAAAGGGAGTTTTGGTATTCTGGGCAAAAAGTAGGCAGTGCTGGAGAAATCAGAGGTGTGTGGTACCAGAGGGAGGTACATTCTGGGCCTCGGTTTTCATTCATTGTTAGGCACAGCTGGTTTGGAACTGGGCTTGACACAACAGCAGCGCTGACGTCCTTTCCCTGTATTTCTTTCCCCCCTCGGGATCTTCTAGCCTCCTACTTTCTTCCACAATGAGATGTTAGGTTTGCTTTTAAAAACCATCCAATATGCTCAGAAGGTTTTCTCACCTTTTTCCCCCCCGCTGTAAGAAATTTCAGTTGGCTAATTTCAGAGCACACCAGAGAGCTATGATGGTTAAGGTTTTGGCTGCTGGTTTTCTGTAGACCTTCGTTTCTGGACGAGTTGTGTGCAACAGTAAAATTCGCCTCTATTACTGGGGCTAAGACGTGAAGCAGTCAATCAAATGAGAATTTGGGGTTTTATAGAATCATGTACAAGTACAGGGAGTTGCAAAAGTACTCATACTGCAAACGATGCATTTTGGAGTGATCCAACACACTTCAAAGTGTTTTTAATACAGCAGTATGTGATGGACACAATATGGTGAATAATCATGAAACGGAGGAAAATAAGACATTTTGCCTACGTATCTAGTTGCCTCATTTCACTCTGCTAGCCTCAAGTAAAATAAATGCCTTCCAAAATGAACTACTTAGTAGGATAAACAGAGTTATGCAAATGCAAAATAATATTCCATGCTATGGACATCACAAATAACCATTTGATCCATCACCAGAAAATGGCAGGATTGCAGGACAAAAGTTCAAACCTTTGAAGACAAAGATCCTCTGTCTGGTAAGACCACATCCTCATACACCAAAACGCAGACAGGATTGTGGATCAGAGAAGCAGCCAAGAGACCCACTGTGACTCTGGAGGAGCTGCAGAAATTCACTAATCATATTGGTGAATCTGTTGACAGGACAACTACTGGTCAGGCACTCTGTCGATCTGACCATTACGACAGAGTGGCATGAAAGAGGACGATGTTGAAAGTAAACCTTAAGCCACATGTCTTTTTAGATAAAACCAACACTGGCCTACATCTCAATACTATGCTATACCTGTTGTGTACATCAAGAATAAATAACATAAAATCAAGGATTAATACTTCTACAAATCAATAGCATACATTACAATCACAAGGGTTTTCTCTGATAACAAATACAAGGGCCTAAAGATGCGGCACATCACCACATGAGGATGTTTTTATTAAGCAGGTAAAGGGAAGTTGGTCATAAGTGGGTGAGAAGAATGATGAAGAAAACTGGCCTGAGCCCATAAAAAAATGAGAGACTGGGTAGAGGTTTACCTTAGAGAAGGACAGTAATGCTACACAATGAACTAGAGTTACAATGCAAAAGTTTAGATACAATCGTGTATATATGTGTGTGTGTGTTTGCGTGTGTGTGTGTGTGTGTGTGCATGCGTGCATGTGTGAATGCATGCTTGTGTGTGTGTTTGTGTGCTGGTCAAGCTTCAGACCCAAATCCAGTTTAGAATCTTTGCGAAAATTTGTATATTGATGTACACAGATACTCTCCATTCCATCTGAGTAAACTTGAACTAATTTAAGAAAACAGAACAAAAGAAAATCCAAGCATTTTGGTCTGCAGATGTGCAAAGCTGGTAGAGACATTTCCAAAAAGAATTGCAGCTGTAATTGCGGTGATGTGTGGTTCTACAAAGAATTAACTCAGGGGATGGTGAATGGAACGTTTTATTGAAAAATCCTTTGAAAGTTGTTCAGCATTTTTCACCACTTTGCTCGAGCATAACACATAAAATGCTGAGAAAATAGTGAGAAAATAGTCTTGTGTGACATGAAAAAATGTTACAAAGGTTCGAAACGTGCAAATACTTTTCCAAAAAAATACTTTCCGAGTACAACAATAACAAAGCCCCTCTATCATTCTCATGGAGTAAGGCGTAACCTGCTCTGGGTAATCTGCAGTGAGCCTAAACAGAAATGTCTTTCTCACTATAACAAGTAGCTCTAATAATCATAAACCTGCCACTCTGAAGTACTCTGACGGATCTGCTGAATGTCCAACTTGTTCTGTGCAATGAAATGAAATGAATCCTGTTATTATATTTTCTTTGCCTGGTATTAAGATACACACACTTCCGTTCACAAGGACTCAAACACCTCGGCGCACACAAGCAACCGTTACATTTCACAACCTTCACCACCCGTGCGCCAATTGATGTGGACACAGAGAGTAGTCCCCCATGTTTTTTCTGGAGCGCGTCAAACACTTGCGGTGGAAGCTCTACATGTTGGTTATTGTTATTTGAGAGTACGTGCTGGAATATTGGGCGTATCGATTACTTTTCACCGCAGGGCCTCTTGGCCAGGCCACAAAAGCTCCTTGCTGCATGCTGCCAATAGGCCCATTTCTGCTACACTTATTTTTAATGCGCGTCTTACATGACTTTGCTCTCTCAAGGTTTTTGGAGAGGAGGAAATGGCAGACTGAATGTAAACAGGATTAGCATTTCTCGCGGGCTGCGCAGGCAGCCGAGCATTTGTTGCCGTAATGCTCGGATGTAGCGTTTGATGCGGGAGGAGAGAGAGAGAGATATCAATTCTGATTTTGTTTGTCTAGCAAGATGTTTGGCTGAGGTGCCAGATAAAGGTTCAATCTTTAGTCTTCAGAGTTCCTCTGCAAATTCCACATTTCATTTTTTGAGCATCTTTAAAATGAATTTTCAAGATGCCGATTTGTCCTGGCGTCGCTCCAAGCCAGCCGCTCGCATGTCCCAAACCCACTCCTGCAGAACCTTCTCTGTCCTTCTGTTGGTCCGGGACTGTTGGTTCTCTTTGCACCCCAGCCATCAAAAACTAAATATAGCAGATTTGTTGCTCTTTCAAAACTTGCTCCACCTGCCAAAATACGCAAGCCCTGCTTTCTTAACCTTGCACTGTGATCTGTGTATTTGGAGTGGAAATGCAGTGAAAGGAGAGGCAGCGGTGCTCAACATGGCTGGCCCGAAGGCGAGGTAATGACACTGTCTGCTTGTGTTTTTGGAAGCTGTGAAACCACAGCAGGGAGCTCATAATAAATGCTCAACTGTAATTCTGTGCTATTACTCAGAGATGTTGATATTGATTGCTGCTGGAATGTGTGGCCTGTGTCCTGCACTTCGCTTACATCATGCTGGCTCCTTACTCGCACTGTTGTGTCTCCACTGTGATAGAAGCCTCTGGCTTTGCTCAGTTGGAAAAGGCATTGCAGGGAAAATATTTAGCTTTAGAAGTAAGACAACACTGGAACTGTACAGTTCATTTAGCTCACACATTAACCCTTATTTGTCTTTCCACTTTCCACTGTAAAGGTTGAATGGAAATCGAACTGCGTGGTTTTGGGACGTTCGGGACCCCTAACCCTTTGCGGCCCACAAGATGCTCCGAGCTGAGCTGCTGTGAAGTGCCTTTCGCCGCAGAATACATCGTGGTGTTTTGGTAGACAACAGTACAATAAATACACTGATCATGGCAGAGAGGGTCTGCCCAGGGCCTTTAGAACTGGTAGAGCAGACCCAAGTTAAATATATTATATAACAGTGGAACAGTTTTTTTAACCAATCAGCTTTCAAACTCACTTCACTGCGGTAGCTAGAAGTTTCACAATGACTTCAGATGTTTTATGCCCTCTGATTGACCAGTCAGAGCAAACATATCACCTTCAAGTTTTTGTCACTGTGGTGGATTAACTCATATATATATCTATATATATGTATGTATCTCTCTCTCTATATATAGGTATATACTTATATATTAAAAGTGACTGTGCTGCTTCTTTCCAGATGTTTAATCAGCTCTCAGTGTTTGTGCTCTCTCTCATTACAGCATGTGAGCAGACGAGTGGCCTTCATCAGCATAGGAATGTGACTGACTCCACAAGGCTTTAAGAAAGCAGCACTTTAACTTTCCCTTCAACAGTCCTTCAAGACATACACAGGAGTTGGACCCTGCAGTTAAACCCGTTTCCTGTCTGCCTGTGGCGTGTTTGAGTTCAGAGTTATGAGACAAAATGTAGATTTTGTTTGTTAAAAAATATTATATAATGTACAACATAACTGTGGTTCACGTTCTCTTTATCAGTATATATTTACTGCAGTGAGTGGTTCTTCCTTAAAACATATATCTGACATAAGCATATATATAATCTGGAGCAAAGCAAAACAACAAAATGTGGATGGCTAAAAATGACTCGGAAGTGTTTTCAGGAGATGGCATCTCCAACTGGGGAATGTGTTCAGAGGGTGTCAGTGAGAAATCTGAATCAAAAATGAATTAAGATACTGACATTTCCCACCATTTCTTTGAAGCCACATTTCAGGCAATCCACCAACACATTCGCCAGAGTAATATGTTACAAATTTCTTATAAAAACTAATATGCATATTGGTAATATTTTCCAACCGCAAAAAAATTTGATTTCATTATTTGTGAAGTATGTGAGACCAAATTTTGAGCCGAGTTGATGAGAGAATTTTCAATCAGCAAGTTGATCCTCAAGAAAATTAGAGGTGGAGCGGTGAAATAAACTACTAAAGGGAAAATGAAAGTAAGAGGTATTCATTATAATGTAAAAGGTATTCATTATAATGTATAATGTTGTTGAAGACAAACGGTTCTTTCACAGAGAAACATGGATGATTACATATTAGTTCATCTTCCTTTTTGCACCTTTGTGGAATTTTAGACCTATGTCTCCACACCAATCAGACTGACAACTCTGGAACTGGATTTGCTCAGGCATGCTCTGTGATAAAGCTTATCGATTCCAACAAAATGAATCACCAAATCTAAAACTAAGCAATATATTTAAGCTGATCCAGATGGCCTGTTTGTGTTGCTCCACTACAAGTGCCACCTTCACACTGTCATTACAAGACGAGTCAGACTTCTTGACTGTCATAACTCTGCTCCTTTCAGCACGATCAGTTTCTGCTCCTGCTTTTAGATATTGAGGTTAACTATTAGCCAGATGTGTTTTTTTTCTCTTTTTTTGGATAGACGTGCTGCTAAAAGGACAGTTAATATCCAAGCTGCACGAGACAACTCTCTTGATGTCTTCATTTAGTAGAAATCCAGACTGGTTGACCCTACAGGCTGAAGCTAACCACTGCTAAATTAAATCAACTCCAATGTCAAAGACGTAATAGTGGTTTAGGCAAACGCTATTTTATGAGCCTTTAAATCATCATCATGTTTGCCTTGGGCGATTATTTACACAAAAACCAATGATTACTTTCGCAGAAAATGGAGGAAGGAGGCAGCGCACTAGCAGTCATCTTCCTGTGTGAAACACTTCCTCAGAATGAAACATGTGAAGCATATACAAAACTGAAAAGTGAGGCAGTAAGATAATTAATAACACACATGCAGACACGCACACACACATAAGTACTTTGAGATGACATTGGTTGTGATTGAAAATATACCTATTCAATTGAATCTATCTATCTATCTATCTATGTTTTAGGGGGGTACATGCTGGGTGAATACAGGTATGGGTTTGTGACTGAGTGTGTGAAGCTATGCTAATTAGCAAGCAAGCAAGTGGATGGAGAAAAGAGGTGTACACAAGATGGCTGATGACATCATGTTGTTATACCACATGGAAAAATGGTGCCAAATTAGAACAAAGTAACATGCTATAACTAGCATTAAAGACCTGATAAAGAGGGGAAATGAGCTTGTGCCTCCTCATGAAGGAATACAGGTATGGGTGTGTGGCTACAGATTAGTAAGACATAGTAGAAAAACAAGAAAAAAAGGCACAATCCTACACAAACTGTACTAACAATCTCTAACCAATCTAGATTGGTTAGAGATTGTTAGATTCAGCAGCTTACTGTGAACTTCATCAATTAAGCACAAAGCAAACAAACGGCAGAACGAAACGAGCAATCTGTAACAGAAACTGCAGGTAGTGTTGTTTTGGGAGTCTGCATGTAAGCCAGGGGTGGGCAACTCGAGGGCCAGTCTCCTGTGTCTCAACTTCAGCACACCTGAGTCAAATAATAAGGTCGTTAGCAGGACTCTGGAGAACCTGATTGCACTTAGGAGGAGATTCAGCTATTGGACTCAAGTGTGTTGAACCAGGGAGTCATCTAAGTGTTGCAGGACACCAACCCTCCAGGACCAGGATTGCCCACCCCTGATGTAAGTATTTAAAGCACGTCAAACAAGTACAATGAAATGATAAGTGAATTGTTTTATAAAATGAACTAATAATTAATTTTCTCTGCCCAGACATAAGCCCCTTGTTGGGAGACCATTCTTCAACTTTCATATAAATAGTATCTTGTCTTTTTTGTGTACCTTCATGTAAAAAAAAAAGAAAAAAAAAGTGCAACAAATAAAATATGTCCAAGTTGCGTCAGCTTTACTGACTGAGGTCTTACTCAATAAATTCATACAAATGAGAGCAAACCAAACAAGAAGCATCAGATTTATACCCTGCCTGGGTTTTCATTTGTCTTAAATGCTCTCCTGTGTCCTGTTGTCACGGGTTATTAAGCCGTAACTTAGATTTATCAAAAAAAAGATCTGACACAACGCGGCTTGACATCACATACAATACAAAATAATGGCTCTGTAGTTGCAATAATCTGGAGAGGATGTCAGAAACTTGTCTGGCTCAGCGTGTGCCGTCCACATGTCACAGAGGGGATGTGAAGCAAAGGGGCTGGTTTTCATTCTGACCAGCTGATTCCAATGATTAATGTCTCTTTTCTCTTCTTCTCTAATCAGGAAAATCCACTGATAAAGCCTGTGCTTGGACAAAAAAAAAAAAACTCCACATGACAACCTCTCTGGCACACCCTTGCCTCCTGTTCTTGGTTATATAAACACATACTGTTTCAGTTATTTTTAGCAGGGTATTTTCTCATTTATCTTCCAGATTAGGCGGCAGAGGCAAACATGAAAGAAATGGCTTGTCGAGGGGGATGATTTGGACGCTACACAAGCCTACGTTGTGGAATATAATTTATGTGAAAATATTCAACATCTGTGACATTAAATGGCACTGAGCACTATATAAGAATGCAACTTGCCTTGATTGGAAATCCGGAGCAAATTTATGGGAGAAGTAGAGACAGGAGGCAGGAGCTTCCCTCTGCTCTCTCACTTTTCCGCCGGTGTCTCTCCTTCTGGTCACCCTCTCTCATTCCCAGGCTCTTGACTGTGGGTGTCCCATTGGGAATTCAAGTAGCACGTTGGGTCAGCCACTCAATACCTCCCCCTGTTTGAAAGGATTCATTGCAGACTAATTGGGATAACATGACTGGAAATGTTGACCTTGGTATTTCTAAACAAGGTTTCAATTAACTCGCAATAAGGCCAGGGCGGCTCGGGCCCAGGCGAATCCTCCAGCAGGAGGAGGAAATGCGAAACATGCCCCAAAGTTGATGGTTGGCTTTTCTTAACTTTGATTAATCACTGAAAGAGTAAGCAAGTGGGACTGGTAAAACAATTAGAAAGAAAAACCCTCTGTTCTTCCTGCAGTAGCATTTAAGACTGAGATTGAGTTACTGGAAGATTTTTCAAAATGTCAGCCATCCCTCCCCATAAATCCAAATAAAGCACATTTTGTGCTCTAATGTGTAGAAATTAAAAAGGATGCAATGAAAGGGAATACTACCCTGCCCTCTGCATATAATGACTTTCAGGAGCTTCAAATTTATTGTATTTCTCTTATTTAGTTTTGAAGTGGAGAGTTTTAACCCTTGTGCGTGTGAGGACTGAGGCAAACGTAGAGGACTATGGCAAATGATACAAGTTTTACATGTGTGGGGTCGGTTGGACCCCATTTCTACATACAAGGGTTAAAGCAGGGATCTTTTTTCCTGACATTATCTTTCAGAATTTTCCCTCTCTCTTTTTCTGTTTTTATGAATCTCCAATCTGTCATCTTGATCAGCAGAATGTGTTTTTTCTTTTTTTTGCGAAATGCAATCAGAGAAAGTACAGCTGGTGCCCTCTGCTGTCCGAGGTGTTACCGTAACTTAGAGCAGCTCAAACCCTCGACACTGCGGACGCGTTTGATCTGCTTTTAATAATGACGTGTGCCTAACAATCTGCCATTAATTTTTTTTTTTTAAACAAAAGCCTCCTTAAACCACATGCAAAACTGGCTCCGACTTACAGAACTGATACTTTGAGGAAGTTTATTATTTCACATTATATTGAGTACAGGCCCTTTAGATCTCAGTGCCAGTAGCCTTGATCCGGCGGGCCCGAAAAACGCTCTGCCAGAGTTTTAGATTCGGTACAGGAACTGAGCTGAGCCACCTGATGAGAGACAGAGAGAGGTTCTGGTTGAGTCAGCACATCCACTCTGCGTATTAGGTCATTTGGAGCCACGGGACACCAGCTGACCTGTGTTGAATTATCGTTAATTTGAAACGCAACAGTGGAGCTCGTATCTGTGGGCTTGCCGCTCCCGACAGGAAGACACGAGGACGGCGGAAGGGAGAAGATGGACTCTGCAGATTAAGCCGGAGCTCTAAAACCCGTCCTCCCTTTCATGTTGCTCTGGTATCATCAGGTTGACAGTTTTGTGTGTTTGGCTTCCTTCTTGTTCTTCTTTCTTGCCTTCCTCCTCCTCAGCTTCCTCCCTAATTCTTCTTTCCCTTTACTTCGAATGATCGTGATTCCAAAGAATGTCTTTCTGCAAGTGTTTAACACACAAGTCTTTGAAGCACGGTCCAAGTGGCTGCTTTTGTCTCCGCTTTGTTGTTCTAAATGCCAGCTCTATTAAATCACCTCCCGGTCCCCAGCCCATATTCCTCATCTTCTCCAAAACTCCCATTTACAATTTCCAGAATCAGGCCCCGTTCTGCGCGTTTGGAGGCTGTCGTGGGACCTGGCGTGTTTACATGGGTTCTGAATCTTATAGCAACAGAAGCGTGACACTTTAATGCAGGTTTTTGTTGCTTTTGGAGGATTTGCCCTTATTATATGTTTCATGGGAGTAGAGGAAGGAGCTGACTTAAAGGGAGCAGTATGCTCTGTCGTCTCTAACGACTGGAAGCATGATTCGTCTGTTCGCTCTGCTGCTTAATTTAAGCCTAAACACACGCTGCCAAGCTGGAGATGATAGAAAAAGGATTCAGATGACTTTTGTAAAGATACATGGCACTAACACACAATCTCATTTATAGTTTGTAAACTTTTTGTGAATTTAAGGAGCCTCGGTGATTGACTGATTCTGGTCAACATGAATTCCAATTTTAAGTAAAGATACACAAATCAGTCATTTGTGGCTGATTTCTAATCTTTTGTTTTTGTAAAGCTCTGACCCAGATTTCAGTTTCTTTTTAAGAACTGCCATTAACCGTGTTTAGACAAACTCTATGAGGTTGGCTTTTACTATTTTAAAACACATCCAAATTACACAGACTTGACATTTCACACCATCTTTAGCGCCTTCTATTAGCATACAGCTCAATTAGCATTGTGAGCATTAGCAAAATGTACTTCTCTGGTGCTCAAAGTAGCTAACTTTTAGTTTTCTTCTTCTACGTTCACCTGTCAGGCAGTGTGAAGCCTAAAATCTTCTGGTCCTTTGTTTGTGCATTTTTTTAGTATTAAGGGAATGCATATGTCATGTGTCCGTGAAGCTCATCCTCATGCCTCGGTTTAACAACGTAATTAACTTTGTGCATATGGAAACCTCAGAGGCTCATGTTTACTTTTTATTCCTAAATATTTGCATGAGAGTCCTTTTTATAGTCTTGTAAAAGACTGTGAATGAACGCATGGACGACAGTGGAGGAGGCTGTAAACCGCGGAGAAGAAACACACCTTACTTTTACAGCCGGGGCATAAACAGTAGTTTATTATTGCCCATCTACTGTCTTATTGCATAAGCAGGCGGGTCTGATTCAGGAAACACGTTGGGCTTTGACTGAGACAAATCATTTTGTGAAAGTAGCTTTTTACTGCTCAATCAATGTGAGCTAATTAAATGGAGGTACTTGCTAGCATTTCAGTAGCTATTTTATGCTAGTTTAACAAGCATGAATTAAACATTAATTCTCTGTATGTCTTGGAGTCATTCTCTTTTTCTTCTATAAATACTTCTTCGTAGTTTACAGATAAATGAATGAACAAGTGAATTAAAGAGATTTCTTTCACCCCATCAGTTTACCATCACCTACATCTTGTTCATTGATGAAAGAAAACAAGATGCTGTTTCTGATAAGTCGGACTTTAAAGAGAGAATCCTTCCAACTGCCAGCGGTGTGAGGAAAGATGAGCTGCTCTTATCAGCTCCTTCAGTTCATAACCTTCACCTCTGCTGTACATGGACTGGTATCTGCCTTTTGTCAAATAGCTACCCTAATTTTATGGCTTTACCACCCTTTGTGAGCGTCTCGTCACCCGTGAGTGTTCAAAGGTGCATCCACCCAGTAGTTAATTGGTGATTAAATGACAAGATGTCCTTGTAAAACGCTGCTACCTGTGTTAAACTGCTTAAAAATGACTTTCGGGGACGTAAAGAATTTCATTGGCTTTTAAAGTGAACTTTTGTTTATCCTAAGAACGTTTACAGGCTTACTGGCATAACAGAAAAACCTGTAAAAACATAGATGACAGGTACACGATATACTGGTACCTGTTGGGAAAAACGCTGCCAATAAGGTTGAATAAGGGGATTGTATAGAACTAGAAACTTTAAAACTAGCACAGCTGGCACCGTTTTTAACTCTGGTCATGTCTAGGTATAATGAAAATGAAATTGAACTGATTTAAGACTCGCTAAGCTGCAAAGTGAAAACTGGAGATGCAACAATCCAATATCAATATCTGTATCAGTCCCAAAAGTAAAAAAAAAAAAAAAAAAATCTAGACTGGGTACCTGTGACAATGTGACCAATCTATAAGGGCAGATCTATTCAGTATAATTTTATTATTTGTGCTCATGTTTTATTATTTCTTTTACATTATATCCAGAAGGTTGAAATGTTTGTTGCAGTTTGTTTTTTCATGTTTGACCAAATTCTTTATTATTTATTTTACATTGGCTGTTCTACTCATAAATGCTCTGACTGAACAGATTAAAGTTGTGTCGTTTTTACATGTTTGACCAACATTGTAAAATTTGTAATTCAGTACATTTATGTCTGTGTTTAAAAATCCTTGAATTTAGGTCAAAGAAACAAATGAGCCGTTTTCAGATTGTAGGACAGAGAAATCTACTTAAAAGTTTATTTCATGGTAACCTAGCTACAATGAGATGCATAAAATAACCTACTTTTAAGCCAGCTATGTATAGGGAGCTGGTGGTTGCTCTTATAGCCACATGTATTTTGTTGTAGACATCTGATAGTGGTTAATGTTTTCTCTTAGTTATCCCAATTAAGCTAGCTAATCAAAATGTTGCTCTTGTAAAATAAAAAGATAACTTCTCATTTGCCCATCCTCAGTGGGATAACCGTGACGGGAAGCTAATCTCTTCATCAAGATCTTCCACTCTCCCGCTGTCATGTTGAGCAGTAGTCAGATTTTAGACTTGGATCAGTGTGAGATCTGTGGCCACCCCAACCACAGCTACGGCACTAAACCCATGTAATTACACTTTAAGTTGCACTGGCTGGTGGAATACCTGCAGTAATTAGTTTTGTTTTTTTTCCACTCTTCCTATAATCTTCTCCCGTTCTGTGAGCGGGTTTGGACCTTGAGCTAGAGAGAGAAACGCTACAAGTTAGCAAGGCGGTATGGAACAAATTAAAACAAAAAACTTCATGTAAGAATAGAGTGAGCCTTAAATCAAACACACACACTCACTCTCTCTCTCTCTCACACACACATACACACACTGCCTTAGACCACCTGATTGTATTTTGGCGGTTGTTTCCTTTGATTAGGACTGTTATGGGAGTGTTGTACAAATATAAAAGCTGTCCAGACGGTTTTACAGTGTTTATTTGTGGTACCACCTGTGTTTCCACACAGAAGAATGAGCTTGTGATGGTGATGAGGAACATAGGGTGTAAAGGAAGTTTAGTTTGCACTGGGCTGCACGTCCAACTGGTTGGCCGAAGGCTGAAAACATCCCGCCAAAGTGCATCTTAATCTGTTCCTGTTTAGAAGAGAACAGCAGATGACTTTCCTTTCCTTTCCTTTCCTTTCCTTTCCTTTCCTTCCCTCTCCTTTCTTCTCATTCCCTCTCCCGTCTCTCATCTTTCCTTCAAACTCCCCTTTCTGTCAAATATTTATAGCTGATGGTAGATAAGATTACTTCCACACTGAACCTCTCGGTGCCAGCGATCGCAGACCTTTGCTCACAATAAAGCCAAAGATGCGTTCCAGGCGAGGGGAAGATTGTTTTATTTGGAGCTCATCATAAGCCTCTATTGATAGGTGATTTAATTGCATAAACACGGTGCGCCTCTGACTTGCTTTCGCTCTGACCATCTCTTGCCGCTCTTATCTCGGAGCAGTGAGTTTCGTCGCTGTACACACTTGGCTGTTTTTGTCGCTCGGTACCTGCACAGGTCGTGACAATGGACTTTATAGAGTCAATGCTGTTTATAAAGAGATATTTGCAGAGTTTTTTTTTTCTTATCTAACGTTACACGCATGTGCTGTCAGTTGAAAATCTTGCACGCACAAAACAAAAGACTGCATAAGGCTTTTATGCAGCACCTTTCGTACCCATAAGCTCATGTAAGGAGGGACGTGAAGGAGTACAAACTACTGTTAATAAAAGAGTAAACTGTGCATGCACCGAAATGATTAAAGTGTATTTAATGTTATTTAATGAAAAACAATATCCATATTTCAACTTGACTACTTAACATTTTTACTGAATGTTATGAGCTCTTTGCCATAACCATAAACATCATCAAGGGAAACAGAGGGAAGTGTCTTTTTTTTTTTTCTTTCTTTTTTTTTTGCAGCTTGCAAAACAGGAAATTTCAAAATGACACAAAGTTGGACTTACTTGCCTCATTTCTCTTTTTATACAAGCGCATCAATCATAGTGAATCTGTGTAAGTTTATCTTTATATGACACATAAATCACTGTGATGAAATGCCAGGGGTAATCTAGCTGAAGACGCTGCAACCTGTCATTGTTGGAGCGAGAACGCACAGTGGAAAAGGAATCTGGTTTAATAAGAAGGGGAGGAGGAGAGAAGAGGGGGAGGGGAGGAGCGGCATCTGGGCTTTATGGTCAAAATTGTTACAATATGTGAAAAAAAAAAGTCTCTTCTGGAAAAGTTTTATTAACCTCAAAAATCAGGATTACTTCTGGTTCCACAAACAGTTTGGAGGGTGCAGATGTACAGGGAGGAAAACGGTGGGAATTTTTTATTAAAATGTTTTTCAGCTGCAAGCAAATCTAATAAAATCTTTGCATTGATAAAAAAGAAATTCCTGTGTACCACTTTGTGCATATGCGTGTTTGCGTGTGTGTCTGTGTGTGTGTACAGCACCGTCAGCATAGTAGTTGCTAATCATATCTTGAAATGTTATCGCAGGTCTTTTTAACTGTCCCTATGCAGGGTCCATGTAGATAATAACTTTATGCATCTGCAAGTTCAGAAGCAATATGAAGCAATTCATGGGTGTCAATGTTGTTAGTCTTATCTCCTGTGTACAGATCTGTCTCCACAGCGGAAAACCACAAATATGCGCAGAAAGTCACGAAGCGTTCTGTTGTGACAACAGGAGAAAGTTCTGCGCTGATCCAGGAAGACTTTGGCCTCGAATTTTCAAAAAATTCTTCTTCATATCATATCTTGAACTGTCGATATCCATTCAGAGGGAAACAGCAGCAGCAATGCCCTCTCATGGTCAATGAAAAAAAAAAACCCAACAAACATGAAGTAGTGAAGGTGTCGTTATCAGAGCTACTGTCCATAGATTTCTCGGAGGAACTTTGGACCTCTTCTTCACCGTGGTTTCCTGAATTATAACCTTTGCTCTGTTCATATCTGTTCGCATCTTATGAATGAAGACTGCCTTACTTCGCAGTGGTGCGTTATCAGCACCATTGGAAAGGGAATAGGAAGAAATGATATTCCAAGAATCACTAACAGCACTTCATCGGCACTTAACAGGACTTCTTGATTAAAATGTTAATGCTACTGAAAGAAAGGTTCAAGGTTATCACCATCAATAAGACCATAAATCGAGTTAATAGTTTAACTTGGGCTTCCTAAATTAGATTAATATTAACATGCTAACCATCGTGGGCTAATATATTAGCCCAAACGTTTTGTTTGTTTTTACTTTAAAGACTGAATCCTTTGTCACCAAAAAATGCAAAACTAGGTATGTCAGTGTGCTGCTCTCTATTTGTACAGAAGCTTTGCTGATGCTGCAAATCTAAGATTATCACTCCATGACATGCAGACCACACACCGATTTACCAAAATGCATCTGCAACGTCATTTATGCTCAGCATTATGGGTGGGAAACACAATAATGCCAAAAGTATTCAAGTCAAGTCAGGTCGAGTTTATTTGCATAACACATTTCAGCAACAAGGCAGTTCAAAGTGCTTTACATCATAAAAACATCACACAATCACCAATTATGAAACAAGCAATAAACATTATATTTACTCAGATGCCATCATCAACATCGTCAAGCAAACGCATATCAATTAAGTTCATCAATGTTCCAGTTATCATGAATCAAAGGCAGCCGTAAACAGATGGGGTTTTAGCCTTCATTTAAAGGAACTCAGTATTTCAGCTGTTTTGTTGTTTTCTGAAAGTGAGGTGGTGAGGTTCAGGAAGTGTGCGTTTCTGAGGATTTGTGACATCAGACCATGTTGGACACAGTCCCCGCTCTAATTCATCAGGACGGTTTTCTGTTGAGCTGGTGACTCTGTGCAGTCCAGTGAAATTCTTCATGTCTTTGGTTAACTTGCTTCATGCGCTGGTGTTCATATACAATGGGAGAGGATGGGACAACCCAGAAACTGCTGCTATACAGTTGAGAACATATGTGAGTGTTGTTACTTTCACTGGAAACAAGAGTCACACTGCTAAAAAAAACAAAACAAAACATCAAATCTGCCTCAATGCAGTCAGAGAGGTGACAGTTCCCTTGACTAAGTCAGATTTCCAGACATTTTCTGCAGAACAAATCTCCACTGCTCTCGGGTCCTGGCTGGGATTTGAACCAAGGACATTTCTGCTGCAAGGCAACATTGTTATCAACTGTGCCACTCTGCAGCCCAGCCTCTGTTATTTACATAAAAAAATATAAGGCAACTGCAATCTGTATATAAAAATGAAGTTGTACTGCAGCACAATAAATGTACGTATTTTTTCGCTGGAAATAAACACACACACGTTTACTGAAGTGTGAAATGTAAACATAGTGTAGATACAGCTGCCTGGTGATCAGATAAATTGGTACATCTATTTTCTAAATTGTCTTGTGGAACCAGAACTTTCTATTTAATGGTTAATTGTGGAAAAGTGCAATAAAAATGAATATTTTGTTGTTTCTTTTTTGCTCTTTTTAACTAACTTTAAGCAGATAGCAGGTTATATATAATGTACCTAGAATTGATCATCATATAATACGTATTAATAATAAAAAAATTAATTACACGTAATCAAGTATAATGTTTACTCTGCATCACACAGTGAAGTTTGCTTTCAACTGATGAAATGAACAAAGAAACCAAAATCTAAAATAACCAACACGAAATTGAAACTTAGGAAATTTCTATTGCAGGAGACAGTGTTGTGTTCAAGACCACCTAACCCGAGACCAAGACAAGACCAAGACCAGAGTGTATCGAGACCGAGACAAGACCGAGACTTTTAGGGTCCGAGACCAAGTCAAGACCAAGACCGAGGGAAGTCGAGACCGAGTCAAGACCAAGACCAGCGGCCCGTGGTACATGACACAATAAAATGTAAAATATGATCGAAATTGCTTCTCAGAATAATCTGAAAGATCCATATTCCCATAAAACACCTAGATATTAAATACTTAATACATTTTACCAATATTAAATATTCCATTTCTGTGTTACAATGTGTGATGGTCTGGTGCCATCCCTAAAAACATAACACCCTGGGCATTTGCCCATATTGCTCATGTAAGAAACCACCACTGTTGCACCATTAAACATAGCAATTGAGGCAATGCCCTGATGGTAAATAACGCTCAACTATGAACACTGACCAAGGAGCAACAAGCAAGAAGTAACCAAACAGAAGGCGCTCATCGTGACTGTTTTCACTCTCTCTCCCAGTACATGAAGCCAGGTAGTCTGACACCATGGCAGACATTACAGCTGCCACTTTGAACAAAAACAAAGAGCAATGTGCATGCTCTGCGTGCTCTTTCGTTCTTGTGTTTTAGTTATTTGTTAATTTAAATATCAACTTACATAATTAAATAATGATGCAGTGTACACAGAGCATTACTAGAATAATAATTACCATATGATTTTATTTAATCAGCAACATAGAATCATGACGTAGATCATCATACACTTGGTTATTAACAGTTGTATGGCATCCAGCTGCAGCCAGACCTACTTTAAATACACTTTGAAACCACGACAACGCATGTATATCTATCTAGTTATCATATTATGTCATATAATAAACAATTTAATGACTTATTTTCGTCATAACTTGTTGCATATGCTGAACTGACAACTCCACTGACGGTCGGACTTCTTAAGGCGCATGCGCTGGCATGGTACTCACTGCATGTATGCTAGGAACATAGAATCATGACGTAGATCTGTTATTAACAGTTGTATGGCATCCTGACTTAGTGGTTAAGTGACTTTTACACGGGCGTGTGTTGTAGCTGACTCCAGCTGCAGCCAGACCTGCTTTAAATACACTTTGCAACCATGACAACACATGTATATCTATATAGTTATCATTGAAAACAATTTAATGACTTATTTTCGTCATAACTTGCTGCATATGGTGAACTGACAACTCCTCTGACGGTCGGACTTCTTAATGCGCATGCGCAGGCATGGTACTCACTGCACGTATGCTATTCTGACAGTGTATGGTAATCTGATAGAACAACCTCTCTCAGTGACACTCCAGTCCTATCTAATAAAGAGCCGTGGAGAAGAATCGACTGTTTCTGAATGTCACATCACTATATTGCAGACTTTTGGACATAGCGTTGTCCTATATATGCGACAAGTCAGTCAACATCTCCGCACAATAATTCAGGCAGTGAGTGACTTTTTTTCATCACAAATGCTTATGTGTCTCTGTACAGCTAGCTTTGCTAACATCACGTTAACGGAGCTTACCTTCTTTGAGCTACTTTTCTAAGTGACGAAAATAGTTAGACGTTGTCCCCATCGTCTCTGAAAGCGAAGCGCTGCTGAGTTAGCTCTGGCCATCGGATTTCTTACTATTTATGCAGCGCTATTATATTACTGACGATTAGACAAACATTTTCTGCCGCTGAGAGAAAACCACTGCGCATGTCCTGGAGCGCCGCGTGCGAGTGAAAGGTGGGGAGGGGGAGGAGGGAGGAGGGAGTAGCGCCGCGCGCGAGTGAAAGGTGGGGAGGGGAGGGAGAGGGGGAGAAACACTTAGTTGCTTGGATTTTAATTGGTGAGTTTTGCATCCACTGAAAACAAAGATGTTAACAAATAAACTGGACAGTATGCTGTACGTTTAGTGATATTTTCACAGTTGCGGTCTCGACTGGTCTTGAAATAAAATGCCGAGTCCTCAGAGCCCGAGACCGAGACAAGACCGAGACCAAATGTGGTCGAGTCCAAGACGAGACCGAGACCATCAGAAAACGGTCTTAAGACCGGACTCGAGACCAAGACCGATCTCGAGTACCACAACACTGGCAGGAGATGATTATTAAAAAAAAAAAAAGATTTTAATTAAAATGATTAAAAATCTAACTTTTTTTTTAAACAAAGCATGTCCAGCCTGAAGGTCATTCTGCATTTCTTCTTTGGGTGAGTTCTCATGTAGGATCGACATGTTGGAAACAGGGAAGACAAAAAAATAACTTGCAAAAATTAGATCAAAAAAGGACAAAATGCAGAAAAACTAACCGCAACAAAGATTTGGCAAGGTGATCAGGGTTTATCCTTATTAACTGGGCAAAACTCAGTACTTCATTCTTTACTTCTGTCTTAAAATAAATATTTTATTATTTTTTTGGTGCTCTTTTTAACTAACTGTAAGCAGATAGCAGGTTATATTTAATGTATAACCTGGTGTGTCTTTCACACACACCTTTCAGACTTGGCTGAGTCTCTGGGAGAACACGTTCCAGTTTCCGGTCAGATACAGAATTTGGTTGATCAGTGCCACGTGGTGTCAGACAGCCAGTTTTAAAAATCAATCAATTAAACATATTTTGGAAATTTAACTATGAAATAATCACATATTATATCAAAAACTTTCATAACTTTTAAACAAGCAGAATAAAACCAAAATGAAAGAACACTTTGTGTTGACAGGTTTTGATGGAAACAGCATAGCAGTCATAAAAACACTGTTATCTCTGAGGTTTTCAGAACATCGTTAATTAATTTCACCGGTTCTGAAATCGTGGTAAGAACATTTTAAGTAGAAGGTTTTATCTGAGGAGCTCATAAGCAACTGAAAATCTTTTAAAAACATCTCTAAACGTTTTTTCACATCCACTGCCAGCTTAGCGAACTAGTCGAGATCTAATGCCTGACTGCTTCATGCTGTGTTTATTCCTGCATGTGTGTTTGTTTGTGTGCGCCCTCATGTTCGTGCAGTTTATAACATCCAAACAGCTTCTGTGCCAGACTGGAGCCATCGGTTTACACTGACGGTCTGCTGTCTGTCTGCTCCTCTCCTCTGTGCATGTGAGGCGGTGAAGGCTGATGCGCCACTGTTTGCACTATGCGCTCGCAGGTGGGCGACGAGGACGGCTGCGTATTTCGCTCCTCTATCTGAAGGATATGTGTGTTTCCAGGAGCGATGGGCCACGTGCGTTTCCCTCCAGCCAATTGAACAATGACCTCCTGGGCATGATGGCTGTCATTATGGCCTTTCAGGGAACGCTGTTGAGAGCATAAAAGAGCTGATTATCAGCAGAGCAGGGCAGCAGATCATCCGTGCAGCAGATGCCGGTGATAAGATAACGATAAGGCTGCTATCTGGCCTCCACATCAACCTCCAGAGCAATGATACAGCCCCGGCGTATCATTCAACCATCTAGCATGTGTCCTCTGTAGTCAATGGCCCGACGCTGATGGCCCAACATCTAGCAGTTGCATTAGAGCAATGAGGCCTGCAGGTAAAGCGAGCTGTGGATAAGGAGGGTTCTTTATGTAAAGTGCACCTGGTTAATTACTCTGGGATGTTGGTGAAGCAGTATAATATTGATCGTCATGTGATAAGTGGCTTGTTTTGTCAATAAACCGTCTGTCACGCATCGCCGTACGTCAGTTCCTCAAGCCGGAGTTTTCTGTTTTCTTTAACGTCCGGCTGCCATTTATGATTAAAGAACCAGTTTTTAAGATTTAAAATAATAATAAAATACAAGACAACATACATCTTAGGGAGCCATGTTTTTTTTTTTTTTTTTTTTTTACTATATTGATTTACGTAGCTGCATCCTTAAATCAGTGACGCCCCAGTACAAAGGTGATGTGTTTATTGGTGCCATTTACTATCTTTTGAAGGTCACAAGCTGGCTCATAATGAAGCCATTGGTTACATGATTTTTTTTTTTATCTACCCAAGGATTTTGATAATTGACTACCAACATGGTTTGATAATGTGTTATTGTCTTTCATGATAAGGAGGCGAGTGTTTCTGGGGCTCAAAGGGTAGAAGGAGCAGAACATACTGAATGTCAGTGGTAAAAAAAAAAAAAAAAAAAAAAAAAATCCCATATAGGAACAGACTGACTGAAAATTAAAAAAAAAAAAATTCGAGAAAAGGTACTTAATTTTATTTGAGCTTGCTAAAAGAGTTTCCAAAATTCACTAATTTTGTCCTTTCATATTTTGTCATAAACTCACATCAGGGGATCCACACTTTAAACACATCTAACCACAGCTATGACAGCAAAACACAGCAAATTGGTTGATAGCTGTTCAGAAGAATCTAATAGATCAGATAAAAATAATAAATGTGTTTTTTTAGATGTCCATTCTTTAATAAATTTACCAAATAATATTTAGCATGTAGCAAAGAGATACTTTTTTCATACCCCATTAAAGTCAAAACAGGCAAAATAAACAAAAAGCAGCTCTGAACCTAATAGTTTGTTTAATTAACATAAAGTTTTGTCTTCTAATGAGAATATTTTTACATTTTAAAGAATTATAAGCTCTGCATTGCAGAGTTTTCCTCTCCACTGTCATTGCTCCATGCTCCATGTAATTGCTGCAGAGTCAAGGAAAGACTGCAAGCAGCTGTTGACTGTCGTTATGCAAAAAGAAAGCGACTTACACTTGATCTTAGCCAAAAAGAAGAAGCGATGAGAAAGTGAGCTTGTACAACTGGATTTCTTTCAAATAAAAACTTTTAAACCAGTTTGAATAATAATTTGAACTTTAGATTTTGTAGATAGAAAAAAACGGAGGAACACATTTCAGCCAAAAAACTGATTTTTTTTCTTTTAGAAATCTTCTGCAAAAAACAAGATGTCGGAGCTCAAAAACTTGTAAATGTGCACAAGAAAAAAAAATTGGAAATTTTGAGATTAATCTCAAAAATCTTTTAGGAAAATCTTGAAATGTCTGCAGTTGATTCTTTTTGCACGGTCCAACTGAATCGATTCTTTTGCAAAGTACCCTGACATGATGTGCTGTGAATTTCCGCTGAATAAACGAAGTGTAATAAATTTAATTGGCTTTTTGTGTTCAAACAGCCAATGGCAGGATAAGACATGAAGTACTCAGTCACAAGATGTACCTGCACTGGATTTTACTGCAGTTCATATAATTTTTTTATTATTATTAATTCAGGCTTCTCTCTGCTGATTGCACTTGCAGGGATGTCATTTTTATCGGGACTGAGTTAGGTACCTCTGAGCAGTCAGTGTCCTACCTGCTTAAGGCAGCCTGGGTGACGTTTGGAAAAGCAGTGGGGACTGAGGAGCCAAGCAAGCAAACACAGAGAATGTTGTAAAGAAAAAGACATTGTAAAACACTTAAAGTGATGGATTTTTCCAAACCACTGTGAAGCTTTTACTTTTTTTTTTTTTTAACTCTTTCAAACAGCAGACTTCAAATCTGTGCAGCCCCGAAGCCGGCTGCCTTTTCTGTGCAACACGCTGACTCCTTATAAATGCTAAAGTTTTTGCTATCAGAATTTTGGTGATAAAATCAAACCGTTGTGACACAAAGTACTATCTCACATGTAGACAACCCCAAGCAAACCGCACTCATTCAGAACGATGCAGGAAACAGGTGGAAGCTGGAATCAGCATTCTGATCATTCCTTATATGTTCTGACAGACTTTAGTGAAAAGTATGGTCACTTAGCATTTAAATTGTGTTTTCAACAAACACTCTTTGACTTTCACAGACTGAAGCCTGAGCTCACCTCATGACTGCTCAGTTGTCACGGCGTGTCAGTTCACACTGTCCCTTCGCTGAGCCGCTGTTTGTGTTCTGGCTAGACGTCGTCTATAACGAGCACTTATTAGTTAACTTGTTTAAATGCCTTTTCTATTTCAGTCCCTGCTGCTCGGCCATCCATTAGTCCATCCAGCCATCCATCCTGCCAGTCCCCAGCCCTGCTCCTCTCATCTACCCTCCCACAGAAGGAACATTCCTCTTGGGTTTCAGAGCCAGGGATAGAGGTCACTGCTGGACCGAATGGAGCAATCAATAAATTTTAACTTTTATAGGATGTTTTTTTTTTTTCCACAGATGCCGTGGAAACACGAACCAATAACGTACATGCCCCGAGACAAAGCCCGTTTTGTCCGAGTCTGTCTTGTTTGTCGGTAGCCGGGTTTCCATTAATGACAGAACTGTGCAAATTGAAATTGCAAATATAAATTTGTGAAGTGTTTTTTTTTTTTTGATCGTAGCAAAATAGATATATTTCACAAAACTGCAATGGAAACTTTTTTTTTAGGCATCACACGAGTTGCCTGATCAACAACTGGATGTTAGTACTGGTGAAAACGTCGAAGAAGACAACGACAGGAAGTGGTAGGAGGATGATCGTTTGTTTTTATTCTGTTTTCTGGCTCTACCAGAGCTCTCACAGAATCACATAGTTCACAAAATGTTGTGTGGCATTCCAGCATGTTGAATCCACAGCTCTTCTGTAAAATGACTGACTAGAGTTTACCCAGAACCCTGCACAAAATAAGGGGCTTGTAACTAAAACGTCTGAATAAGACGCCGACTTCTCCTCTGGTGGCTGATCTCATGTAAGTGTTTACTGCGGTGATTTTAAATGACATATCGAATGAAGAAGCTTATTCATATGTGATTTTAATTTAATTTCTTACTTAATGGAAACACTGCTATTGCAAAGTTGTGTTTTATTTACATTAGCAGAATGTAGACAAAGATTTTCTCAAATTTGTAATGGAAACTCAGCTAGTGTCTATCTACTTCCTCCCCATCTTGCTTCACGTCTAACCAGGCACAGATGTTAAGTCATGGTATTGGTGCGCTGCAGTCAGAGCACTGCCCGGCCCTCCTGAAGCCACCTACAACAACTGGACTTCACCCCTCTGCCTGTTTTTCTTTCCACTGGGGAGGTGAATAAATTTGAGCGGGGTGTGGGGGGAAGGAGGGCCTCTTCAGTCTGGGTCTGTGATCCTTAGTGCTGTGTTTATTTGTCTTCGCTCACCCCGGTCCTTCCCCTTGAGCAGAACTGAATCAAAAATGTCAGCTTGGGTGACACTGGTCTCAGGTCCAGGAGACGAAAATCTATTTTTGAAACGAGTTAAGTGCAGTTCACCCAGAACCTGAGAAATGGTTCATGAGCTGGCTGTCTGGTCTGGAGCTGAAGTCATGACCCGTCGCAGGATATTTTTATTTTAACTAATTTTCAAAAGTTTCTCTTGGCCGTATGGAAAGAGTAACATCATTGTAGCAGTTTAAGAAAGGGCTATATTTCTACAAATTCAAAACGCCACAGTCTGAGGTCAGGGTTTGAACTCTACAAGTAGCAGGGAGCCTTATCTGCTGGGTCCCGGGTCGAGCTGAAATCCCCCCCTTCTTCTTTTAAACTTTCGAACAAGTCCCGTCTGTTAACTCGGCATGTGTGTTTATGTGCGCGGGCCGGCCTACGAGCCGCTGGGATTTGCGCGCGGCATAAATAAATTTTTATCTGATGGATGGAGATATGTACTGGCTAATGCTGCCAGGTGGAGGTGGAGGCCCACCTCCAGAGAAGCTTTTGAGCACGCCAAAGATAAGGACTCAGAAGTGATGGGCTCTTTGTGATGCCCTTGTGTGGGAGGAAATTTAATGGAAGTGGCTGCATTGGTAGCAGATGGAGCAGTTTCCTGGATCTCAGTCATGTTAGAATTATTAGACACACAGAGACTCGCGAGCCGAAATACACACCTAGCCTACACCGAGCGTTTAAATTTGTCCGTCAGATTTACAGTATGATAAAGACGGAGGGATCGAACTGGGGGAGGGGCGGGGTGGTTGGGAGTGTTTATTTGCCTGGGACCTCAGGCACAGGGGGTTCATATTTTTCTTCACTTTTTTTCTGTCTTCTCCTTGTCTCTTCACTAGCTTCATTTACAAAGTGTGCACTTCTCCCATGTCCTCATGTGCTCACTATTTGTCTTTTCGGTTGGCTGTTCTCAGGATTCCCACATTTGCTTGGTGGAATCCTGGGTGCTGGAGCTCCAGGCTGACAAATTTGGTGTAAAGTTGTTGAAGAAAGCTTCCTGAAAAGAATAAACCTACGCTGGATTTTTGCAAGCCTAAATGTGTGTGTGTGTGTGTGTGTGCACTCATGCGCGAGCGCACATGTGTGTGTATGCATATACGTGTGGGAGCTGGCTCTGTGTGGGTGGTTCAGCCGAGGGTTGAGTGGTTGAGTGAGATGACAGTAATAAATACACTTACTTTAAGACCTGATGATTGCACAATCAATCTGGTTTATTAATAATGTGTTTGGCTGAAATGCCTCAGCGTCCCCGTTCCCCCTCTGCGACTCAAAGTCTACAGAATAACTTTGCGTTTGACCACATTAAGATAACTGAGGTGTCCTTTTCTCTCTGTGGTTCTCTGTCCCACTTTAAATAACACCTGGAGTTTCCAGCCTAGGGCTAACGCAGCACTGCTAACCCTAGGCTAATTGTGACAGCTGAAAACAAAAACAAGGGTAAAGTTGTTAGAAAGTAGTTAATTAATGAAACCACATAAAATCTGAAGTGCTGTGGACATCGGACATGTTGGTTCCCTCCCACCCTAACTCCCCCCCCAAAAAAAGTCCCAGCAGTGATGCATGGGATTGTAATAGTCTTTGTTTATACAGTAGGAATGGCCTCACTTTCAGAATCCAGCCCTGCCCGTTTTGTTGATGAGGATGATTAGACTGAAGAAATTAATTCCAGTGATGAATATGAATTGATGGAAACAAAGGGCCACGTGAGCCGAGGAGTCGATTGGACCGGACAGTTTGTATGGTGTTCTGTTGATCTTTGAAGTTCGTTGCCCCGATCTGGAATGTGAACTCCACCGTGTGCACCAGAGTAATGCAGTTTAGCCTCAATTAAGCCAGACTTCAAAATGTTTTGATGTAAACCGCTGATTAGAGGGGCTTTTAGGAGTTTTGAAAAGTCTTGAAAGGAAAGTCCAGCGGTTCAGGATACGTGTGAGTTCTATGTTTCTCGTGGCAGAATAACAGAGACTGCTGTTTGAAAAGACTAATGAATTACTCACGTCTTTTCATCTATCAAAATCATTTTTCAGTTATTTATCTTTGATAAAACAGACTTCTCCCCATCTTTGTATATAAAAAAAATCAGTGGTTTTATGATGAACATTATATTATAATTTGACATGTAAGGTAATACAGTGGAAACCTGCCCGTTTGCAGTGCAGTATTTGTGGACTTACCTATTTGTAGATCATTATCTTCTTCCACTATCTTTGATCTGCTGTAGTGATCCTAAGCTGATACTCAGAGGTTTATCTGTGTATTAGGTGGAAATGTCCAGAGATCTAAACCAGTCAGATAACAGTTTGCCTCTTTTCATTGAGAATAAGTGATTCATAGGGTATATTTAAAATATTTCTGTGAAAATGCAACTTATAGGAAACTAAAGCAGAGTGGTACATCACATGCCATTTGCTAGCATGTGCAAAGCAGCCAATCCAGGGTCGGCACTCATTTTCCCTGTCTCTGATTGGCTGTAAGGAAGACTGTGGCTTCCCCTCCACCCAAGGGTGTAGGAACGAGTCTGTCATTGGGGGGGACGCATATCGGAAACCTGACAGATGAGTAAATAGCTTGAGCAGAAATGTCAAACAATTATGCCATCAACACATCAGTAATGTGTTACTCTAATCTGACCCTTGTTTCAGTAACAAGTATTCTAACATGTTACTATTTACAATCCAATAATCAGATTAAAGTTATGCGTAGTATAATTACCGTCATTCCAGGATGAACACTCACTTTAGCATTTGCCTCACAACTAGCAAGCTAAATACTCTGGTAGCACAGAGCCGACCAGATTCTGATGTATCTTATTGGTCAAAATGCATTGATATAAATTGACTGGCAATTGAACAGGTTCTACTTATTTCTAAAACCAAAGTAGAAAACAGCTCATAAAATAAGACACAACAGTTTTAAACTCAATACAGCAGTTTGACCAACAAAAATAAAATCTAAAAAAACAAGTTTTGTTCTTCTTGAATATCTCTCTACATTAGTGCAACAGTTTGATCTACAAAATAAACAAAAATTATACTTTTCACGTCTAACAGACACCTTAGCTCCTCACTGTTAACTCAGTCTCACTTTCCAGCCCTGCATTCAGTAACTTACCAAAGATTCATGAAAAACACTGAGGCAAAAAGACTAAATGTGTTTTTTCTCCTGTCATTTTCAGCCGCAAACATTTAACTAAAATATCTACAGATATGTGTTTCTGTCTCTGCCTCCCTCTGACCCTCTGCAGCCTGATGTTCCTGCATGGATTCATGTATTTACAACAGATACTGCAGTAATTTACAGGGTCAGAATGTGAATTAAAGATAAAAAGTATGTTTTTATCATACAGAATGAGAATTTAAACTTAATTTCCAGATGTATACATTATTATACATCTCAACTCTATTTACTGTGTAGCAAAAAATTTTCACTAATTTATTTTTAAACCTCTCCTCAAGCACTTTTCTTATTGTCTTCTAACCATTAACCTTATGGTGTGGAAATAATGAAAAAATATTGAAACGTTGAAAGAAATCAACCTGATATCAGTCTCCTCCTGTTCTCCTATCTGGTTCTATTATATTTAATATAATTTTTATATCTTCACACCCTGAAACGCCAACTGGCTCTCCTATGTCTACCCTGACCTGCTCCTCTCATAATAAAATAGTTTAGTTTATTTAAAAATTAAAAACAGTTAATACATATTTCAATAAATTAAATGAAGATCTCACCAGAGCTTCTTCACCTTTCTTCAACATCATTCTAGCACTGCTGTTCTCCTAAATATATAATATAATATAATATAATATAATATAATATAATATAATATAATATAATATATAAACACGTTAAGTGGTCGAGTATGATCAGGTGTTGCTCAGTTTGCTGCTGTTTCAGTCTAAATCATTGTGACTAGACTAGCTAACTGTTAAAGTTAGTGGTAAAATTTTGGACATGTGACTATTCCAGAATTTAAACAGCTAAACCAAAAAGATTTAGTTCTATATATGAAAGTAAACTGACAACAAGATGTTATAAACGAGCGATATTCATGGCAACATCCCTGACAGACAGTTTACCTCCTTCAAACGGAGTTTCTGACTCCTCTGCTGCTGCCTTTACTCTGAGACGTTCAGAGGGGTGAGGGGGAGGAAGCGCTCTGCTGAATGCGCTGTTATGCGCCTTCAAAATAAAAGCACGCGAGTGGAAGATTTTAAAATTCTTCGCAACTGCAGTGAAATTATTGGGGGGGGACGAATGTGGCTCTCTCCAATATTGGGGGGACATGTCCCCCGCGTCCCCCCCGCTTCCTACGCCCATGCCTCCACCCACCTTTTAATGGATTTTCTCTTCTCCTTTTAAACTTTATTTCAAAATATGATGGCATCTTATGACGAGTGACTTCTTTCAGTCAGCTTTCTGCTCTCACACCATTTTCTGTCAGTGGTGTGATAAACAATCTGTCTGTGATGTCTCGTTATTTAGTTTGAAATGACTGAAATGTTAATGCCTCCAAGTGGTGAGAAAATTATTAACTGCAATCATGAGGCAGTAAGTGAAGCTGTCAGTTTCAGCTTCCTGCAGCATTTTCAGAATATGCCAAAGCAGACAATGATCCTGAAGAAGACCAAACTCGGCCATAACGGTTTGTTCAAACCACCATTATGAATATTTTCCTCCACCTAATTCATTATGTCTGATGAATTTTAATGGCACTTGCATTTTTTTAAAACTGGAACCTTCTTTGCTGAAGACAAAAAGCCTTAAAATCCTTTTGTTCATGCACAGAAGCAGCAGCATTAAAACAGAACATAAGAACCAAGCAGCACTTTTGAACATAATTTTTTCGTCATTCCAGGTGTATTATAAAAGATTTGAAAAACTGACAGACACAAAGTCTCTAGTTCAGGTCAAAAGCAGTCCATTTCCTAAGAATGAAATAAAAAGCTAAACTAATAAGCGCCTGCGTGTGTGTTGACAACTTCCATCAATGGTAAAAACATCGCAGTGATAGCAGGGTTACTGTTGTGATCTATAGCACACACTTAAGGCTATTCCTTATCACGTTTTTGAGGTGGGCCGCTGCTTTATTGACTGCTGCTTTCAGGCATGTGACCTGCAGCCATCAGCATTTCTCCCCCACTTCTTATCTCTCTTTCGCCCTCATTCTTCCACACTCCCTTACCTACTATTTGCTCCTTCTCTCTCTTTTTTTTTTTTTTTTACCACCCCCACCACCTCATTCCTTCAACTTCCTTGCTGTTGGGAATGCTAAACGTGTAACCCCGCTGATGACCTCTTAAGGAGGTCATAAATTTAGCAATGAGAGATAGTAGGAGCAACTTAGAGAAATGAGAGGATGGTATCTTAGTGATCCATCAAGCCTTCGCACATGTAAACACTTCCAACAGCCAATGCCAATAAAGGCTACTTCATGGACCAATCTAAACAAGTGAAAAATGAACTTCAGTGAGGAAAAAAAAGGGATACATTTCTCCAAGTCGATAATTAAAATCTAACATAAAAACTTTGAATGTCACCTTAAATCTGGACTCGAAGGGTGGCAAAGTGTGGCCTGTCGATGATAAGGGCACCTTCAAATCTAATTATCCTGATGAATTTGCCTCCTTTGATCCGGATGGATTTGTTGCTTGATTTGACAGTGTATCTCTCTCAGACAGTCTTCCATTACTAATAATTTAACTGCGTGGTATATTTGCCGATGCTGATATATTTGGACGGTGCGAGAGTCTGGAAATGCAGACAGGACTGTACGTAACACAGTGGCCGATGTCTCAGTCCAACCTTTCCAGCCTCTATTTATCACAAGCTGGTGTTCCCTGTTTGCTCCAAGATTATACTATCAGACCAGCTAATGCCTCTGACCCCCTTCTTCTCTTTGACCCCCATGCCACTCCCAACTTAGTACACCACAGATATTTAGTGGCATAGAGAAGGAGAGCTTCACCCTCAACATTTGATCTCCTTCCATCCCATCCTTTAGCCCCTGTGTCTGTCTGTCTGTCTGTGTCATATGAACTGAAGTACAGACAAGCCGCGACTCTAAAGCTCATCGCCGTCCCACCAAAATCTAATCAGCCACTGTTGGTCAGCCAGAATCCCCTGTACATCCCTTCCCTCGCAGAGTTGTTCTTGTTTTGATAGCTGCTGATGTCATTCCACACATTTCTTCTCAAATTAGGGGGCTGAAATTATGGCGGCCGCCTCGCCTCGCCTCCCCTGCCTCGCAATATAGTGCCATTCTGACAGGAGCTTAATTCTTTAACATCAAAGTCTGGCTGTTGACTTGAGCATTTTGGGGGTACGGTGGCCTCAGTCCGAACCCGTCTACGCTCTCCCCCTCACCCCAGAACCTCCTCCTGGCTGGTGTGAAGTGACAGAAAGTTGAGTCAGAGCTCCAGCCGCTGTGATCGGCGGTTTGTGTGGGGGGTGCTGTGTAAAGTTGTTACAAATCACTGAATGATTGAAAAGAGTTTTCAAGAGGGCGAGTTAAGGGCAAATGAGTCTCAGGGATGTCGGTTGCGTCTGGCTGCTTTTTGTCAGGGGTATAATGATCAGACATGATAAGATAACCACTGGCTTGTGGTAGCTGAAGTGGTGTGTGTGTGCGTGCGTGTGTGTGTGTGTGTGTGTGTGTGTGTGGGAGGGGTGGACCTGAGATGGGACGGTCACTGGTTGAGGATGGGGGGTGGGGGTGCTTGAAACTTTGATATTCTTTATGAAGCAAAGCCCTTGGTTGCCTAGAAACCAGAGGGAAACATGCGTAAATATAACCATTGTGTTTTGTAGATCTGGCTGCTGATAACTGCCTGTTTATGTGAACGGCATTCATTGAGTTAAGCATAAACCCTGAGGAGATGCAGGATGATAACAGGCTGCAGCGTTCGCAATGGACATTCAGTGTAAAACTGGACTGGAAAGACGCGCTTTTATAACAATTCATTCCCAACAGAAAGACTCGGGTAACTCCTGACGTGTTGCATTCAAAGAAAAGCTCCCGGCACATATGCAGACACACTTCCCGGGAAGACCCCATGACTCCTCATTCCCCTGAAAGCCTGTAATTTCAGTCATCTTCAATATTGACTTTGTCATTTTTACAGCTCCTCTCCATGGTTCTCATGATCACCCTGCCAAGAGAACCTCATTGGAGGCAATGCAGTTAATGATTTGAGACATTTGCTCTTGGTGCCCTGCTACAAAGTCAGTGCCAGAACAGCCTGTGTGTATTGCGGCCGTCCCTACATGTGCATGTGTGTACATTGGAAATGGCGGCCTCTGTTATTATCAGGGTAATCCTGAAATTGGAGACAGTATTAGAGCTGGGCATGTCATTCAAAGACAGGATCCTGCCTGTGTATTGACTACCGTCACTTCCAATTAGACCAAATATTTCCTCAAAGTCCTGCTAGATCTGCAGGACTTTGAGGAAGGACTCTCCCTTTCACATGTTTACCACAGACAAACAGGCTGCTGTAGGCCAAGCGGGACATAAAGATACTTCCAAGTGTGCGGCTGTGCCCTTTTTAACCTCCACTCTCTTCCTTTTTCTCATCTTTCTCATCATTACCTTTGGCCCCAACTGTTTTCCCAAGAATCCTTGTGTAATAGATGTGGATATTAGTCCTGTCAGCCCAGTGTCGGGTGACGGTGCGCTCAACTATGGGCTGTACAATGCTGCAAGCCTGTCACTGCAGCTCTGGTAGACACTGCTGATGGAGTCATTTGTTTTTGCACATTAATTCAATTCTGTCTCAGACCAGGGTCCGACACCTGCTTTCCATTGCGGTGGGACGGTGGGGGGAGCGCTGAGGGGATGGGGCTCGCTGGGCCACCTGCCGATGTTATTACAGCACAGCGGCAGACACACTCAACCACACACCCGCACACACTCACACTCCTAATGGATTTGGACAGTTGCTCATGTGCTTGTCTTCGTGTTTGTTACGTATTACACGAGTCCATGCCCAGGATGACCTTGTGCGGTTGGGTTGAGCTTAAATTACATAATTAATTTAAATATTCATTAAGGTCTGTATGATGTGTGACTTCTGCAAACAGACTGTGCAAGCTCAAATGTGTTTGGTTAACCTTTCCATTTTTCATGCACTGCTGTAACCCTGCGAGGTGGGCATGTTTTACTGTTACGGCGCACTGAGACCGCCTCACTCAGCACTCTGCCAGTTGCAGAAATTCCACCAGTGATTTCCGCTGCTGAAGGTGAGGAGAGCTCTGGTTCTAACCCAGTAACAGTCAGTCTATTGTTGGACGTCCGTGTGGAGTCAGATGGGCCAGGTGGGTTTCTTGAGCTGTACGGTACACTGCCCCCCGTGCTCCCCAGCGCTTAACTCATTCCCACACTAGTAGTAAAGCATAACTGAAATCAGATCCATGGATTCACTCATGATCATCGCTGTGTCTCCTGATCATGAGACACTCCTGATCAGAGTTTGACGATGGAATTGGCTTATAGTTGCGCTTGGAGGTCGAGGGTGTAAGGTTATTGAGACCGAGCATGCACGCATTCGGCACACGGAGTACAAAGTGAGGAGTCAAAAATAGATTACACATTCACATCTATTGGGCATGGATCTAATTATGACTAGTAACCTGCAGCTAGAAATTTAATAGCAAGTCATTTGATGGAAATCTGGTAGTACTTAACAGCCTTGTCTCAAGATGCTCAAAAGGGAAGTCAGTGTTTGCAGATGTTTGCATGCATTCTGTGATGGACAGATATGTGTTACATATACCAAGAACAACATTCACGCCTCTTTATTCAAAATTATGTACAATTAAATAAACTTCTGCATTTTTAATTCTAGGTCTACACCGATTGGGCCGTGCTGTAAAAGTATATCCAGGTTTCTCTCTGAATTTGGGCTTGTTTTTTATTGCGCACCAGTTAGACACTCCTGCAAACAATGGACAGTCCAACAGATATGGAAACTGCTGTAATCAGAGTTGTTCAGAGGTTTGGACCTTACTGGCAAGCGATTCTGTCCAGGATTTACATCAAGGGGCCCTCGGACTCTAATCAGTGGCATCAGTGAAATGTGTAGTTTCACAGTCGAGGACACTGTAATTGAAATTCATTCAGGCTTTCTACCTCCATGTTCACTTTGAAGTTCCTGCACTGTATACCTTTCTCCCCTGACATAAGGTAAACAAAAGGAAACTAAAAGCTGATGTAACGTGTTGCCTTCTCCGTAATCAGCCCACTTACTACTGGGACAGACCCAATCAATGCTCGCCTGTCGACCTGCCGGCTCCCAGATGTAGACTCTGTTTTAAAACTTCTGCTTATTTAAGAAAGCCCCGCGCTGGATGCAGGTTTTGTGGACCTAGGTTTTCCCCTGGAAATGACCAATTAAGGGGTAATGTGGACCTGCTTTTCTCCATGCCAGTTTGAATCGGAGTGCAGACGCAATAATACGATAGGATCTGAGAGATACATGAATGGAAATGGTTTGGAGAAGCATGAAATGGTCGTCCTGCTCTCCGACTCTCTCACCACCCTCAAGGAGTAAATTGGAGTAGATAATTACCGCAATACCATGTGAGCCAAATTGATTACTGCTCCCCCTTGGCCATTGGCAAAGGCAGTTGTGTGTCTGAACAAATCTTTAGTGACCACACATCCAGATTACACCACACTGATCTGCCGAGGATGTAATTTAAACCCTAATGTTTTTTCTTTGTTTGATTTTTTTTTTTTTTTTTTTACAAGACCATGTTTCCTTCATTGTAATTGCGGTTGAGAAAGTGAGGGCTTGGGATTTAAAAATTTGATTCTGTTAGAATGTTTTAGCAATTAATCTCTTACCAGCAGAAGTTAACTCTAACATCTTTGTTTTGTGTAAATCCAGATTAGCTGAAAAATCTAACAGCTGATGCAAATGAATTCTACTGTCTTGAAACAATTCCAAATAAAATAAAAAAAAACTTGTAACAATTTCTATTTTATAAACCTGTACATTGTCATCATGCTCACATGGAAGTGTTATTAACTTCCACTGAAGTTAAACACAGTTAATTGAGATAAAAGATGGCGTCCTGTACTAAAAATCAGAATAAGTTGAGCATTTCCGGCCCGCTTCCCCCTCTCCAATAACCCTGTTCAGGCCAGAACAACAGGAGTTGTGCTGAGATTTCCTCATCGGCAGAGCTGGGACGTTGAAGAGATGCAGTTTACTAAGGTTAGTAAAAACTAGCATTGGACCACAGTAATGCGTTTTTGTGCAACGCATGTACAAAATGCTTAATAGCTTTACGTTCAATGTAGTTTTACATTTTCATAAAACCTTGCAAAAACAAAAAGGTATTTCTACAAAACCATCAAGTTTAGGTTACAACCCTTTCTCTGAATTTCATCACAATTTAAATGCTATACTTTGGAAAAACTTCCCTTTAATATCTCAGTAAATCAATCAATTATGAATATAGTTACCAATTATGTATAATTTTGATGAATATGGAGAATTATTTGCTTTTTAATATGTAAATGAGACATATTTTGACAGATTGTGAGGCTGGCTTCAGCTGATTCTGTTTAAGTAAATTCAATCGTTCATCATAGCTATCAAATTAGTGTGGCTCTCTCAGATGACATGCATTGTGTAGTGAACATGCTGGACAGACAAGTCTGGAAAGTGAACTGTGTGCGTGTGTGTGTCAGTGTCTGAGGAAGCCGAGGTGGCGGGAGAAATGTGGTTTGAACTCTTAGTGCTGGTTTTCATTAATGTGTCAGGCATCTGTTCAAACTGCTGTCCAGTTGAGAGCCCATTCTTTGGGCTCCCAGGGACCCCCCCTCTCGCTCGGTGCCGGGTAAAGTTGGCCGGTGGTGCAAGCAATGAGGCGAATCTCCTCTTTCTAGATCTTTTATTCTTATGCACTTAGTCATGACACGCACACTGATTCATGCATGATTTCAGAAGAGCACAAATCTGTGTGTACTGTATGCATGCACACTCACAGCATGTATATGGGAGACACATGGAGTAGCCTCTCCTTTTTTAATGGTGGGGATAAAAAACATGGGAGGTGTAGGATTTTATCATCCCCCGAGGCTTTATAATAAATAATATGACGTTTTAATGGATTGCTTCATATAATGTAACCTGTGCAAGACCTGCGCAAGGTTTGAGTCTATGACCTCAAACACTGGCTGCTGTTACCATGACGATGACGTCATCAGCTATATCCCGTCATTCATTGGGGAAGAGGTGAAGAGAGCAGCAATTTGTTAATCTCATCCAGCAAGCTCTATGGCGTCTCGCAGGTTTCGTTCATTCTGTCCCACTTTAACTCAATCACCCACCTTCTTTCTTTGCTCCTAACGGAGTACAGTCTTGGCCACATTGGCTAAGTTGAAGTCATTTGAATCCAGACTAAATGTAACCTGGTTAAGTCTTCACAGAGTAGTATTATGTGTTTTCCAGGCACATTGTGCCATTTTATAGCACAATCCAAGTAACCATGATACCTTCAGTTGTTATAAAAGTGCTGTATATATAAAATATGACTTAAAGTAAATTTTACTTTGTAATTTCAGACCTTGAAATTGGGTCTCTGTCTCTTTAAAAATCCCATACTCTCTCTGAAACTCTGCCTTCCGGAAGTCATTGCAACATGGCTCCTCTATTAACCCTTTATCAATGTTTTTACCAGCGTTTCACTGAGAAATAGCTCCTGTAATGAGTTCAGCAGATGCACAGTTCCACCAGGTGTTTGCTAATTGCTGCTGGCTAGTCTGAAGGAGCTGAGTCAAGGAGTCATGGGTGAGGGCTGCTCTGTGAGGCAGAAACTGAAGCATGAAAATTGCAGCTCTGATGAAGAGCTGCCATTTTGTTGCACAGATGAATGAATTCCATGGAGATTAAAGGATTTCTCAAACGTACATGAAAAAAATCAAAGCAACACTTTTTTTTTATGAGGGAATAACTTTATATCATGATGCAAAGCTCAAAAAAGATGATTTTACATAACACTGCCCCTTTAAGTGAAACCATTTCTGTAAAGTTACTCACTGCTTCTGCCTTTTCCAGCTTTATGTTCAGGCTACCCCCTCCAGTTAAGTCTAGAACTCTACATTTTTTACATCTAATTTCTGTCACATGTACCGTCTTGAACCCAGATTCTGAGATCTTTAGCCGCTTACCTCAACCACAAATTTTGCTTACAAAGGAAAACCCCCACAAAATGGCTGACTATTACAGCCTGCCTTTCTCCAACATAAACTGATTCCATTAATAACACAAGCTGCTGTTTTCACACCCTGATTGACTTTCCATTGGAAGTCTGATCCAAGCCGCCTAATGTCCTTTAAATGCTTTTTCCTAAACACAGAGATGGTAGCACTCGCCTCGGAGCAACCTCAAACAGCCGCCAGCAAAGTTCTGTTGCAGTGTGTAGTCTGGGGTACAGTGCCTTGCAAAAGCAGTCAGATCCCTTGCATTTTTTGTAAATTTTGCTATGTTACAGCCACAAACTGAAAAATATTTTCCTTGAATTTTATGTGACATACCAAGACAGAGTAGAGCCTATTCTGAAGTTGAAAAGTATTACGTGACTGGAAACATATCAAGACCCTACCGGCTACAGGAAAGGAGAGCGTTATTTAGACAAGAAACAGGTTCATGGTAACTCTGAAGGAGCTGCAGGTATCCACAAATCAGAGAATCCCTCAAGAGGAAGAACATTAGATCACTCCAAAAATCTGTCCTTTACTGAAGCTTGGCAAGAAGGAAACAAGAAGACATATGTAATCTGGCAAGATGGGAGAAAAATTTAAATGTTCTATATCCAAAACATATTGTGCAGTAAAAAAACAAAACAAAACTGCAGTGCTGAACGCACTGTCCCCACGGTGACCGGTGTGGCATTATACTGTAGGCACACTCCAAGGAATTCCTGGAAAAAAAACCTGTTAGAGGTGTGATAGTGTGACGAAGGTTCACCTTCCAGCAGGACAATGATCCCTGGGAATGGTTTCGTTATATAAGTGTATGAATGGCTCAGTGTGAGTTCAGACCTAAATTCAACTTAGAGTCTGTGGCTCAGAAGCTCTTTGTCTAACCTGTGGATTTGTAAAGAGTACAAGGTCAAAGGATTTAGCATATAAATATGCAAGGCTAGTAAAGACAAGCTATAAAAGACATGGACCTGTAAATGGAGCATCAAGGTCACACTTTAAAAAAAATTATGAATAATATTCCTTACAATTTATATGTATGCATTCATTTATTTGTGTTAGACTATCAAAAAAATACAACAAACTTCAAAGTTTTCATAAAATACGTACAAGTTCAGGAGGGTTGAATATTTTTTCAGGATGGAGACAGTGATGAAAGCTGTTCACTGGTTGCGCTCGTCTTTATGTCACTTATTATGCCAGGAAAACGGAGGACTTAGTGAAGCAGCTTTGTGATGGACCATCGAAGCTGCTTGGCCTTGACGCAGTTTGGTGACAGTGGCTAGAAGAGTAATGATCTACAGGACAAATGACCTTGCAGAACTTCATGAGGCACAGAGGCAAGCAGTCTTGTTGTGAACCTTTTTTGGCGCGTTAGAGAGCCAGGGGTCAGGACACCCAGACACAGTTACAGGCAGAGTTATGGAAAAGTCCCTGCCGCCTTTTCACGGCCCAGCGCACTTACAGTGATGTGATTCTAAATAGCTCCTCTGTTCCTGTGGAAGTCATCATCTTTTTCTTTTTTTTTTTTTTCTGGCGATGTGAGCTCTTCAGTTGTTTTAGATCAGACGCTGGAAGAGCAACCTGGGAGGTTCGGTCATTTTTTTCTCTGTACTGGTCTTTTACATTTTTTTTAATTGTTATGTTGTATTTTAATGTACAGCACTTTGTATCAGCTGTGGTTGTTTTAAAGTGCTTTATAAATAAAGTTGGTATGGTATGGTATGGTATTGAGTTGCAGTTCCACCCCTCCACCACTAGATGTAAGTGTTAAACCAGATGTTCAAATGATTTTGGATTCACTCTGCTACTGGAATCAGAGGGAAGAGAATAAAACACCTTTTGGACTTGACTGTTACTCCGCTGTCTGTCAGTGCAGGCAGTGCGCAATTTGGCTGTTGTAATTAAAGCGGCATTAATGTTGGAAATCGAATTAGAAGGAATGTCTGAGTGTGATAAAAAAAAAAAAATAGTGAATGATGGAGGAGGGATTTTAGCTGTGGCTATAATTAGTGAATGATTACCAGGGAAATAGAGGAGCGGCACATTAGAGAGAATGCAGTGAGTGAGGGTGGGAACATTTACATTTGTTTTTAAATAACCCTCGCTTTCCATTTGTCCTTGTCTGCTTTCCCACAAACTGGTGACCGTGGAGGCATTTTCCAATAGCTACGTGTTAAAAGTTTCAATTAAGTGCTAAACGGGAAGCAGAGCGTGTTTGTTTGCACAAGGTGTAAACAATCCATTTAGCAATCAGTGTATGCTAATAAGACTTGGAAAGCCGAAGAAATGGGATTACTTCATGCATTACTGCTCATTAAAGACAGCAAAAGTTACTTCACTTTTCAGCAATGCCACTCAGAGAGTCACAGGTAAATACAGTATATGGAGCCACACAGCGGTGCTGTATATTTTGCAGAAGAAGCAATTTCTACAAAAAGAAAGAGAAATAAAGAGATTCAAGCTGGAAAACAACAGCGCTTTTTCCATCTTGATATGCTTCCTCATCCTCTCTTGCATGTCTACTTACAGAAGTGTTAGGAGTCATCCTCCTTTTCCAGCTGCAAACACAGTGGTTTTCATAAATCCGGTTGGTAGGTTCTAATCCTGAAATGGTTGTTCATCAGCATTTGTTCAGCTCAGGTTAGAAAAACAATTTCCTGCTTGCAAATTGCAAAGCTTTGGGTGAAACAATTATATATATTGCTCCCAAGCTCCTTGACAACCAAGATGAAGTCTGCTGCAACCAGATCCATGTACTTTGTTTAAGTTCATAATATTTATAGCATCTGAATACTGCAGAGCTTACACTGAAAAAGTTGCTAAAATTGTATTTTTTCTTTTTTTTCCTCCCTTGTTTGTGTAATGAGTCAAAAATATAGTACATGATAATAAATGGCAGAAATTAGAGAATTTTCATTTTGAGATGAGGTAATATGAGAAAGCCAAAGTACAACGCATCCAGAAAGAATCCACAGCTCTTCACTTTTTTCACATGTTGCTACGCTACAGCCTCATTCCAAACTGTATTACAATGCTACACACAAATACCTCATTATATCAAAATGTCGATTTTTTTAAAAGTGTTGCTTATTTGTTAAAAATAGAAAACGTAGAAATCATATTTATATCGACATTGACAGCCTTTGCTTAATACTTTGTTGATCCACCTTTGGCAGCATTTACAACCTCAAGTCTTTCTGAACATGCTTCCACCAGCTTAGCACGCCTATCTTTGGCAAGTTGAGCCATTCTTCTTTGCAGTTCTTCTCGAGTTTCATCAGGATGGACGGGAGACTTCTGTCAGACATTTTCAGATCTCTCCAAGATGTTAAATTGATTGAAGCCTGGATTCTGACTTGGCCGCTCCAGGACGTTCCCAGAGTGGTTCTGAAAGTCTTTGAGATCCTGGCCATGTGCTTCGTGTCGTCGTCCTGCTGGAAAATGAACCACCGCCCAGTCCGAGGTCAGACTGGGGTGATGCAAGTTTTCATCCAGGATGTCTCTGTCTATCTCCCTCTATTCTGACTAACCTACCAGTTCCTGATGCTGCAAAACATCCAAATAGCATGATGCTACCTGCAGCATGATTCACTGTAGTTAGGTATTGACCTGATGAGCCAAGTCTGGTTTCCTCCCAACACGACGCCTGGCGTCAATCTTTGTGTCGTCAGACCAGAAAATCTTGTTTCTCATGGTCTGAGTCCTTCAGGTTCCTTTAGATAAACTCCAGATGGGTTGCAATGTGCCTTAAGGCCACTCTACTGGTGGACTCCTCCAGAGATGGTTGTCATTCTGGAAAGCTCACTTCTCTCTACAGAGGGATGTTGGAGTTCTGCCACAAGGAATCATCAGGTTCTTGGTCTCCTTCCTGACTAAGACCTTTCTCCTCTGATTGCTCAGTTTAGACGGTCAGTCAGCTGTAGGAGGAGTTTCAGACTTCCACCACTGACCAGTGATGGAGGCCGCTGAGCTCACTGGGACCTTAAAGCAGCAGAAATGTTTCTGGATCCTTCTCCAGATTTGTGCCTCAGAGGTCTGCAGAAAATTCCTATGTACATATTTGGTTTGACGCTGCACCATATTTAAAACATGGCACTTTTCCTTAGCAGTCACTCAAGGCCAGTGGTTTGATAACACTTTATCATGCTATTGCTAACGCTAATCTGAGGCACTTCTGTTCAGATTAGCTGAGGAAACATGTTCTCTTGCTAAGCCAGGGTGCTACAAATATTTAGGATGAGCCAAAACGTTTCATGGCATAAGCATCACAACACAGAGACGCAACATACACCACACAGATATAAGTAATAATGACCAAATGGACACAATCATATACTGTGTATAACGCATAAAACTTCCAGCCTAAGATTTTTTGTTAAAAAAGTAACTCATGGCGCGAAGAAAGAAAACACACATATATTGTAGGAAGGCAATATTAAAGATGCATGAACTCTTTTGTAATGACAGGACTCCATTTCCTGGTTTTCACATTTGGACCAATATGGAAAAAGCATCTTTAGATATATGAAAACACGTGGGATGATAACATGTGTGTCAGCAGTTCTGCAGTTTTCTGCGATGCTGCTTCTTCATGTTTGGTCTGAGAGGTCTGGAGGGTTGACACAACAGCAGCAGATCTTCAGTGTAAAGTGATGCTACGTAGCGCTCTATCTTCCTGATTTTAGTGAGAATTTGAGCAGCAGTGTTCTGGATCAGCTGCAGCCATCTGATATTTTTAGGCAGACCCGTGAAGACACTGTGGCAGACTAAAAATAATCGCATGGATGAGCTTCTCGAGATCTTGCCGAGACATTTCCAATCCGGGAAATGTTCTTCAGGCGACAGAAGGCCGACTTTGTAACTATCTCTATGTGACTCTGAAAGTTCAGGTCTGATGTGAACAAAGATGGACCCAAGAACACGGATTATGTGATTATGCTGTTATCCACATGTTGTATAACAGCATATCACCAATCGCATCAAACCAGGGTCCCTGCTGTGCTCTTCTGTCACACGAGTGAATGAGCTCCATCTGTCCAGCACATGTGAGCCTAAACCTGGCCTGCTGAGAGCTGAGGGCATCCTTGAAGAGAGCAGCGAGTCCGAGCAACCGAAGGCGTATTACATCCAGGTGAGGGACGCCCGGGCCTTCATACGCATCCCAGGACCTGTTAAAGCCACTCAGCTCTGCGCTGACACAGCGCCCAAAGCCCTGGGGCCTCTGAACGGATTGCCAGCTGGACTGTTTATGGTTATGGGTTTTTCACACACGAGCAGCCAGGAAAAAGAAGATCCTGTTTTATAGCGAACAGTTTGGGTTACAGCAGAGCTGTTTAATTTGTGTTGTGCTCCTTTGATATACTTCAGGTCTCTCTCTGTTTATGTTCCAACAATGTGAAGTGCATTTTGAGAGCGCGGTTTTGTTTGGTACCCGAAGAAGGTTTATATCAGCGAGATAAAATTAGACCGAGTGTGGCCATGTTGCATGATTTTGTTTGTGATCTTTTTCTCTTTTTCTTTTTGTTTTGTTGCACTTTGTTAATTTCTCACATCTTTTTCACAAGTGTCCTGGGGGAGGTTACAGTAGGAGTGCATTCATGCAGAGTTCTTGCGTGTGAACGAGACTGCGGCTCATGCGTTCGCTCTCGATGTGTTTAAAACTGTGCGGTTCCCTTCTTGGCTTGTGTGTGAATGCAGCTGTGTGTTCACTTTGTGAGGAATCATCAGCTCCGCGGTGCCTCTGCCCCAGCCGGTCTGAGTCATCTTTTAAAGAGCCGGTGCCAAAAGGCTGAGGAAATGGCGTTGATGTTCCTCCCTGAGAGGGTTGGTGGCCTGCCTTACTCACACCTTCTGTGCTGGGCTGATCGCCGCCCTAGGAAAATCCCTCGTTAATGATTCACAACTGTCAGCTAAGGTTTTACAATAATGTTGTACCTTCAACTGGTGATGATGATCACAGGCTTTGGAGAAACACACACTGACACAATGACGTTTGAAGAGCGTCATGCAGGGGTTTTATTTTCAACCCTGCCAGCCTAACAAGGTAATTGGTATTCTCTAGTTCTTATTTCTTTCTTCTGCCCAAAGTTGGAAAAGGCTTAACCTGGAAGAACGCATGGGGCAGCTTTTTTTTCTTCACTCCTTATTTTATTGAAGGTGAATTAAGGTTGATAAACTTTACATTACACACTTAATGTAAAGTTCACCAAGTTAATTTTCAATAATCATTTCAAATAAATCTAATTGGAATAAACATGACTTCTCTAAAGCAAACAAAGATTTACCACAACTAACACTTAAAGGAGGGTTATTATTTTAGTTGCTTATTTAAATTTAAAGGAGTAGTATTCTGTAAAATTATTTTTTTAGTATTACATCATATTAGAAGCACATCTGCAGAGTTGCTTTGACTCTTTCATGCCTGTTTGACAAAATCCTTTAATCTCCATGGCAACCATTCTGCTGCGGAAAATGCCTGGGTGGACCTAGCTCCGCCTTCAGGATGTAGCTCCTCCTCAGAGCTGTGGCTTCAGAGCTCATGCCTCAGAGGAGCCCTTCTCCATGACTGCCCCACTCAGCTCCTTCAGACTAGCCAGGAGCAATTAGCAAACACTTGGTGTAACTATGCATTTGCTTAGCTTTTTATAGGAGCCTCTTCTTGGTGAAACTCTGGTAAAAACGTTGTTTCAGAGAGACAGAGGCCCAATTTTAAGGCCTTAAATTACAAGGTCAAATTTTTTTTAAGTCACATTTGATATGTACAGCACTTTTATAACAACTGAAGGTAACAGAGTTACTTAATTGTGCTGTATATGTGCATGGAAAACACAATATTGCAACCTGAAACATAATCAACAGAGATAATTTATTTTTGAAACATTTCAAATTCAACACTTCTGCTTTCTTAATCCATCATTACTGGAAAATGATCCAATAATAGCAATAAATTAAAAAATTTCTTCCATCAGTCGCGTCTTCCAGGTTGATTATGGAAGTTAATTTCCTTCTGTGTGTGTGTGTGTGGCTGTGGACTGTGGAGTCACACAGCTGTCTCAGGTCTATTAAAAGCTCGCTCTCTTCATCAGAATTCAGAGCTCCCCTGCAAACACAAAACTCTGTTTTGTTGTTGTTGGGTTTCTTTTCTCTCCCAGACTTGTCAGTTCATTTCCTTTCATTTTGGATTTCAGTCTAACAACTGGAAAGATGGTTGATGCCAACCCAGATTAGACGTTTGCTTATATTACCTTCCAAATGTCTAGCGATTCCTTCTATTCTGCTCATTCACACACACACACACACACACACGCTCTGGTAAGCATCTGCATTTTCTGATCTATTTATATCTTCTGATCCTTACAGACAACATGAAGCAGTACCCTATAAATTTATGCAATTTGTTTTTCATTAGCATCACCATTAAGATGAAAGTGAGTGTGTAACTGTGCTTATCAGCCGCTGGGGATTATGCTCTGCATCCAGTCTTTTTTATTTATTTATTTTTTTAATAACTGAAACTCAATTATCAACGTTGAACCCTGACGCCTGGCAACCGTTTGCAACTTTCATTAAAAAACAATAAAAGAACCATAACAGTGGAAGTTTTCTTTAAAATATATATATCATAATTCTCTGTGGGAGATTGGTGTGGAAAACTTTCACCGGCCTGCAGTTGGATAAGTGCTTTGGTTTTAGTGGCATCTAGTGACGGGGATGTAAATTGCAACCAAAATCTAACTTTTCTCTTTCTTTTTTCTTTTGGTTTGAAGCTGTTTGAAAGACAGTGAAACAGTAGATGCTACGAAAGAAAACACATTTTGCAATCTGCTTCTCCAAGTTGAGCGCCAAGGGACAATTGGGACATAATAAAGTGCTCTAGCCCCGTATGTTGCCTACGCCTCTAAGTCCTTAGAATTTTAGCATCAATCTTTACAAAAAAAAATCAGTTTGTAGTTGTGACATTTACACGGTCTGCATGAGCCACTGAAATCAAAAAAATTTGATACAAAACCTCAAACAAAGTTGACCTCACAGCCTGGAACATGTATTTCTATGTCTTCATTAAAACACTCTGGTATGCCTTGTCAAAGTGTTAGCTCTGATTGACAGATTCCCTCAGAGGTGGGAAACCTATGAAGGTTTTTGACTGGAACAAAACAAGACTGAAAGTTTTTGAAGCCAAAAACTCAAGTCAAGCCAAGCAGGACCGGAGGAGACTGAGATGACAGAAAGAGAGGAGGTGGTACAGGGACAGAGGGGCAGGGGAGGGGCGGGAGTTAATGAGATTCAGAGGAGAAAAAAGCATGACAGGCCAGAGAGAGAGAGAGAGAAAAAAAAGTGTGTGTCTGTGTGTGTGTGGGGGGGGGGGAAAGAATGAGTTGAGCATTAGAAATTGAAAGAGGCATCTGTGGTGAGAAAAAGGGACATAAAGTAGGCCAGGGTAATGAAGGAAGGGACTTAGGCAGAGCCAGGTGAGTCACTGCATCCCTTTCTCTAAAGCTCCCCACTGAAAAATATTCCTCCGTTACAGTAACCAGGTTCTTTCTTACCAAAAAAAAAAAGAAAGTTGATGTACCAAAAGAAAAAAAAAAGAAAAGAAAAAAATCTAGAAGAGGAGCTACAGTTTTAAATCAGGCCAAACTGTAGGCCTGGTGTGGGAGTGTATTGATGATTGTATTGCACAGCGTACATGTCCTTAAATAAGCATGGCAGCTCGGTGAACAACATCCAGATTGGCACCAAGGCGCTCTGAAGACACTTTACAATTAACCAGCTAAAATACGTAGTTTGGTTTTTCTAAATAGCTGTCTGAATAGTCCTTATCTCTAACAAGGACCATTCTATTTTTGTTATGTTAGTAGTTATTAATTCAACACAGCTTGTAAAGGCTGAACATGGCATAATGGGCAAGTTGGGTTGTGGCTGAAAAAGCTTTGAAGGGTTGACAAGTCCCTGCTTCCAGAGTTGTGATTTGAATACATTTTGCCCACCGCTGAGCGATAACAAATCTCACCATTTCCTCTTCATATCAGTCCAGCCTGGGAGTTTCTGCTGATTGCATTGTTTTCCACCGTGCAGTGCATGAAATAATCACACGCTGGGTTTGTCTCGGAAATTTGAGCTCTACACCTGAAACAGAAAATCATCATCAAATAATAGATTTGCTGTGATCAGATGGTGTGTGCAGCACTGGTGTTGCCATGTTTGGATTAAAGCTTATAAGCGACATATGTGTGCTTTTCACCTAAAAAAGGAAAGGTGAAATGTACTGACAATGTTTTGCATTTCTTGTGGACTCAGTGTTCTTCTGTTTCAGGTGTTTAACAGATGGGCAAAATGTATTTGATCTAAAAATATGCAATACATTTGAAATTCACTCACCTGGCCATTGGTTTCCTACACAATTGGGCTCAATTCTCATCTCTCTTCAGAGCTCCATTTGAGCTTTCTCCTATTATCTTGGATTTCTCCGACAGAACAGACAGTGAAGTTGTGAATGATTATGTACATTTTCTGTGCTATTTTAGACTTGTACACATGTCTGCTATAATCGATTTAGTAACGGCAGCAGAGGAAGTGAAGGAAGCCGTTTGGTCTGTGTTGGTCACTCTTCCAAATATTGTATCGGCGTTAACAGCCGCCTCGTTCGGATCGGCTCTTCTCTCTTTGCAATGGAAGATGGTTGTTTACAGCGCAGGCAATTTCTGGCAAGCTTCATAGTGTCAAACTGGTTCAATTTAAAACTGGGTTAAATTTAAAACACAGCCAACACAGACCATGCCTCCAGGAAGCATTCATTTCTAAATAACCTAAAGCCCAGACCCTCTGTACAAAGCAAATAGCCTAGAACAATGGTCTGTTTTTTTACCAGACCCTTTTTTTGATGTCACCAAAATCAGCATCTGTAAGGTAGATGATGCAAGATTGATTCACAGACCACAATGCCTGGTGAATGAGGGTCTGGAGCTATCGGGGGAAGATTCCCTGGACTTTGGTTTCCCGTTCCTTGGGTTTACAGTGTCTGAAAACAGGATACTTTTCAGTCTCCCATATATGAAGGGCTATGCCAGTGAAGACCGCTGCTTGAAGGTTCAACGTTCACAAGTGATGCCAAATACGGGAAAACGGTCAAATGGGGGGAGGGGTTGTGGGCTTAAGCATGTTGATGCTCCTGTATCTGTTGGCATGAGAGAATGAGAGCTTCATAAAAGAACCAGCGCTATCGCTAGTAATGGAAGGTGACTTCTAACAATCTGCTCATTTGGACACAATCTTGTGTGATCTTTATTGCAGCTGGCTGCAGTATGAAACACTATTTGTCGGCACTTGGCGATTGTTGACTGTGCGTTCTGTAACTTTGTGTTTTGTTTTATGTAAAGAACTTTGAACTGCCCTGTTGCTGAACTGTGCTATACAAATAAACCTGCTTGATTGATTGATTGATTGGTTTATTGATTGATAATTAGCTGTGATAAAGCCAAGGTCTGCGCCACAAACCTGTACCAATTTCAAAAAATAGAAAAATTGGTCTGGAATGGCTTTTCAAAAATGTCTCTTATATTTCAAAAAAATTTTTATGTTTGATCAAAGAGTTCTTCTCACATAAAAAGGCTTGTTCAATAGGCAAAAAATGAAACCAAGCAGTGAATGTTTAAGCAAATAAGCAACAATTGCAGGTCAGTTTGACTGACAGTCCCTGAATTCAGGAGTATAGCATAAGGTTTTAACCTTATTTTAATTTTCTTTGTGTTGATAATGTTAGACTCTTCTGTTCTGAATACTATTACTGTGAAAATTAACGTCAATAATAAGAGATATCCATGTCGTCTTTTTTTCTCTTAGTAGTAGTCCGTTCGTTCATTGAACATAATTCTGCTGTTTCAGAATAGCTTTCAACTCATCAGGACTGCAGAACATCATATTTCCATTAAGTCTAATTTGTCCAACTTCAAATAATCCCGCTGCTGCTTATCAAGGAGCCTGTTGCTTTAAAGTTTGATCTGATTTGCATCAACATCTCGCAGAGTGAAGGAAGCATTAGCAGAGGTGAATCATTATTTCCTGATGCCTCTGAAACTGTTCTGTCATGTAAATCTCAAATACGGTGGGAGACAGATAATGATCCTTTGATCTTTGTTTTCTCCACAACTGAAAATAAAAAGGTCTCATGTTTTTCTGTAATTATAACCTGTATTTTGTTAGACTGCTGGTATTTCCTGTGGACACTATTCCAAAGGCTAATTAAATATTAAAGCCAAACCTTCATTAATATTTTTTTCCCAACAAACATATCAACCAGTTCTGTGATGATGCAGAGCGTTATTTGGAAACCGTAATCAATACCAGTGTTGTCTTCTTATCAATGCCGTGAAAAATTATTCACATATGTTTTTTGTTTGTTTTTCATTTTGTGGTAACAACAAAGTTGTGCATAATTAAGAAGTGAAGTCATACATGATGCACCATGTTTGTATTCTGACTCCTTTGGTAAAAACTTTTGTCATATCATATTTTTTATAAATACAGCAAGGGCTGGACGCTACGGCTGAAAATCTTATCAGAATATCTGCATTTCATATTAGCCAACGCCAATAATTGTCAATGTTTTTAATTATTAATTCGTTCTTTGTTTTAAATACATTAAATGCTGCCAAACTGGAGGCATTACGTTTTATCCACAGTTTTCACTCCATGCCGTTGTTTCTTTTGTAGCAGTGTTGTGGTCAAGACCACCTAACCCGAGACCAAGACAAGACCAAGACCGAGGAAAGTTGAGACAGAGTCAAAACCAAGACTAGCACCTCGTGCTAGTCTTGGTTTCACAATAAAATGTGAAATATGATCAAAATTGCTTCTCAAACTGATCTGAAAGATCTGTAGTAATATAAAAGACCTATATATTAAATACTTGATAAATTTTACCAATATTAAAAAAGCAGGACAAACTTCCATCTCTGTGCTACAATCCGTGGTGGTCTGGTGCCATCCCTAAAAAGATAACGCCCCGGGGCATTTCCCTATATTTCTCATGTCAGAAACCACCACTCTCTGTACCATTAAACATAGCAATTGAGGCAATGCCCAGATGGTAAAAAACGCTCAACTATGAACACTGACCAAGGAGCAATAAGCAAGAGGTAACCAAGCACAAGGCGCTCATCGTGACTTGTCTCACTCTCTCTCCCACTACATGAAGCCAGGCAGTCTGACACCATGGCACACATTACAGCTGCCACTTTGAACGAAAACAATCAAAGAGCAATGTGCATGCTCTGCGTGCTCTTTCATTCTTGTGTTTTATTTATTTATTAAGTTGGGAGGTGGGGAGGGGGAGTAACAGAAACACGTTATTGGTTGGATTTTAATTGGTATGTTTTGCATCCAGTGAAAACAAAGATGTTAAATAAAGTGGACAGTATGCTGTATGTTTAGTGATATTTTCACGAGACCGAGACCATCAAAAAATGGTCTCGAGACCAAGACCGATATCGAGTACTACAACACTGGCATTCACTCTTTAGCCAAATTCACCATCTGCACAATTCTTGTCAAGTTGTATAAGATATCTTATGCAAAAAAGCTTATATTTTAAAAGCAATAATTAATTCTATTTTAAGAGATGAGCGTTTTATTCTGGCAACAAACTGCCACAAAGTATAAAGCAAATTGACTTTTGTATTGAATGCCTGTTTTATAATGTATTTACCATCAATGACAAAAATAAAGAGATTTTCATTTTTCTGCCAAATTCACCAACTGCACAATTCTTTAGTAAGTAGGATATGTGAAGTCATATTTCAAAAGAGCAGAAGAAATCTTATGCTTTTTGAACAATAACAATATTTGTTGATAATCTGTTGCTAAGAGATGAGCGCATTTTCTGGTAACCAAGTACCACAAAGTACACATCAGATGTTTACTTTTGTAAAAGTAAAAATCAGAAGGCAGTGCATTAACCTAAGCACAAGCATTACCAGTAGCTACTGACCACATTAGCAGTATCCTTTTCCCCATCATAAGCTTTTAGGTATTTTTGCTTTTTATTTGCCATGTTTAGCACACTGAATTGAGGAAGTCAATGTAAGACAACATGCTAATTATATCCCACATGCCACTGGCAGCATTTAGGCTAACATTAGCATTTTGGTTAATTTTAACATACTGAATGGAGTAAGTCCATGTTACTCAACATGTTTATGACTCTCCACATGCTATTGAGTACATTGTAGCTTACTTCAGCAGTGATGCTAATTTTTAGCATCAGAACGCTGCGTTCCAACTGACAGGCACACTTTGGCAGGCCCCATTTAAATTTCTTTAGAAATGTGCTAGTTGGGGCTTGCCATAGCAATGCATAGGCAGGCACCTATTGTTCTATACCTCAGAATAACTGCCTCTTCCTAGTACCGTTAACGCGGCTCATACCGCTGCAAGCCCCCTCACAATATATATCAAAACGTGCAGCTCGATCCCGTGAGGAGAGCTATTACTTTTGTTGGCATTTCGAGTAACTGTGGTGACATAATTAACAAAAAACGGGCCAAATTCAACTCAAAATTTGGCTTAATACACCGTCAGTTATCAGCTATAAAATAAAATGGTTTTGAAAGTTGTTGGAAAGTAATATTATGTTGCTTAGATTGTTTTTATGTTACATGAGTCAAATCAGTTTAGCTATATTGTCTTTTTGTGAACATGTTGGTGTACAGATATATATATATATATATATATATATATATATATATATATATATATATATTGCATATTGTTTATGCAGTAGTACCGTTGTATTAAAGGAGCTAAAACTGTTTGTTTATTACAAGAAATAAGTATATAGTCTGGAATGACAGAAAATAACATGGACACTGATTATTTTGAAGAAAGTTCAGATATGGTGCTGTTTGGAAATGTTAATTAAATGTTTGATCAGAACAGATTCCAGGAGGATTAGTGAAGCACAGATTTGCTTCTGCTTCATCACTCCTACCTGTTATATACTTTTTACAGGAAAATCACAATCTTTAATATGTTTTCTGGAGATGTTGGCATCAGGACCGCTGGCCCAAGCCTCCATGGGGACAAAGCAGAATTTTATTTTGGGGCCCTGTATATCTGCTAGTAATGTGGACTGCTGCAAATCAACAGACGATTAGATAATTCAAACAACTGCTATAAACTCATTGCATCTCTGAATAGTGCCGTTTACGTTATGTCTTAAATGCATATCTAGTGGTGGCAAAAGCAACAAAAAAGTATGCTCTGGACTTGAGATGGAGTACATGGCATTCACACATATTCATGACATGCTTTGATGAAACTAATCTATATTCGGTGCAATTTCAGTACTGAAAAATTTACTTTATACCAGGTGAGTCTCTCTCACCTGAGAATGTGAACTTCTACTGGACTGATTTTGTGCCTTCAAATAATTTAAACAGCTCCTAGAGAAGATTCATAACTTATAACTTATAAGTCTGAAACAGGAACAGGTCTGAAAAAACAGTGTGTGTGCTACACTCAAGAGAGATTCATTTGATGCATCAAAGAGTGATGTCATCACTGATGTAATTGTTACCATAGGAACTGAACATTCTAATGGTGCATTCACACCAAACACGTTTTGAGCGTCAGGTGAGTCTGGTTTATATTCAAAGTCTATGTGGAGCGTCCAAAGTTGCGCTAGACGCTCCAAACACGCCGCTTCGGCCCTCGACGTGCCTCCAATAGAGTATGAATGTAAACCAGACATGCCTGATACTCAAAATGTGTTTGGTGCGAACGCACCATTATAAGTGTCATATTATGCCCATCATAATAGGACCAAGACCTGGTCCTAATATGATGGATTCATTGCTTTGGATCAGGAGTAACTTTTAGAGGTAAAGTGCAAATTAAGTTTTAGTTAACTAGGAATAGGCTATTATTGGTTAGGGTTAGGGAAAATCGCAGCTACTAATATGGGTCGAAATAGATTTGAAAAGCCTGTATAGCATTTTGTTTTCTAAATCATTCTATAAATGGTATAGAAACCATTTATAGAATGATATAATCATTTATTATATCACATTATGATGATATAATGTTAGGTTGTATTTCTGCCAATTGCATAGCTGCAGTACATTAATAGTCTAATGTGTTGAATGTGCTGAGACACATCAGAAACCAATTAGTTTCTGATGCATTTACCTTTTGGTTCTGTCTATGTGGAGCCAATCAGAACCAAAAGTTTACCTTTTGGTTCAGATTGGGTGTTTCTGGACAGTTTTAATAATGTTTATTTTGGGGTTTTTAACTCTGAAATTGATCTTGTGTTTTCTCCATTGATTTTGGAGAAAACAAAATCATTGTTTTCAAAATCCATTGATTTTGGAAATCAGACGCAGGCATTTTATTTGCCTGCGTCTGTTTTGATTTCCTAAATTTGTGTAAAGCAGGGGTGCTCAAAGTCGGGCCTCAAGGACCAACTTTGGGCACCCCTGGAGTAAAAGACTGAAGTTACATAATGCCCGGTGTTGGCAAAACCTGGGTTTGGATAGTGACCTAGGTTAGTACCACAGGGTGTGGGTCGGTGTAAAAGCCGAGCCGGGCTTAGATTGGTCTTCATGCCAATGCCAACATAAAGGCTCTCCATGCAACCAGTTGAGGTTGGTTGCATGCACGTCCATTGTTCTTCAGACCTCTGTGGTTGATAGATGGTCTGTCTTTCCTCGGACCTCCCTGGTTGATTGGAGGTCCATCTTTCTTCTGACCTCCCTGGTTGATTAGTCTGTTTTGACTTCCTAAATTTGTGTAAAGCAGGGGTGCTCAAAGTCAGGCCTTGAGGACCGACTTTGGGCACCCTTGGAGTAAAGGATTGAAGTTACATAATGCCCAGTGTTGGCTAAACCTGGGTTTGGATAGTGACCTAGGTTAGAACCACCTGGGTGTGGGTCGGTGTAAAGGCCGAGCCGGGCTTAGATTGGTCTTCATGCCAATGCCAACATGAAGGCCCTCCATGCAACCAGTTGAGGTTGGTCGCATGGACATCCGTCTTTCTTCAGACCTCCGTGTTTGAGAGATGGTCTGTCTTTCCTCGGACCCACCTGGTTGATTGGGGGTCCATCTTTCCTCGGACCTCCCTGGTTGATTGGAGGTCCGTCTTTCCTCAGACCTCCCTGATTTATTGGAGGTCTGTCTATCCTTGGTCTCCTCTTTTTGTAGGGAGCCTACTGTTTGCAAGGTGGATGTAGGCCGAGTCAGGCCATGCATGGAGACCCCTTGTTGATTGAAGGTCTGCCTTTGCTCGGGCTCCTCTGTTTGCAGGGTGGTCTCTGGTTGGGTGGAGACTCGAGGATGGATATTTTCCAGAGCAAGTTTTAACTCCACCTTAAGGTCTGCAACCTGACCCTGGAGAGCTTTCATCATTTCCTCCTGAGCCTTAAATTTGGAAGCTTGCTCAGAGTGATTTTTGAGCTGCTCCTCATATTTAAGTCTCACTTTGTATTCTTCAACCATTACTTCAATTAGACCTTTATTGCGGAAGGCGTATTTTGCAGCCTCCCGCTTGAAGTACTCCAGCTGTTGAAGAACGCTCTTGTCAACTGTGACTTTGGAAGAGCAAGAAACCTTTGGCACATCTTTAATCTTTTGCTGGTGACGTTCTTTTTCCAACATTGTTTGCAGTCTTTGAATCTCCTCCTGCTGGGATTTGACTTCAGCCTGAAATGCAACCCTTCGGTCTCTTTCCTGATGGAGTTCAAAAATCTGATTTTGCAACTCTGTTTTAAGATCGTCTACCTGCTTTGTCAGATCTTTGACGTGTTGGTTCGTCTCTTCCACGTCTTCCACTGAGGGGGTAATCTCAAAGCCAGCAGAGGGTGTTGTTTTCTGCTCAACTTCCAAAGATGTCTCAAAGTTGCCGGAAGGACTTGATTCCCCCTGGATCTCTGATTGATCTTCCGGCTCAATGGGGCCGACGCTGTCCTCTTCAACAGGGAAAATGACAGCGTCGTAGTCGACTTGGATGTTGAGGTCTACCATGTCGACCCATGAAAGCTTAGCTGGAAAAGCTTCATGTTTAAAAGCAGTCTGCTGTTGCTTCATGACTGGTAAATTCTCACTTCTCTGGAATCGATATCTAACAAGCTCTGAAGGGTGATCTGCCGCAATTGAACTGTGGAACAGGTCAGAGAAAACTCTGTCTGTGAGCTACATTCAAGAGAGAGATTCCTTTGTGATATCACAGAGTGATGACATCACTGCTGATGTCATTGATACCATTGGGGAAACTATTATGGGTCTTATTTCAGGCTTCCACTGGAAGCAGCAGTATTTCATGTAATTTGTAGGGGTTTTGGCTAATCTATATTCATGATAGAAGTTATATCTCTCTTTTCGGTTATTGTACAATATTTAATAAGCCTTCATATTTTTCACAACAGGTAATTGCTGTATATGACTGATTTAACCCAAACACTGTTACACATGGAATTATTGTGGCACTTTAAAAATGAAGCTTAGGCAGTGCACAAATAGCCTTTACCATAAAATAAAAATATTCATGAAGGCTTATTCATGTTCATGACACGCGTTATGTCATGTTAATGAAAGTGTCACGTCAGTCTTATTCACCCCCCTTCAAATAAAGTGTTACCAAATTTCCCAGGTTAGTGGACAATATTCCTCCGCTAGAGTGAGAAACAGAGGAACACAAGAAGCTGGCAGAAGACATGACAGTGACACACGACAAGGATCCGACAAGAGACAAAGACAACAGGTGGGACTAAATACACTGGGAGGGTAATCAACGAAACGAGACACAGCTGGGAACAATCAACAGGGAAGACAGAGACTCACAGGGGAACAGACTAATAAACACAGAAAACTCAAATCCTAACAGTTTTAAGTTGATAATTACTTAAAATTGATTAAAAAGTACTTGTTTCACGGGCAGATTACTTCACTTATTACAAGACATTTTTTCATGTTATAAGTGAAATAATCTGCCAGGAGAACAAATACTTTTTCATCAATTTTAAGTAATTATTGACTTAAAACAAGCTTCTATATCTTGCTGAAAAGTTTTTAGACTTTTTTCAAATGTACTAAGCTATTTGCACTAGTGACTTTACCAAAAATACTTGGTAAGATTTTATGTTTTTGCAGTGTAATTTGCGGTTGTAATGCGACAAAATGTGAAAAAATACAAGGGGTGTGAATACTTTTCTACGAGAAAATATTCTCCTGATTCCCAATTTCTCCCTTAGTTTCTAAACTATAGCAAACTGAATGTAAAAAAGTTGTTGTCATAAATGATTGAAATGAACAAGAAATTCTGTTTCATCCATGATGACTTGTTTTTTATTGGGGTTTTTTTTTTTTTTGCTTGTTTTTTTAAAGTCACTTTCTTTTCCAGCCCAGGCAGAAATTTTACAACAAATCTTGTCATCAAATCAAGTAAAAGCCACTTGACCACCCTGTACTTAAAACTATTCATTCATCTCTTTAAGGTGTGCCGGATCCTCCCTTCTACTTTCCAAATTAATCATCTCAAAGCGAGTGAGTTCGGGGGATTAGAACAAGAGATCGCTTCATTATCTCTGGCCTGCTGTCAAAAAGACACTCTCATTCCCTCTGCCCACATCCAGCCTCTTCCAAACCTCCAGAGCTAATTACCACCTCTTTCATTTTATCCTGATGACGAAAGGGAGGGGATAAAATCATTTAAAATAAAGAAAGGAAAAAACAAGGAAGAAAAGAAAAGAAGATGGTTTGAACCTGGAACAGAAAGTGGCGGGGAGCTGAAAGAGGACGGAAATACAATAACATGTGAAGAGATGGTTCAGTTCAAGCCTGAGAACAAGGGGTGGGCTGAGCCTGAGTCGTGCTGCAACTTAAAACAAAGGATTCAAAAGGAGCCGCATGAGAAAGAACAAGTCATCAGAGACAGTTTGTGAGGCGGTTAACAATCAATGCTGTCATCCCGGTGCTCCCACCGTCTCCTCTGCTCGGGTGTTTTACTGTAGAATTACTCTGGTGCTCAGATTCAGATTAAATACACTGACAAGTTATCGCACATCAATATCAAATTGTTTCATCGCAGCCCTTCCTGTCTTTTTTCGTCAGCTAAACGGGCGGAGGAAAATTCCCAGCAGCCACTGCTGCTGAAATTCCACAGTAGCTCCATGAGAGGTCAAGCATAGCTAATTACAGATGCTAACAGGGCAGTGAGCCTGAACGAAGGCAGATAAATTTATAATAATAAAATACCTCTCAGACATTATCTACTCATTCTTTGTGTGGTTAAATTTGAATAAGTTATGTGAAGCAAACAGCAGAGGGCAAACTGTGTCACTGAAACTTCCTAGAGCCACGGTTAAAAGCAAGCCAGGGTTAAGAGAAGAAGAAGTTATGCACATATTGAAATCCTGTCCTCAGCTTATGGAAAATATTGATGCATATACAGCATGATTTGAAGTGCACTTTTGCATGCAGAGGGACACTTTCTATAACTGTTTCAGGAGGATATTTTCATGGCAAGTTTGTATTCTAAATGGAAAACGTGTAGGAGAATTTTTTTCTTTAATTATCCCTTTTCTCTTATTTGCCTTTATGTTTTATTTCATGGAAAGTCATGCCACAAACACATTTTTACTCAGAAACACACTGAGGCTAAAGGCAGGCAAAAGTTTTAAAGGAAAATTCTATTATTCGTTGCTGGAAATGATTTAAACACACTTTATAGACAAATATATTATTTTTTATGTTATTGATTGGAAACTTTCAACTTGGAGATTTCGGGACTCGGTGCAACACATTTGGACACCACTGCTCTAAATTATCCTGAGTCGTGGACGATGGATGAATATGTTGTATTTTAGTTTAACAACAACTGTAGCCGCTGACATTCTGTTTGACCTACAAATCCTTCTTGGTCGCTGTGTCAACCTCAACCGCTCTGTTGTCACCCACCTGAGTGAGCATCTTAACACCGTGATCCAGGAACAACAGAAAGAATGTCACAGTTCCTCACAAATGCTTTTGAGAAGTGTGAAAGTGGGATGAGCGTGACCCGAGGGTTGGCTTGCAGGCGTTTTAAAAGCGTTCTGTAGGTGGACGGGCCAGGCCAGATCGGACCGCGCCGCCTGAGCTGAACGTCGTCACAGAGTGGTCTTATGGTGTCTCAGGGATTTCAACAGGAGAAATCCTCTTCTGCAAATCTAAGCCTGGCAAGCTTTATCCAGCTCTGAGAGGAAACACATTTTAAATAATGAAGTGCAGCGACTGGGGATGGGGCATTTATCGTATCGTTTATCATTTATCATTTATCATTTATTCTCATCATAATAAGAATATTGATTTATTGTTATTGTGATAAGTTCTGATTAATGATGATTAAAACTGTCCCTATTGTACTGTTTTCTTCCACTTTGTTCAATGAGAGCTTCAATATATTTGAAAATATGATGAAATGCAGTCATTGTTTGCCGTTTAGTGATAGAAATCACACTTCTTCATGTGTGATTTAAATAAGCACATTACAAATGGGAATGTTTTTCTAGAGCAGTTTTTGTGTTTGTGAGTCTGTGATTGCTGTGTCATGCAGTCACAGCTGGAAAGTTATCTAAGAAAAAATAAAAAATCAATGGCTTTTAATCTTTTATCATCATCACAATATACCAAAAACACTACAATAAGTCACAATGTGAGGAAATATTTCTTCATTATAGAAATTTCATATATATATATATATATATATATATATATATATATATATATATATATATATATATATATATATATATATATATATATATATATAAAAAGCTGAAAGTTGAGAAAATAATTTATACACCCATCACTGGCATTAATTTTTGGCCTTTTATTTCAGAATTTTAGCTGTTTTCATTGTGGAATGCTAATATAAAATGCAACTACTGTGAATTAAATAAGAAAAAAAACTGGTTCAAATTTATAAAAAATACACACGCTCTACTGCAGGGAACGAACACACTTTTTTTTTTTTGTTGCCATCAGCAAGCTTCTTCTTAATTCCCTGCCCCGTTTTCTTGGCAGTCATGGTGGAGCTCATTTAAACGGGTTGGTTTCCTGCCATGGGCTCCGTCCACTGAAAACTGTCACCTCTGATGGAAGAACATCGGTTCAGTTGTTCAAGTAAATTTGCAGCTGCTCACATAGACAAGCCAAATGCCAGACTTTGTTTTAAGGTCAGATGAGATGAAGGTGGAGCTATTTTTTTGCTACAGCTGAATGTTTGGAGGAATCATGCTGGGGATTTCAAAAAGCTACCAAAACCAGTATCAACTGTCAAACATGGTGGTGGCGGCATCCAAGCAAATAGTGCCATTTTGTAGGACAATCAGAAAACTATTCAGTTGTTATAAAATGCTGTATATTTCAACTTAAAATAAATTTAATTTTATAATTTAACACCTTGAAATTGGGCCACATCCTCTTTAGAAACGCTCCGCGATTAACAACATTTTTCCCAGCTTTGCACTGAGAAGTACCTCCTATAATGAGCTCACCTGATGTGCAGTTCTAACAGATGTTTGCTAATTGCTGGTGGCTAGTCTGAAGGAGCTGAGTGGAGCAGTCACAGGGGAGGGCTGCTCCATGAGGCGGAAGCTCAGAAATTGCAGCTCTGAGGAGGAGCTTTGTCTTCGAAGGTGGAGCTAGGTCCACTCAGGTGTTTTGCACAGCTGAATGGTTGCCATGGGAGATTAAAAGAATTTGTCAAACACGCATGCGAGAAACAAGACAACATTCCAGTTATATTTTTGATGAGAGAATTACATTAAAACCTGATATGAAAACTCAAAAAAGTTAATTTTACATAACAGTGACTCTTTAAAGACACCAATGTCAGCGTATGACAACTTCTGACCAGCACTGCATCGTACTGCATGGCATTTTCAACACATTAACTGGTTCAGTACTCAGAATCAAACCTTTGAAACTTCTCCAACAGAGAAATGGAAAAAAAAAGAAAAAATCGTCTGACCTTGAAAGAATCAGAACAATAAGAGAAGCAGCGAAAGGAGGAGATGAAGAAAGATTTCTCCTGTCTGTTACGTCTCTCTGCTCTTAAAGATCCAAACACGTTATCTAGCAAAACTCACAGCCCATAATCTGGAGAAGGCAGACTGATTTCACCAACGCCTTCGACTCGCTGACAGACGTGACCTTTGGCGAGAAAAGTGTTGGGAGTCCTGCCTGTTTGTTGTCATTCTGTAAGCTGAAACACTGCAGGCTGCAGGTTACCTTTAAACCTCTGTGACACATTTTGTGTGTTTGAGTAACTACTTTAGTTCCTGTGAAATTAATCCATGTCCAAAAGTCTCAGAGGGATTAAAAAAATAAATAAAAAATTTGCTGACTCATAAGAAAAGAGAAAGGTCTTAGATCGATCCAGAGCTTCAATGAAGCGAACAGCAGTTTGGGTCACAGTATGAAGAGAACGAAGCCGTGCCAAAAATGGATGAAAATCCTGCCATGGTGGGCATCTTGCCACAGAACAGATACATTCTTTAAAAGTTTGCAAAAGAGCTAAAAATAATGTCTTATCCCATAGTTTCACTCCTTTATTGTTTATATCAGGGTCCACTTCTTAACACACAAGATGGCGTAATCAGTGACATCACACACCAATGTAAACAGGAAGTGCTGAGCCGGTCCCGCCCACACACCTGCTGTGGTTGAAGCATCTAAAAGAACCAACAGTGGTGAGTAGAAAAGAAACAAATAAATAATTTACCAGAAATGAACCTCGTAACAACAGAAATATTCATATCCATCTACTGATCTGGTAGTGTGAGTGTTAGTTAGGGCCCAGTGGTAGATTAACACTAACTAACCACTTTGCCACGGCCATTGTTACAAAACTGACCTCATGCTGCCATGATCCACGCTGCTGAATCCTTTTATGTTCTCCTTTAGTTTTACACCGACATCTACACACACATACACGATTATATCAATACACATTTTTAAATTGTGTACACTGTAAGTAGTAGTAGTTTTCTACCACTGATCTTTTTCCTTATTGCTATACTTTTACTGTATATATATTTTTAAAAAAGATATTTCCTCATTTTTTACGCAATTTGTTGCAACTGTTATTTGAAGAAAACTATGAATTTCTAGCATCTTTAGTCTCCAATATTGGTTGATGTTGACACACAAACTGAAAGACATTTGAAGCTGTTACAGTTATTGCTTATTTATACTTTTATTAATGATAAGCAGGTGTTCAGACATATTTTCTAATAACCAGACTGGCTCCCCCCCCCCCCCCCCCAGCACTGTGGTGACAACTGATGCTAGTTTTTCCATCTGAAAACAGACAGAATCAACCGAGGCAAATTTATGCAGAATCATGAGTGCAACTTTCCAGAAATGAAAAGCGGTTATTCTGTTCTGTCGGCACACTAAGACGGCTCTTCCCAGAAACAAATTAGCTTTCACAAGGAGCCAAAATATCCTCATTTGTACAGTCAAAGCGAGTGATTAACTTCACATCACAAAACCCAGGTTTTAAGGCTTTAGTAGGTACGAGTGTTGCCATGGTTTTTGCTTCGCGGTTACGCCATAAATGCTTTATTTATTTTTTATTCAGCTCCATCTTGTTACTGAGGTGAGCCTGCCAATGTGTTTGGGACATTTGTTTCTGACGCCTCCCGTGTCATGAAGGGGTAAATAATGTGGCATCCTGCTCATGGTTCGCTTTTCGTAAATATAGCTTATTCTGTGAGCCGAGGTGAACCACAAGTTGAGCTCATTAATCGCCTTCAACTGCAAAGGAAACAGGGCGAGAATATCTGGCAGAAAAGGAAGACAGCATGAATTTCATGTGAGACTCCAGCTGGTTAATGCATTTTAATGAACTGTTATCAGTCTTTGAAATAAAAAAAAAAAATATATATATATATATATATATATATATATATATATATATATATACATATATATATATATATATATATATATATATATATATATATATATAATGTCTACTAATCAGTATTAATAGTCTGAAGAGAGTTCCCATTTAAGCTACTTGGTAAAATAAATGCCAAATGCCTTCAGAGATCATCACCACGTCAATTAAAGAAATATGTGTATGTGGCAGAAAACACGTTGTACTGTATGTAGTAATCACCTTAACAACTTGCCATTTTTAGACCAGCACTGTCAATTTAATGAGCTGCCTTGTCCGCAGCATTCTTCTGCCTCACACACCGTGCGGCTTTTATTGAAGGGCCTCACTTGCCACCCCTCATTTGAGAGACGAATCATTTGCAAATTGGAAGTCAACTGACTGAGAGCGCGCTTAATGGAGATGAACACTTAAAAGAGATGAGGCTAAAAGAGTTTTCGTTATAGATTGCACGCTTTCAAAGCTTGATATATATGTATTTTTTTTCCTCCTCTCAGTCTCTGTTTCACTTTTCACACCTCACTTTCATTCTTTACAAAATGTTTTACAGGATGCACTTTGTGTTATTAGACGTCAAAAAAAAAAGAAAAAGTTAAAAAGAGGGGGGTGAATGGATTCTTTGTTAGTTTTACCTGAGGAAAGAAGAGAAGAAAAAGAAAAAACAGAAACAAATACAAAGCGGCTCGGTGTTGTATGAAGCACAAAGTTGTTTCCTAGGGAACGTGCCAGATTTTAATGGCTTTTCTCCTGGTGCAAAATGGGATGACTGAATGCGTGTCATGCTTGCAGCAACAGTGACTGACTGCTGCTCCTCATGAATGGAAAAAAAAGACTATTTTCGAATGAATGAATGTCCACTGAAGTTCAATTCCTTGAGGGATAGGCAGAAAATAGAGAAGCGTCTTGTGCTGAGGGCCAGTCAATTCAGGATTCTGAAGTCAGTTCAAGTACTGCGTACCTTAAATCTAATATATGGAGGGTCATTCGGTGTGGTCTGCTGCTCCACAGGCTCCGTTCCTCGATTGAGGCCGTCTGTAACTGGGTCATTTTATGAAAGTTTATTCAAAGATGAGACTTTTTCAACTGAAAAAGAGCTGGTGGTGGTTAAAAAAAACAGGTTGTGTTTTTGTGCTTTGTGAATATTCTGCTTTCATTTAACAGTTCATGCTTTTCTTTAACTGGCAGCCTTGGCAATCTGGTTGAGAAGGGAAAGAAAGGTCTTTGTATCATAAGAAGTCAACACCTTCCATCCCCCCGAAAAACTGAGAACTGAAATCAAACCTTAATGTTTTTGTTTAATTGTCACTTTGACATTACTATTTTTTTTGTCTGATATACATTGTTGATTATGACTGATTCATAACATCATTAAAAAGGTTAAAACAGTCAATGAGATTAATATTTCTTATAGACACTGTGTACACTGCACACACTGCATATTGCACTATTTTTCCACAACTTGTCACATGAAAGCCACAAAACTCAACGTATTCTATCGGGCACCAACATAAAGTCGTTTTGATTCATGTTCATAATGTTTCTGTATTAGCTCTGACTTAGCTAAATGTGTATCTAGCTATCTTAGCACATGAAATATATGAACGCTAATGCTAATAAGTAAAATATGTCTTGCTAACAGGTTTCTGTAGGTGTTTGGGTGAACAGAAAAGGGTTAAAACAGCAGCATACATGTTCAGCTGGTAAAGTTCACATTTGTCTTTAATTCGTGTTTAGTTTAAAGGGCAAATGTGCATGTAAGATGCTCCAAAATGTTGATGTATATATGGTTTTTAGTTTTTAGTTTTACAAAAAAAGGTGAAAACGCTTTCAACGCCTGAAGTCGCTTTTTGTCAACCATCTGTGCAGAATGGTCCAGTATGCTTGTGCTAGGACAGAATGACCACACTTGCAAAATTGTGTGTGTGTGTGTGTTTTTTTTTTTTTGTTTGTTTGTTTGTTTGTTTGTTTTTTCTACATTAGCTAAATATGGACGAAGTTTTGCGCACATTTGTAAAGGAAACACAGCTGGTGTACCAGTCACCCACTGACACACTAACCATACCGTGAGTATCCACAGCCTGGTTGCACCCGAGGGCGGTGAGGGGGGACACAGAGGGTACGATGGGTTGAGATAGCATATTGATTTCACAGACCTCATCAAGCTGCTCTCATGTAGTGCTTGTTTTTGCTCTAGTTTGTTTGGAAAGGAGATATCACAGGGTGACTCATCCAGACAGGCGGCCCTGCGGAGCCACCGTCCTCTCAGTAATCCTGCGTCAAAACTTTCCATTAATATTTACCCTTCATCCCATCATTCATGCCTCTGCTGAAAGAACGGAAATCTGCTGTATTGTATAACGCTTCTTCAAAATGAAAGTGGTGTGTTTCCATAAGAGTTATTAAGGTACAACTTGGTGTAAATCTGCCTTTTCATCTTCAGCGTCATAAGACGTCCTTGATTTCTGAATTGGATTTCTTTTTTTTTTTACAAGCGAGGCCATAAATAGGTTTGTGTCCTTTGTGTCGGAAAATTGTCCCGTCGTGCACCTCTTCGTCTTATCTGCATACGTCTCTAACCTTCGGGGGGAAAGTGCTTTCTCTACCTGCCGATATTAAATCTTCTCAATTATGCGGTTGGGCCCCTAGTCTGGAAGACAGCCGATTGTTTTGATGAAAAATGTAATCACGATAGTGTCTCTGTCGCTCTCGGTGACTGCCTCATGGCACATCTCTGTCGGAGAAACTGTGGAAAGAGAGAGGTGGCTGATTAACTGCCTGTCTACCCCCATGGCTCTTGCGACCGAGCACAAATAAACACTCTTGTAAGTTCTACATTGCATTTGTACTAAGAGGCAGCGCTGCATACTAAAATGTATACCTTTTACCAAACACTTATCCATATCTTTATTCCAAGCCGTTTTCACTTGTTTGGATGAGTTTTATGGTGCCAACATCACATCTTCCACTACCAGCTCCTGCTTATCCAAGTTAATCCTCTCTGTGCTGATTGTTTCTTAGCAATCGCTGGTACACATTTCAATCTACTCAGCTCCTGTGGAGTTTTTGAGCTTCTGAAACTGCATCACTGGAAGAAGTGAGGCTTTAAAATGAGCCTTTTTCTGCTGTGATGGATTATCCCCCTTTCTAGCTGAGGAAGCCATAGCGTCTTTCTCTGCTTAATAATTTCTTAACTTGTACGTTAAATGTTCTCTCTTCTGTCAACTCAATGGTAAGCAGTCTTTCTATATATTGGACTTTAAAGAAAAAAAAAAACATTGATCTGTTGTCACTCACAAACTGATACACTTTTCATTGCTACATAAGAGACGCTTATTGATTTGCTTTACATTCAGTGAAGGTATAAATGAGTACCATTTTTAAATCCTCACTAGTCGAGACCCAAAATGTGCTGAAAAAGGTTTCTTCCACATGATTCCACCACCAGCCTCAGTCTGAAATGAGGATTAAAGGCAGGACGCGTCCATGCTTTCATTTTCTTCAAAACCAACGTCTGATAAATGTTGCATCTGAACGCGAGATTTATCAGACAGTCAAGTCAAATCTGTTTTGTTCATGAGGCAGATTTCATATGACAACATGCCAGGAAAGACATAAAAATAGAAACAAGAACAACCAGATATATTAAAAACAAATACAAAGAAATTTAAAACCAGCGCTCAAAAATAAGACACTGCAAAAACTGAAAAGTGAAAGACATAAAAAATTGTTCAACAAGAACAAAATTTCTAAAACTCATTACGCAAGACTAACAAAAGCTTAAGAAAATAAGAATGTTTTGAGAAAGCTGATCTGAGGTCTTGTGGGAGTGAATCCCTGAGGAGAGGATCATAATGACCAAAAGAACTGAGAACAATATCATGTTTATAAAGGCTGTCAGGGATATTCTATGAGCATCTCAGAAGGAACTAGGTTATTTAAAGCATTAAAAACAATCAGAAGTCATTTAAAACCTGTTCTCCGTTTAATTGGAAGTCAGTGAGCAGATTTTTAGGATGGGAGTGATGATGCTCAAATGGTTTTGGTTAGAAGTCGAGCAGCAACATTTGGATCAGCTGAAGTTTACTGATCTGACAGTCCAGCAAAAGTGGTGCTACAGTAGAAATAAGACATAAACATGTTTTTCTAAGATAGGAACGGATCTGACTTTGGATATTATTCTAAGAAGATAAGATTCAGACTTTGATATATCATAGATTTGTTTCCAAAAATTAAGGTCACAATTGCAAAAACACATCTATATTTTTTTAGCACACAAGGTTTAACCAACAAATGATTAAACAGAGAATAAATGATGTTGCTTATCAAATTATCAGGGCCTACTAGAAGAATTTCAGTTTTGTCCTTATTCATATAATATTATGGCGATCAAGATTCATTCTCAGTCATTTACCTGTGTAACCAGGGCTGTTTCTTCACTGTGGTTGGTTCGAAACCCACAGCAGCTGTGTTTCCATTGTGCAAACTGAAATTACGAAAATAAATTTGCTTAATGGAAATACAATAATTTTTTTTAAAAACTCACGGTTTTTGATAATAAAAAAAAAAACGTCTATGTGCTAGGATGAGGTGGTTTTTCAGCTCTATCACAATGAGTATTTCCATTGCAAAACTGCAATGGAAATACTTTTTTTCATGTCAGACGAGTCATGTGATCAAACAGTCAGATGTTACTACTGATGAAGACGACGAAGAAGACAACAACAAGAAGTGGCAGGAGGATGATGGTTTGTTTTTGTCTTGCACCACACCTTTAAAATAATTTATTTACCATATGTCCACCATATACTTAAATTTATCTGTACAAATGTGATATTTCACGCAGTAAGATAATGAGTCACACTGTCTGTGATAAAGAAAATGATCATCGTTTTAACTGAACAGATCGAGCAGTGCATCTGTTCAGTGCTCCCTCTGCTTACCGCTTGTCTTTGTTTTTTGGATATATTTTTGAAATGGGTGCATCCTTCAATATGTGCAGCTGAGATTGATTTTCTTTTCTTTTCTTCTCACAAAGCCAGGCGGACAAAATAGAGAGGAAATGAGGAGGCTTGAAAAGAGAAGTCAGTAGAGCTTTTTGAGGTCATCCCAGACCACCTGAATCCCAGATTTCCTTCCTCATAGAAAGTTTTATAAATGTACAAAGCAATTGATGCAATAATGAGAAGGGTTAGTTATAGCCACAGAGTAAAAACACTTCTGTTTTTGTGTGTGTATATTTTTAGTTTGCTCTTCCTTTTCATATTGAGAATCTTTGGAGCATAAAGCATGACATTTTGAGAGAAGTTCTTGAAAACGAATCTCATAAACTGACATCTCTTCTAAGTCACCAAACATAGCTCAGTGTGATCATATGACATATAATTGTTATTTCTGACAATATAACAGAGCTGTTCCACCTGATACTAAACACCTCATTAGTATCAGAGCATGAATCTTCTTGAAGAAATAGATCTTATTAAAAGGTCATCACTAATGGCCTCGTTTTGTAGACTAAAAGCATGACACGTCCACTGAGAAAAAGAAAAAATATCCCAAACATCAGTGTGTATCAGATTTATTATAACATAATGGACAGCTTGGAATAACTAACATGGATGACCTTTTACACATTATCTAAAAGGCAAATCAAATATTTGCACTTCCTTTTCACATTAAAAGGCTTGGCTAGCCACACTTCATTAGTGTCATGAATTAATACAAGAACTGTAGTCTGGCTCTGTTAAAAATATACCCACAACATTTGGGGACATAATCCCATTCTGACAGCAGCGGAAAAATTCTCCGAGTGGTTCCCAGCCATCGGGGTTTACGGAGACTTTTTGGAGAACCAGACTAATCCTGTAACTTCATTTGGAATGCGTCTGTTAAACGCTGAATGGCTGAAACCAGCAATCGATCTACAATAGCCTTTTCTGTGGATATCAGAGCAGCCCATTAAAGACGGCACGCGAACATCCGCCTGGCAGCAGACAGCATGTCGATAGCTGTGACAGAGTTGTGACCGACTGCCACTTTTAAGTCAATAATGCGTTAGATCTGCGGGCACTCGCTGTGATCAACTGTGCCACATTTCTCTCTTAATAAGCCTCTGTGTGTGTGTGTGTGTGTGTGTGTGTGTGTGTGTGTGTGTGTGTGTGTGTGTGTGTGTGTGTGTGTGTGTGTGTGTGTGTGTGTATATGTGTGTGTATGCACATATGCATGCAAGTGTGTGTCAGAAGGTGGAAGGGTTGGCTGAGCAGAGTCTGACTGACTGTGATGTCTGGCTTCATTTGTATGCGTGTGTGTTTGCAGCCTTCTGTTGATCCTGACAGGTCTGCTAATGAATTCCTGTCCATGTGTTTCTGCTTTTAGACGCTTATTAACATTTTCAATAAGCCCATATTCAGATATACTCCTTACCCAGCCTGAGGAGATACCAATTTGTAATTAGTATTTAATCAAAGGTTTCCAAATTGAAGTGATTCTGTTTTCAGTTTAGCTCATCACGACACCTATAACAATTGGATATTCCGTTTCGGGAATCGATGTTCCTGAATTGGAATATCATCATCTGCAGTGATGCAGGCAGTTCTGGTTTGATGTGGTGAAGAGGACGATTTATCAGTCAATCCTTGTTCATACCTTCATCTATCGTCGTGACCTTTTGATGGTGAACCAAAGAGCGAGGTCAAGGACACGAGCTGCAGAAATTAGTTTCCTTTGCAGAGGGTTTCTGGGAGCCTGGATAAGTGGAAGATAATGGATGGATGGAGAGCACGTGTTTGCTGCACATCAATCTGGGAAGGGTTAAAAGGCCGTTTCTAAACTATTTGAAGTGCAAGAATCAACAGCGAGACAGATTATTCAAATGTGCTAATCGATCTTTCCAGGAGTCCACTTCCCAGCACACTCACCATGAGAACAGACTTCACATAACTGACTGACTCAATAGCAATGTAACCCCAAGATCAGTCACAACTCAACAGGCTGAATCAGAAAATAATCAAAGTGCTGCAATGGTCCAGTCAAAGTCCAGACCAGTACTTGTTCATTGCTATTGTATGATGCTGTGCATGAATACATAATTCCAAAACCTGACAAACTAAAGCAATAGCAGGAGAGAGAGTAAGCAAAAAGTGCTGCTGAAGGATGTGAGAGACTGACTGAAGTCAAACAGGGAACAATTATGTCAAATCACCGCTAAAAGTGGCTCAGTGAGCCGTGGGGTCATAGGGCGTACTTAATTTCTTCCCACAGCTGTATAAAACCAAGAACATGAAGCTGGACTGATTATCTCATATAACTCCTTTCTCAGAATGTTCTATAACTTTAGTGAAAATGGCCACGTTGTTAATGCTTAACATCTTTAGAAAAGAACCTAGAATAAAAAACAAATTAGGAATGTGAATCGAATCTAGTTTATAGTTTGAAAAACCCCTTTGATCGCAGCAGCATGAAAAGCCTGACATGCTTTGCTGCTTAATACAGATTACAGGTTAATCAGATTAATGTGGGTTTGTTCGTTAAGACGAGGTTACCTTGAGAAATCCTGCTGGGAAATGTTAGGACGGAAATGTTAATCATCCAAATGAAGCTGCTGTTTAAGAGACCATCGACAGAGAAGCAGTACAAATTGAACTGAATTATAAAAGCTATTATGATTCATGTTTGTTGATATATCTGCACCTTGGATGTGATGTTTGCTGTCAAATACATAAATGCATAAGTAGCAGTTTTTGAATGATAAAAAGCGGAACATTGCTCAGTAGGACTTTCTCTGCCTGGTGAGTTAAATACAAAGTAAAAAAACTAAAACAAACAAACACATCTTGTCACTTATAATAGTTTGGGAAAACATTTTGAGATAAGTTTATCACATTTTTTCAGTATTTATAGAGACCAAAGTGTTTGTTCCTGGATAGAACTGAGCTTCATTCTGGCTGTCAGGCTCGTGGATTCACAGCCTGCTGTCTCTGTTTGGACAGAAAGCAAACTTCATTTATGAATTTCTTATTTGAATATTAAACCTAGCTGATTACATTCACACAAAGAGAATTTGTCAAAGTTTCGTTATTGACAGTGATAAGGCAATAGATTCTGAGTTCATGTTTAAAGTTAATCTGTCATGTGAGCCATGGAAACACGTTTTCTACTACAGTGAAAAACTTACTTTGCTGTCTGCAAGAATGCCACTTAAAAAAAGAAGCAAAAAGTAGAAAATGTAAAATAATGTAACAAATATAGTAAATGACCTACAAGTACCAATAATGGGATACACATAATAAATATTTATATACATTTTATACATCAAAATAGTACAAATAAGAACATAAGCTATGCAAATGTAGCATAGAAACAAATTACTGGCAGCAGCTCAAATGAAAACATGTGCCAGTTCACATCATATTAGTTGTGACAGAGTCTGTTAGCAGTTGGTCCTCCATGTTTTAAATGCTCTCCTGCAGGGACAGTTCACAAATATTCATGACACAGAGCCCAGAGGACCAGAGCTGTCCACCATCGTAATGCATTTTGCATATTGTTTCTGTCTTGCCTTTGGGAATGTAGTTATTCCCCAACATCCCTCAGTGGAAAATTACAATTCTTAGCAAGACCCTCCAAGACCCCCTGCTAATGACTTGATTTCCTGCAGGGACTTTACAGACTCTTTATTTATTCCTCTGCCCAATTAGCCACATTGACCTGAGGAATAAATAAATTTTTTAACAACTCCATGACCTCTCTTACCCTGACCCTTAATTAGGAAGCAGCAAAGAAAAACCAGGCATCACAAAGTCACAAATCAAAAATATAAATACAGCAAATGTGATGCTGTATGGGGAAATGTGTTTTTGCAACAATGTGGAAATATCTTGACTCTATTTAATGTTTACCGGCACAGCTGTCGAAATGAAAACATTCCACATGTTCAAAATGTAAACTGTGAGTCACTGAGACTTAAACGGGTTTTAACTGAACGCTTCGTTCCATGCTTATGTCGTGTACAGAGCTAAAATACAGTAACTGTTAGATGGTCTACAGGAAATGTATTTATTGTTTGAAAAATCCAGATAACCTCAAACTAACAAAATATACAAAATACAAATACACCAAGCACTTAATTAAAATTGATTAGAATCCTTCTAAAACACATAAATATGTACATATAAAACAGAAGGGAATTTCCATCAAAATAGATTTGCATTTTAGTAAAACTGATTCAGAAAACCTGAATACTTAATGTTAGATAATCCTGTTCTACTCCTGAAATTACACACACTGAGTTCATTTGTAGTACAAAAATATGTCTTTTGTATTCCTTGTTCATGTGTGGGATTTTATATTTCTATCATGTTCAAAATAAATAAAAGTAAAAAACGAAATTAAAAAAAAGCTTTTTCCATAGCTGCTTCCAATAAAATTTCACGTCAAAATTTGAGTTATTTATCAAACTTTATGATAATTTGTTCTCTTTATAAACATTGATCTCTTTACTCTTAGTAGCTACAGTTATTGCTGGTCTCTCTATTTACATATCTGGATTAACTTAAACGTATAAAACATCTAGAATGAAATAGAGGAATGCCACAATTAGCTTAAAATCAATTTGGCAGTCATGCACCAAGCTGTCAAAGCCTCTGCACTCTAATCACAGCTTCAGTTCTCACAGCAAGTTGTGATCTACAACTGCAAGCGATAAGTTAGGCAGTAAATTTGATCCTATTAAACACTTTTTTTGGAGTAACATTCACATTTCTCTGACAGCTCACAAGAGAACATGTCTGATCTGACATTTCTGAAATGTGGCCTTTTCTCTTTTTTTGTTGCCAACCTGCTGATTTAACAGTGAAATACAATCCAGCTATTTAAATCCTGACACCGTTTTCACCCAGCAGGTTATCAGACGGTTTATTTCAAAGAGGAAGCTAAAGGGAAATTTGATTAACTTGACTATTAACATAAAAAACAGTACTCTTAATAAGTTGTTTATTTCAAAATTGACTATTCACATCACATAATATGCCAGAGTTAGCGAAAAGGGCCAGTTCTCATCTGCAGTCCCTCTAGGTACAATCAATATCACATTACAGTGCAATACAGGCAAACTAACAAGCTCCTCACAATAAAGGAGGATAATAATAGTGAATAAAACATTGTTTCTAATCTCAGAACATTATATCAGGTTACAAATTTAAAAAGAACAAAAGTTCACCACATTATAAAAATTGCACATATATTAAAAAACAGAATAAAAATGTGCGCTTTTAAAATAAGTCATAGTTTGTAGAAGGTTAAAAGGAGGAAATGGGTAAATTAAATAGATTTAGTACTTTGCATAATAATAGATAGTAATGATTGACGTTAATGTAAAATATGAGGAATCTGAGTCCCTATCAGAAAACAACTCCCAGGTTTTGGACATGACTGTCTGCTCCTCCCATTAGTCCCAAAACCAATTATACAATGTGTAAGTGTAAGATGTTTGTTCACAGAGCTTGTTTTTAAGTCTATACTTTTATTTTTAAATCCACATTAAATCCTGTAATGTGGTTACACAACTTGTGTCTTATTAGGAAAAGATAGTAAAAACAATCACTGTCCAGTGATCAGGAGGTTTTGGTTGATGGCACAGACAAAAAAAAACAAAACAAAAAAAAACAATTTTTTTCTCAGTGAGTGAACTTGATGGAACAAGAGGAGGGAAAAATAAAGCAGCGAGTTCAAAGCGAAGCAGACAGCGAAGGAGAGACGGAGGAATATTCCTTCAACTTTCCCTGTCGGTGCGTCGTTCCTCTCAAGGAGGTTCGAGTCCTTGGCAGGGACTGCTGCTCCTCATCGGCAGTGACAGACCGCCATTAACTCCTCATCCACTCAGACGGCGTTCTCTTTGTTTTGCTTACAGCGCCGAGGCGCTGGCAGACAGAAGCAAACAGATTCACGTCCCTAGATGGAGGGGAAATCGCTTTTCTGGCTGACTGATGGAGGAAAGGCATTTTCTTTGCGTCGGCAACAGACGGGACGTTCCGCCCAAATATCAAACATCCATCACCATCTCCACAACGGGGGAGAAGCGGAATTAATGGTGACCTTATGAAGGAATGAGAACTCCACACACGGTGATGATGGTGTGTGTGTGAGAGTGCGTGCGTGTGTGTGTGTTTAGACTGGAGACACATTGAAGAGTAATGAGCCTCTCTGAATGATCCCAGTGGCTCTGAGAGATACTATAACATCCAGTCTTTCAAGCAGGAAATCTTGATGTGACATTTTAGCAGAAAGAAATCTCATTTACTTGTTAAAAATAGGGAGGTTTTTCTTTTCCTACGCTTGGATTCAAGAGCTTCGGCGACAAAAGCTTAAAATCCTCCTAAATGTTGTGGGGATTGCAGAAACACACGTTTCCGGCTTTGATATCTTGAAAACATTTTCCGTAAGTTTCTATTCAGTGCCACGTTCCACCCACAGATGTGACTGCGGAGCCAATAGGATGGGAGACACCTCATCCAAAACTTGATCTAGCTTATTCAGATGTGTTCCTTTGAACACGGCGTCTGAATAGTGTCAGATCTTCCTCAGGTGTGTTTGCCAAACTGCAGCTGAATAGTTAGTCTGGCACTGCTGTTAAAATAGGCAGTGCCAGACAAAGGGATTCAAAGATGTTTGGATGAGTTTTATTTATTTATTTTTCTTTGTTGCTTGTTTCTCTTCCATGACATTGAAATTGGTGTAAAGAACCATGAAGGTTTGGGTTTTGAATTTGGTTGTAACATTGATGCCGTGGTTTTCAGTTTTCTGGTCTTTAGGGTCTTTTTTATGTATGGTATAAAACGCTGTAAAGAAGTAATTCACAAGTGTTTTATGGCAAGTATGGCAGGCTCAATAAATAATAAAAATGTTAGCACAACCATACATTTGAAAACAGAAATACTACAGGACTTTAACTTTCTAGTTGGCTTATTTTTACAGATTTACCTATTTGTGGAATTTTTTTCTGTGGAACTTAACTCCAAATTTAAAAACCCAAATGGGATTTTTCTGTAGAATATCTAAATATAATAGTGTTTGCAAAGAATATGTAGTGGGAAGCTGAACTACAGGCACAATGCTACCTGACAGGCCATTGGCTGGTGTTTGCAAAGCAGCCAACCCTTTTAGTTTCCGTGGCACTTCATGACTGCACCCAATAAGGAAATAAGATGTTAGCTTCTGTGGCAGTGCCAAAACATTTTATAGTGTATTAAGGCATATTAATACACACTATTACTATTTATATTTGGTGTTTGAACTATTAAAATAGGCAGTTATGTGAGTGATCTTTGTGGATTTTAGCTACTCAGGTGGCAGTAGTCCCTCACCACCCCAATACCGTACCGCTGTATGACTACAGCATGGTTAAGCTTCAGAAATATATATATATATATATATATATATATATATATATATATATATATTTTTTTTTTTTTTCATTTATTATTCATAGTCATAGAACAGTACACACTCTGCCTTTTAACATGTTTCTTTATTGTTTGAATACATAAAATGCAACAGAACTGTTTTTTGCATACTGTTAGCATCAGTCACTAGCATGACTCAGCAACCAACTTATCCCACTGATCTTCCAACTTACAGCTGGAACATGGTTAAGTTGTGTTTAGCACGCAAACATCAGTGGGCCTGATCAGCGTCTGTGGCACTACAATGATGTTTGCTTTATATTTACCATCTAAATGTTGTGATCTGTAAAACTTAGTTTTGAATTTAGATTTACTTTTTGAATCTTCCTTGTGTTTCTGTGTTATAGATTTTTACATCAGTGTAGATTTATGCTCCGTTCAGGCGTCTCTTTGTTTCCTTACAGTGGTTTCTCTCTCCAGTCATCTCTCTCATTAGATCTGCCGCTGGCTCTTGTTCCCTGAGCCCCTCTGACCTGTTACACATTCAGTAATTACCCTCACCTGTTCCTTGTCCCACTTTTTACTTCTCCCTGTGTTTGCTGTCAGTCATTTTAAGATAAACCCGTCACGCTCCTCCTGTTCGGCTCCCTGTTATCCCATTATGCCGCCTTTCTTTCACTAAAACACACACATTTCTAGAACTCTCCTGGTGTCCTGTCTGCCAACTCTACAAAACATGATGGTAAATTGTTGATGCCAAGACTTGTTCTGACTACCCCCAGTACCTCAGTTTGACCCAGCAAACTAATACCAGAATGATTGCGGTGAGAATGGAACAAAGCTGCAGCCTGCATCCATTTCCTGGCAAGAATGTTCAGTAAATAAGTGGAACATCCAAATAAGCACGAGACTTCCACAGTTTTAAAAGAGAGTAGTAGAGTTTAACAGGCAAAACGACAAAAAGATTGAGCTGAAAATCCCGCAACACTCTGGAAGTTCTTTAATTATTTGCCAACGAGACGTCAGAGAAACCACAATGAAGCCTGAAAGGATTAGAAAAAGCCAAGACACGACTTATATCCTGTTAGTCATGATAAATAGTCTGACGTAAAACAGCATCAAACAGTGAGACCTTGAGCTGAGAGAGAAGAGATGTATAAAGAGAGTGACAAACTTGCTGTTTTACAAACATTTGAAAGGAAATCATAGTAGCATGAAGTTGTCCAATCAGACCTGTCTCTAGTTTGTGATCGTTACTTCCTTCATTTATGTGCTTTACTGAAATGTCAGCTATCAGTCTTTATTTATTCTGCTGGGTTCTAACCTTGGCAGGAAGACGACAGCAATACTTAGAAAATTAAATTCAGATTTAATTCAGCACTGATCTGACATTTTCTAAGATCTAAGATCCACTGGGAGAATTTTAATTGTGACTATTTTTTTAAAAGGTAGGTTTCTGTCTTAGTTTAAGTAAGACATCCTTACTCATATTGTATGAGGATGAAATGACTGGGCTAAGACAGATCAGCGTAACAACATTCCTCCTTTTATGAAATCTGAAATTAAGTTAGATCTTCTCTCAGCAGTGCTGTTGACCCATTCCAGAAGTTGACATTTTCCTCCTCTGGGAGTCAGTCACTGTCCAATCAGAACGCAGGTGAGAGCGGTCCTCTGTGACCTTTCTGTTGACAGAAGTGAAAGGAACAAACATAAAGACTTTTAGAGGTCACTTCCAGTTCAACTCGCTTCCTTCTCTGTTTTGTAACTGATGGAAACTGATACACCCAGTTTCACTCTGGGTGCACAAATCACATACCTTTAATGGAGGTCAAAACTTATGTGTAAGACTGAAGAGTTTAACAAGTATTGGAGCTCTGCAGGGACACTTGCATGAATGTGTGATTATCAAAATAAAGAAAAAAGACGTGGAGATCTATTACTTTCTGAAAGGTGCATAATCTTTGCACTGAAAGGTGGATAACTAACTTGCTTTGTTATTTCATTTCTTCCTCTAGGTTTCATTCTATGTTGATTACTTTACTGTTAGGGAATAAAGTTTAAAAAAAGTTAAAGTTTTGTCCTGAAAGATTCAACATTTACAGTTTGGCCTGTCATAATAACACATTTTACTGGGTGATAAATTGTCCCTGAAGTTATTGCTATAAACAGTGATAATGTTGTTGTTTTGAGATCATTGTCAAGTCATGTAGTCATAATGGTATAATAATGTAAGAACACATTTTCAAACATCAATAAAGTTTAAATTCTAATGAATATTTAACACTAGAACTGGAAGACATTTTAAATATCCAAAATAAGTAAGCAAAACAGCAGAAACCACAAATAAAATTAATTATGAAGTCTCTCTAAACAAAATTATTATTCATAAAAAAATGGTCTAGTTGAGACCAGACTGAAGATTTTTATCATCACATTTTTGGTCAAAAGTGAGAAAAGAGAAAAAAAACAAACAATAAAATCATTTAGCTTGTTTTAATTTATCATACAGTTAATTTATTAATTGCTTATTGACAATGAAAATTTACAGCAGACCTTGATACATCTGCAGACCTTTGACCCATAGTAAGTTATTAAAGTGACCTGTAATGAGAAGCCATCCATCTGTATTCTCTTCTTCCTCCCATTCCCAGCACTGTTGCCTCCACCGGGATAATGATGCATTTTCCAGCTGGTTCCTCTTTCATCCTGAGCTGTGAATCTCCCACATCCACTTTAGCAAATTCTCTCAACAAGAGAGAGAGAGAGAGTGAGAGAGAGAGAGAGAGAGAGAGAGGGAGCCATTACCTGAAGTGAGAATGAATTCTCATCTTTAATCTACTTCGGCTAAATTACTTTCTATCTTTGTTTATCACTTGGTTTTGCTCTATCTGTCCGTCTCATTTATTTTACTTGGACAAAAGTTAAAATTCATCCTTTGCAGAAAACATCCTCCACCTGTTGTGCAGTTGGGTTTTCATTTTTACATCTGCAAAGAAATCTCTGGAAATCATTTCTCTGGTTTTTACCCATCACACCATCACCTTTTTGTTCACTCTTTTTTATTGGCTATTAGCATTTATTCCATCAGCAAACACATACCCACAGTGTTGGTTCAGTCATGCATGTTTAAGAAATCCTTGAATTCACCTGGGGGCAACATAGTTACTTGATTGTGGTATAAAATGGAACTATGTGCTTGGAAAACACATGGTACCCCCTTTAAAAAAATGCAGCACAAAAATACATTTTCATTGCCTGATTTTTGAGGCAACCTTCCCCTTATTCACTAGTCAACCCAGGATCCACCTGGTACGTTTCACCCACCTAACCTTCAGAGGCCAGTGTTGTTTTTCTTTCATTGTGAATATTTTTCCAAATGGTAAATAGCAGTTAGATTGTTTGGGAAAGATTAAAGTTGCCAGATTGACAAAATGATGTTGTATTTATATTTGCAAGCACACATGAAAATATGTTGTGATTCTTTAAAAATTTGTAGAAAATGTGCTTGAGCAGACACCAGAACAGGAGCTGAGTTTTGAAAGGCCATCTGATCAGGCACAAAATACACCTTAGGTTTTAAAGGTCACCTTCTCCTTCCTATCTTCTCAGTTAAATGTGAGAAAATGAGTGATTTATGCAGGTTGAAGAACTCAGACTTAAGACTTAATTTCATTAGAGTTTCAGCTCCAGCATTTGCATATCACAGCCCACTTTAATCAAGTTTCCAGCAGCTGAATAAAGGACAAGAGAAGAAGAAAAAATATCTTAAAACAGAGAGGGAGAGAAGTGTCAGGAAAATCCTGCAGCTGTGCCTGTTTGTGGCAATTGATTCTCCAAGGTGGGCAGGCAGGTGACCTTTGACCTTACTCCCTGATGGTAAGTCAAATTAGGACTAGTTGGGTAATTCAGAACATAGAAATCCATAACTATTCTTGTTACGCAACTTTTATTCAGTTTGAAAAAATCAAAGACTCCCCGAACATTGAATTGCTGTTCTTATTAGATCAAGTGAAACATTGATCCTTTACACTCTAATAAGATGAAGGAGCAAACCCATAATACTGCAACTGCTTGTGGTTGTTCACAATGTTACTGCCTGTAGCAACAGATTAACATGGACCAAGCAGTTTAAAGTTGCAGTATGGGACTAAATATATATATATATATATATATATATATATATATATATATATATATATATATATATATATATATATATATATATATATATATATATATATATATATATATATATATATATATATATATATATATATATATATATATATATAATATGGACTGGAAGCCCCGAGGTCAAAGTGGGGAACACCCCCAAAGGTGGTGGAGAATGACCGAGCTAAGATCCTGTGGGACTTCCAGATCCAGACAGACAAGATGGTAATGGAGAACCAACCGGACATTGTGGTGGTGGATAAAGAACAGAGGAAAGCCGTTGACCACAGTGGTGCCTGTGGTCATCGGGGCCCTCGGGGCAGTCACCCCCCAACTGGAGCAGTGGCTCAAACAGATCCCAGGAACAACATCAGACATCTCAGTCCAGAAATGTGCAGTTCTAGGCACAGCCAAGATACTGCGCAGAACCCTCAAGCTCCCAGGCCTCTGGTAGAGGACCCGAGCTCAGAGGATGAAAGAGACCACCCACGGAGGGTGAGAGGGGAATTTTTTTTTTTATATATATATATATATATATATATATATATATATATATATATATATATAATTAAACATATTTGTTATAACTGTCACCGTGTCCTCACAGAATGAGACAGAAAATCTTGGAAAAAAAAATCCTGGTTCTCTGCCTTCTCCCAGTGCTAACTAGAATCAACCAATCAGAGCCAGGAGGCGGGGCTTAGTGCTGTCAACTATGTCTTTCTCTCTGCTACAGCTAGCAGAACATGTTGAGAATGCTAAGGCTAGTTAGGATAGCCAACGATAACGGCATATAAATGGTTTTCCTGTAACTTTGAGTTGTTTCTCAGCACATGTAGCAGCAAGTACATGAGATTGATTGGCAGCACTAAGACCTTCCTCCTCTCTCTGATTGGCTGTTTTTGCTCGGGAGCAGTGCATTTCTTCAAACGCCAATTGTGTCTCAGAGAGGAGCTGGAGGAGGTCAATCTTTTCACACATTATCTGTCTCATACGCTATCAGGAATTGGTGACGCTTAAAAGTTACACGCTGCAGCTTTAACTTTGCCTTTGAATGCAAGTTACCTCTGCTGACTTCTGAATTTAGATCAAATAGAAGACACGTTGTGGATGCAGAGAGCCATGATGAGGCTTGGTTTCCTTCTTTAATCAGTTTCATTTGGAGGGCCGTCCCCCTGCAGCGGGGCCGGGGGACAGGATTTTAACACCAGGTGGATCTCAGAGCCAATTAACAACAGGCAAGTTATTTTACCTCAGTTATGACAAATTTGCCAATTATCACTATGCCCCAGAACTATAGAGGATGATTGTGGCGCTGAGTGTTTTAGTGAGCTGATGATTCAGGGAGATCGATGGAGGAAGAGAGGGGTGATCAGCCAAGAAGAGTGGGACTTCTCAGCAGCAGAAATAGACTCATTGTGTGATTATGCTCCCATCATGTCTCCCAGTGTGTTTACACAACCCCTGCATCTTCCAGGAAATCAGTTTCGTCCTCCTGACATAGAGAGTGTGTTGGATGTGATGACACATCCTGCTAACAGCCGGCGTCTGGTTGTGATCCAGAAATTATTTATCTTTTTCCCCCTGTTTCATTCGAATGAAGTCAAAACATTTCTAAACATTGACGCGCATCACTTCACAGTTGGTGTTCTTCCACCCAAAGAGCAGGTGACTGCTGCTGCAGCCATCCACCTTCAGCTGTTCCACACATTGCTGCTGTTTCCGTTTCTTTTCTGTCCAGGTTTTTCAAAACTAAGGACCTTGTTGTATTTTCTGACGTCATCCTGCTGGACTCAGCTGGACCCGGAGCGCTCAGAAAAAAAAAAAAATAATAATAATATTCTCTGACTTCTCCAAATTAAACTCTGCACCAGTGTCCTTGGCACATCCTTGAGAAAATTGATTCCATGCAGAAGAGATGACGCACATTTACACACACACACTTGCTCCACGCTCCATAAATCCCCTTAACATGCATTTGCACACAAAAATACAACCACAAAAAACACATCTTACTGACACACACACACACACCCACACACACACACACACACATTTTTACTCACTTTGATGTTGGGTAAAATATGTGTTATTGTGCCTGTCTTCTTTACTCAAACCCTGCAGCCCTGATCTCAGGGCAGTAATCCATCCAGTCTGAGTCTGTCTGTTATTTGTGCTTGCAGCAAAGTCTGAGCTCCTCGTTTCCCTCCAGCATTTTCATGTTTTGTCACAGTAGAGCTGAACACTTCGCTGTATTTTATAGAGGATTTTATGTTGTAGTTCAACTGAAAATTATTCCCATTCTTTGTAAAATACCATAAGGTGAGTCGGAGTTGTTGGTGAGCATCTGTGGTCAGTTTTCAAGTTGTGCCAGAGTTTCTCAGTTGGATTTAAGTCTGGACTTTGACTGGGTCGTTTTTACCAGATGTGTGTGTTTTAACCTAAACCAATGCGTTGTTGGTATGTTTTAGTGTTGCCGTCCTTCCTCCACCGTCTCAGTTTTTCTGCAGGTTTTACTTCCATCCATTATCTTCTCATCAAATCAGAACCACTCCTGTTTCTGAGCTGAAGCGACACTAACCCACCATGTGATGCTTCCACTGGCATGGTTAGGTGGATGTCCTGTAGATGTGCCATACATTTTATATTTTTGCATGATTGATTGAACGTTACAGTCTTGTTTTTAAGACCTAACCCTGTATTAAACTCCTCCATAACTTCCCCCCGGATCTTCCTGCTGTGATCCTTCGTCTTGGTAAAGTCATAAACCTGTGAGGCCTTCACTGAATGCTGAAATTAAATGACACACAGTTATTAATTTCTTAAGGTTGCATTTAGTTTAAGTTCTTTCAGAGTGAAAAGGTTCTGTTAAAAACAAACAGACTTGTGGAACTGAAGTGTTTTGCTCTCTGTTCTCCTTATTTAACATCCACACAAACCACAATACTTCTTGTTGGATGTTGACTAAAAATACATTGACCTTCCTTTCAGGGAATCTAAACTGACTTGTTTTTTATTTTATTAAAATCTGGGAGAGATTGCCAATAATATCCATTATTTTATTTTATTTTTTTTAACGGCTTTGAGTCAGATCCAAAACCATCTGCATCTAAGGACGAGTAACTTAAGCAGAAGGATTGGCTGTTTTAAAATGAAGATGCATTAATGTCACAATTTGTCCACAATCTCTGCAGTTCATCAATATTTAAATGGCTGCTGGGAGGTTCTGGAACAAGGCCAAACACAGTTTTACAGACTAGCATTTAAACACAACGTGGTTACTTCACGGTTTGATTACAATAATATTTGTTTCAATTATAATCTAAGGAAAAATATGCTTTTATTGCCCTGGTTTTATTTAAGTAGTTGGCTAAAGAAAAGAAAAAAACTGAATATCTTGAAACTGCGATTTTTAAGGAGTGTTAAATCATCTTTTAGTTTGAAATGCATATCAGAGTATTTTTCTACACAGTGAAATAGAAAATGATTCTTGCAAATTAAGCTGGTTGTGCTTGCAGTTATGTTATTTTCTCTCCTCCACTACGGCTGAATTATATGGATAAATATTGCTCATATGTCTGATTTATGCAAATTGTTGTCAAGGGAGAAACTCTGAACTTCCCAGTTAACAGCTAATGACAGCTCTGCATTGTTTTTAGAATTTCTGATTGTCAAACTGAAGGTACTTCAGTTTGACAATAAGCCCAGCGAAGCTGCTGAACTCTTTTGTATTCCAGTAATCTTATTGTAACCCAATCCTCGCAAAACCCAGCCAGTATTTAAAAGATCAAATTTATGCCTTTCATATTTTTAAATGGATATAGACAAACATAATTATATGAAATGAATATAATTGTCTGATATATCCAAAATAAGTAGCCACTGGATTATCAGGAAGAAAACTTATAATGCTGTTGTCTAATTGTCTGATTAATAAAGCCGGGTATAGATGAAGATTAGTGGCGGAAAAAAGCAAAACCTGGGGCAGCAAATGAGCTTCATATGAGCTGTAATAGTTTAAAAGTTATAGTTTGGTGTATTTAAAAACGTCAACCATGGGTTTTATTTAAATTTTTCTGCTCCTGGTCTGGAATCTATCTAGTTTTCTCTGCATTACCTGCGTTCTGTGTTGGTATGAGATTCACGTGTGATAATCTGCGACGCCGTGATCTCTGTGACGACTATTTCTGGAGATGAAACACCGTGGGAAGATATCAAAAAAAAAAGTGCCAGGGAGAGAAATAGACGAGGCCGTTGAAAGGATCCAATCTTCCCACTCTGTTTAAAGTGAAGGCATGGCAGCAGATGGTAATGTGCAACAACACGGAACGCCTGCTTAGTAACAGAGTTTAAATCACCAATACAGAGCAGACTGGAGATGACGCCTGTGCTGCCAGCTTTAATAAGTTCCCCATTAGACACACTGTCTGCTGCGTTTGTGTAAAGTGCTTTCACACACACACACACACACACACACACACACCCACACACACTGAAAAAAATAACTCTTTGGATTAACATAAAAAAATCATGGAAAGATTTTCCACCTGATTACTTTGCTTTATTTCAGCACTATGTAATTTTGTTACTCCGATTTAAAGGAAATGTGTTGGTTCAACTTAATTTATTAAGGTTATTCCAATTTAAAGCAAATGTGTTGGTTCAACTTAATTTATTAAGGTTATTCCAATTTAAAGGAAATGTGTTGGTTCAACTTAATTTATTAAGGTTATTCCAATTTAAAGCAAATGTGTTGGTTCAACTTAATTTATTAAGGTTATTCCAATTTAAAGCAAATGTGTTGGTTCAACTTAATTTATTAAGGTTATTCCAATTTAAAGCAAATGTGTTGGTTCAACTTAATTTTTGTGGTTGATTCAACTTATTTACTTTAGTTGGACCCAATGTAATTTAATAGAGCCAGCCTAACTAATTTTACAGTGATACCTTCACACTACTTAATTACGTTGATCCAACTCATGAAAATTAAGTTAGCTGAACAAACATGCTTCATGCTGAAAGAAAGCTATTTAATCATGTGGAAAATCTTTCCATGATTGAATTATGTTAATTCAAAGACATTTTCTTAAGTGCTATTAAATGAAGTGTTTTAAGACCACACTGAAAGATGAAAGAACACTCAACAATGAGAAAAAGTACAACATGAACTGTATTTTCAAAATTGTTATCCATTTTCTTTTTACACAGCACAAAAAACAGCTGAGTTGAAAGTTGAAATAAACAACAAAAGGTCAGTTTTGTTATTCCAGAAAAAAACTGGGCTGTGTTTAGCATAGATCAAATTCTTAACAACATAAAAAGTGTCAGTAAATTCGCTCAACTTTGCGAAATGTAACAGTTAAAATTTAGTTTTCCATTGAGGTCTTTAGAAAAACATGTAAAGATGCATTGCTCAAGTTGTTCATCACTTCCACCCCGTCCAGGAGAATCCCAACATCCTCAATGGCATCGCCAGGCTCTGCACTCTCCGGTCGGATAACGAAGATTCCACAGACAGTCTCGGCCATTTGTGCACCTTGATGATGGGAACAAGGGTGGGGTATTGGGTGGGAGAGATTTCACATCTCATTAAATAAAAAAATAACTTTACACTTGTTTGGCTGACTCACCAACAGCTAAGGTCCATCAAAGACCTGTCTGTGTTAATTGTGAGTCCAGTGATAAGATTTTCCATTTAGAAAAGGTACCATATTTTCTACATTTTCACAAAAATCGTCTTATAATGCGGTGCACCTTGTGGTAAAATACGGTATATTGTCTCATATGGAAAAACATGAAGAGAAGGGATGAATCCCAAATAGGCCCCATATTCCATGGCCTGTTCTCCTCAATTGAAATGACAGTCTGAGGATCCACCACACAGACTGTCATTCCAAACCAGTCCTACTTATGTGCAAACAAAGCCCTGACTCTGTACACAAACCAAACATCTTATACATGAAGAACCTGTCTTATTTCCTGGATGGAGGAAATGTCATGACTATGTGTGGTAGTTATTTCCAAATAGATCTGTACTAACATCTTAGGTAAAGTTACTTAATATTTTTGTCTGCGTATGAAACAATGCTGTTAGAAAAAAAGGCTAAATAAAACAGGCCAAAGATCTTTTTGTGGAGTTTAACTCACCTAAAAATCCTCATTTTAAACCCACTTAACAATAAATGTAATTATATCAATCTTACTAATGATTATCCTTTTCTGTGGGAGAAATCTAAAAGCATCTCAAAAGTCAAATTAAAATTGAATGTACCCAAGTGAAAAAAAAAGTTTTAATGATCTTCTCTTACTTTAAATTTATTGGTAATTCACAGGAAGTCCAATTAACTCCAACTATCATCACCTCTTTTGTAGACACAAAGATAAATTAATATACCATGTACTCTTTCTCCAGCTTCTCTGGATCTTCATCCAGGTACGCACACAGGCCTTTTAGGATCCACTCTCGTCTGACTTCAGCCGTGTTTTCCTAAATATGCAGATCAGAAAACAATGAGAACAACCGCAAAAATCCAGCAGTATACTATAGGGTCACATACTTGAAAACTTAGCAAAATTCAAAGGAAGTCACAACGAAAGTGATCAGTGGCTTGCAGTCTATTTGAAAGATCTTTAAAATTGTTATTCTCCTGTCATTATGCCATGACTAAAATTAAGTTTAACATTTTATTTAAACTTCTAACTGAAGCTGTCACCTAAGAAATATTTATGTCTGAAACAAGGGTACAGTATAGGGGGATATACTGTGAAAAATCTATTTCCTCTGCCTTCTCCCAGTGCTAGAAACAACCAGTCAGTGGCAGGAGAGTTTTAGTGCTGTCAATCACAATCTCATGTTGCTGCTCATCCTTCTTCCCCCTTGCTCTGTACTATTCTGTAGCTAGCATAGGACTGATAGCAGCTCATATCTACTAGACAGAGAGAGACAACACTCCTTACAGTTCCACATCCCCACGCAAATAAAGACAAATAAAACTGACTTACCAAATACAAGTTCAGCTGAACCCTTAATCGCTCTAACACTAGATTCAGTCATTTTAGATCTGGCAAAACTTATCATTAGCCACTGCAATCTAAAACTTGATGGCCGATGACCCCCTTCACCAGTGCTTATGTAGGTGGATAACAGACAGGTGATGTTCTGAAAGAGATCAGATTTTCAAACATTAAAATATGTAATTCACCCTGAGCAGAGTTGTATCTGAACATTCAAACTTTTAGTACAAGTCTCTTGAATGCATCATGAATCAATCAATCAAATTTTATTTGTACAGCACATTTCAGCAGAAAGGCATTTCAAAGTGCTTTACATAATTAAAAACAGAAACACAGAGGCATGCAACATTTAATATACAGTGAAACAGATAAAAAGTAAAGCCAAAAACATTAAAAACATTGAAGACATTAAAACCGCACTAAGCCTAATTTAGCTATAAGCAACTCTAAACAGGTGGGTTTTAAGTTGAGATTTAAAGGCACCCAGTGTTTCAGCTGTTCTGAAACTGAATATAACCACAAGCATGTATGTGCAGAACAGTGGTGACTTGAACATGGTAGAAAGCAATAAAAATATAAAACATAAAAATCAAAACAAAAACCTCAACATTTCAAAATTAAACCGATAAACTTAAAAATTGTTTTTGAACTACAATTATTTATGGAAAAACAAGTACAATAACAAAATACATCTTTAGAGCAGAGGAATATATGTATTTAAAAAATAAGAAAGCTCAAGTCTGTTCATGGACTACCGTAATAGGAATAATGGACAATCCTCTGAGTGTTTCAGCCAGAAAAAAATACTAGAAATCCATAGTTAGAAGGTGGACATTTATGTGGACATTGCAAGCACATTTAAAGCTCTAACAGCAAAGGTTTCTGCAGGTTCCTCTGACTCAAATTTAATACTTTTTATTATTAATAAATGAAGAATCTGTATTACGATAGAAAGCCACAAAAGTTGTGTGTATCCAATGTCCACTCTGCATTTACCTACATAATAACAGTACTGAAATAAAATAATAATAAAAAAACATTTAAATAGACTTATGTTTGGCCCCATTGTTTACAATCCACTAAACCTCAGACTTCAGAGTTTGTATGGCACCAGATGCTGAATTTACATCAGTCCAACTTTTTTCCAGGGAGCTTTAACAACCTCAGGAGGAGCAAAACTGTGACATTTATGGGGTCCGTTTTTTGTCTTGACAGCAGCTTTGTGACCCTTACACTGCTTCATGTGATGTTAGCATGATTTGAGTACATCAATTACATAGAAACGTGACCGAACATAGAAAAAAATGGGTTTTTTTTAAGTCTGATGATTTTAATTTGCATCTTTTTATTTCGATTTTTATTTTGATTTAGACGGATGAAAATAGACTGAATCTTACCTTTTTCAAATTAAGCAGATCCAAATCAGGAATCTTCCCGCTTCTCTTGAAAGAACAGTTTGAAGTTTTCCCAGACACAAGATCTCGCGTGATCTTCCGTAATTTCGCTAGCATCTCGCGTGATCTTCCATAATTTCGCTAGCATCTCGCGTGATCTTTCGTAATCTCGCCAGTGTCTCGCGTGATCTCCGGGTCTCGCTAGACCCTCTTCGGCGGGAGATCAGTCTGACTAAATTGAATCACGTTGTCTCAACTTGAATACATTTTATTAACGCTAGGTTGTTGAATTTTATGTTTATTTGACGTGATTTTGTCATATTTGCCTTTGAAACATAAAATAATTCTGTTAAACATGTTATTTTTTATAAATGCAATAACCACTTCAATTCAGTTGTGCTTTGACACAAGCATGGAGCAAGCAGGAAATGGTGCAAATGTTAGAAAAACGCTGATTAATTACCAGCTAACCATCACTTCATGTGATGTTAACACATGTTAGCCACTGACATGAGTACATCAATTACATAGTGTGAAGGTATCACTGTTAAATAAGTTGGTTTCAACTAAATTTGCATTCATCTTAATCAAGTAAAGTCAATTATTTGGTCCAAAACATTGCAAATTAGTTGGTCTGGTTCTATTAAATTACATTGGGTCCAACTAAAGTAAATAAGTTGAATCGGGATCTGCCGTGATCTCGCTCGTCGCCTCCAGCACAAGATCAGTCTGACTATAATGAATCGTGTTATCTCAACATGATTCAATTTCATAAACGTTAAGTTGATGAATTTCTTGTTTGTTCAACATGATTTTATCACGTTTTTGTTTAAAACATGAAATTATTGTGTTAAAAGTACATGATATTTTTTTATTAATCTAATAACCCCCTAAGTTCATTTTTTTGAGTGCACACACACACACACACACACACACACAGTTGGACAGAAAAACTACTGCTTAGTTTATTCCCCATCCACCCTCTGTTAATAATTATGCTTTTCTTCCCACATTTTTAGGATTGTTTTTGTGCTGCTTCTGCTTGTCTTTGTTCACACCTAATGAAAAATAAACCACATAAACTTACGTTGAACTTCTATAGGACGCCTCTGTTTCAGCAACAGGCACTTCATCAGAATGTTCTTCTGCGCTTTGATAATTACCCATGAATATCAAGCGCACCTCTGAAACCTTTGATGAACACACGTGAGGGATTACAGATTAAAGGAGCTTAACTGATGTTGCTCTCTCTTTTCTTTCCATGCGTGATGAACTTTAATTTAAGGTTGGATGATTGTGATTGTGATCATACCAGGGGAAGATGAATATTCTGCCCGTCGTGTCGTGGCTTTAGCTGGAGTCTGTGGTGAAATGAGTTTAGGAAGACCTGCCTTTCCCCCCCACATCAAACACCTAAGTGATTTTTAACACTAAAAGCAACCACATTGCCTTCAGTCTCTGTAAAAGTGTGCTTCATCACACCTCCACGTTTTTACAAATAAGATGATAAAATACATCTTCATTGTGCCTGTGCTGGCAATTGGACATTTAAATCATGCGATTGTTTGAAAAAGCAGAGAGAGGAGCAGGAGGGGAGGGGGATGTTGAATGTTGTTCACCCAGGGCACCAACAGCCTAGGACCGCCCCTGCACATACACACTTAGAAATTGTAAGAATATTTGGATCTAAGTAACAACAAACAAAAATCTGTCATTTCTACCTCATTTTTCTTCTACATGAGACTGAAAATGGACACACATTGTTTCTCTGCCCTGATTTGGTGAAATGTCGCCGGTCGTCACTGTGAACTCGTTTACAATCAATAACTGAGTTTCCGAGGCGGTCCGGCTCTGCAGCAGTGCGGTGGATTTTCTCCCAGAAGGGAAATCTTTAAAGGTTTAGAAGTAAACAAACGGAGGCAGATTTAATTGGACTCTAAGGGAAAATCCCAATTGAGGCGAGCTCACCGGAAACGTGTGGAAAACATTCTTGGAACGCCGTCATTTTCTCATTAGGACTGAAGAAGAACTCAGGATGACCTTCGAAGTAAAATGAAAGACAGAAAATTGCTGTTGTGCTTTGTTTTTCTGTGATTATTTAAACCTAACTGTAATATTATGTTGTGTTCTTTCAAGCCTGACGTCTTTTTTTTCTTTCATGAAGATTTGTGTTTGCAAATTGAGACTGCAAGAAACTGTTTTACATGAGGGGAAAAAAAATTAACAGGTTTCAATGAACTTATTAAAGATGAGAGAACAGCAGATAAATACGGATGTTTGTTCCAGAATCTGCAGCATTAATCAGAAGATTTTTCTTGTAGCGTCAGTAGATTATATTTTAAAATCACATGCTCTGCAAAGTAGAAGTAGGTCTCAATGGGAAGTCAGTGAAGCTAACCCAGGTTAAATTATGAAATGCCAAAAGAAAAATAATATTGACTCTTTTTAGTGCTGCAAGCTACTTGTAGAAATTGCCTCTTTATCCTTTAAACTGAAATCAATGCCAGTTAGTCAGCGCTTTGTTGAATATTGAGAGCAGCTGCTGTAGGAACTCCTGGTAGGGCTGCAATGAACCAGAACCAGAACTTCATTCTCTTTAAGATGAAAGAGAATGAAGTATGGGAAATAAGCAAATATTTCCCATCCAGCTTAAAACTGGAAATAAATGATTTTTTTTGGCTTCATCTCTGATATTTAGATCTAAAAATTACAATCTTTAGACAAAAGAGTAACTTAAACTATTCAACTATTCAGTCATGTTCTTCTTGCAGCTGCTATTCAGAGCTGACTATATAAACAGACAAAATCATATCCTATAGATACATATAATCAAGGTAGAAATCAACTGTCCCTGTGTTTGTTGTTAACTAGACTCCTATTTTAAGGTTTGTGTCATACATACAGAGGACTGCATGCATTTCTTGAAAATTTTGCAATAATAAAGTTTGTGAAGAAGTACCAGAGTGGTCAGAATTCAATATTGAGGATCATTGATTATTTTGAATTTTGTGAAATAGTTGCCCATATATTCTGCTTTCTGGGTTTTATTAAAATGATTTGTGAGTTTCATCAAAGTTTTCTGTCAATAACTCAACACAAATAGACCTGTAATGATTCTGAGCCAAACTCTGGCCAACCCAGCTCCAAATCTGTCCCAGTCTGAATGTCAGATGATCAAACTGATTTATGTTACTTTTCTGATTAAATCAAACCAAAGAAACAGAAGCAGAGTTTACTTTTCTTTTTCCTTTTTTTGTGAAATCCTGCAATGTAGTCCTAAAGTGCACTGCCCATATTGTCTTTTTTTTACAGCTAAAAAATAACAGTTTTTTTTTATCACATCTTTAATTCTGACGTAAAGTGGAATAACTTAAACAGTGGTAGCAGATTAATAGTTTTTCTGACGCAAAGTAAAAAGATAAAGCTCCAAAATAGCTTTTACGGACTCTAATGTAATGATGCAGCAAAAAAAAATAAATAAATAAATAATAATAAATCCTGGCAAATTCCCTCAAGAGGAATTTAATCAACATGTCACTTCTGAGCGGTTGCTGGTGTGGCTGTCAGTGTGTTGAAGATGCTGTCAGTCAGTCATCGCTAAACACTTTTACATGTGTGACTGTAAAAGAAGGGAGCTGCTTCCTGCTCTGGACATTAATGAAACGGGGAAATGTAACAGGAGTTTTCTTTTAATTTGTTATTTCGTTTCGACCAAACATCTGAAGAACTGTTGCAACACCACATTTACACATCAAGTTACCTTCAACTGGAGAAACACCCAGGGGGTTCATGTGGACATTTTCTTTTTGTTTCTTTTTTTTATCGTCAGAACAAGTGCAGCTGAATGGTGGATAACAGTGTGACGCTGTGACACTGACGCCCTCACGACCACTAAGACTGTAGACAACACAAACAGGAGTATCAGTTTTGGTGTGATCTGATTGGCCTACTTTGATGAAGAGGCCTTCAGGGGAAACTTTGAATCACTTCAACTGAGGCCCGGTGCAGATATGATCACTTGCAGTTTTTTTTTTTTTTGTTTTGTTTTTTTTACCAGTAGAATGATAGCAAACCACAGTGAGGTTTTAGGAAAGAAAAAAGTTCTCAGAGGAGTGAAAGGTTAACAGCAGATCAGGCAGGAAGTTCTATTTTAAATTGTTTATCAATTTAAAACAACTTCAACAGAAAATTTCTATATAAACGGCTACAGCTGTGTATTATTTGCCTGCCCCTCCTTATACTTGATCTTTCTTGATCTTGTTTTATTTTCAGCTGGGAACTCTGAAAAGAGAACAAACCTAAAACATCACCAGCTGAGCTTCCTTTACAAATGTGCGCAAACCTTTGTCTATGTTCTGCTAATACAGAACCAGACAAATTTCACAATTGCTGAGTTTCAATTAAACTAGAAACGTTATTAAAATCACTTGTGAATAACTTTGCTCACATCTTTGTATTAGGTCACCTCAGGTCCATTAGTTAGGAAGTGAAGCAGGTCTGTGTCCAAGTCAAAAGCAGAGTTTGGAATGTTTGGAGAAGTGTCGGTTCTAAACCCGGGGAAGACATTGTTGCTTCATAAAGGGCACAGAACAAAAGAATAAACCAAATAAAACAAAAATGGGGCCGTAATATAAGCCTAATATATCAAGTGAGAGTCAGAGAGCTATTTGCAGTTGAAAACTGTGACCCTATTCTAATGCAGCTGAAGCTGAAGCTGCAACACCTTCATTTTTAATTCACTGTTAAAGTAAAACTGTGAAAGTAGAAAATGAAATTCATTCAAGGGACCAGTTAGTCACCGTTTCCCTGTCAGTGCATGTGGTCATAAGAAATTGATTTACTGTCTTTTGTTCTACAGAACACAGGGGCCTCATTTGGCCCCTGTCTGGAACTGCCTATGTCACCCATATTTTGCTATGGCTCAATATAGCCATAGCAAAATATGAGCAAATGTCTGAGGAAGATCTGGTTCCTCAGATAACAGACAGATCTTGAGAATGCATCAGTGTTGTCAGGAACGGAGTTACAGATAAGGAGGCCAGTGGGAGGCTGTGTGCAGTGTGTGCTGCTTTCACGCACATAAACTAAATCACTGCAGTTTGTTTTCTTTGGAACAATCTCGCACAGATCAAGTGCACTGGTTTGTAAAAATTTGCTTTATTTGTCATATAATCATATATTTTTTAAGCCTGTGTTTAAGAGTCTTCATTGCCATATCCCACTTTTATGCACTTCACATCTGTGCTGCAAAATGCCAAGTTGTGATCATGCTGTGTTTGAATATTTAACATGGAGAAAATATTACAGCTTCTCTCTCTAAGTACCAAAGCGAAAACCATAATACTCATTTCCAGCTCTGCTTTCGGAGACAGACTGAATGCAGAAAAACAAAAAGCGACGAAACAGTGTTGATTTTCAAAGACATGAACATTTTGAGGGTCGAGTTATTTTTGAAATAATAAAACGTGACTTCCTGTCAGCCTTCAGTGGCTCTGAGGATTTCCTTTTTTCCACAGACTCACTGTGACGTGAAATCTTTCCACCACAATAGTTACTGATCACTTCTTCACAGAACCCCACTTAAAACAAAACCGAGTTGCTCCTTTAGAAAGTGCACGTGATCTTTATATTGTCTCACCGGAACTGACACACACACACACACACACACACACACACATTGACACGTTATTGCACTGAGCTACAGAGAGGCAACTCCTCCTCCAGCGGGTGTCAGCACCCCGGACAGCTCCGAGCCGAGCTTCACTGTAACGACTCATTCAGACTCTGTTCACTCGGAGAACTCCGGCTCATGTTCGACAAGCTGGCCATGAGAGACTTCACCTTGTGCGCGTAGTAGTTCCTCAGGTTGACGGAGGGGACCTCCTTGATGCCCTCGTCGAAGTCGCAGCTTCTCATTGCGATCTCCAGCTGCTTCTGTCTCTTGTAGAAAAGGGAGAACTTGTTGAAGATGAGCGTGATCGGAAGCACAACGACCAGGATGCCGGCCAGGATGCAGGCCGAGGCGGTCAGTTTGCCCGGTATGGAGACGGGCACCACGTCTCCGTAGCCCACGGTGGTCATGCTGACGGTGGCCCACCACCAGCAGGCGGGGATGGTGGACAGGTCCTCGCTGTCCTCTTTCTCCACCGTGTAGGCCATGACGGAGAAGAACGACACGCCGACGGCCAGGTAGAGGAGCAGCAGGCCGACCTCCTTGTAGCTGTTCCTGAGGGTGGCCCCCAGGGACCGCAGGCCGGTGGAGTGGCGGGCCAGCTTCAGGATGCGGAAAATTCGCATGAGCCGCAGGACCTGCGCCACCCGGCCCAGGTTGGCGAGCGCCGGGCTGCTCTCCACCACCAGGTTGATGAGGAGCGTCAGGTAAAACGGCAGTATGGAGACCAGGTCTATGACGTTCAGCGGGTGGTCGAAGAAGTGCAGCAGGTCGGGGGCCACCGCGAACCGGGTCACCAGCTCCAGCGTGAACCATCCGATGCCGAAGTGCTCCACCGTCTCAAAGCGCGGGTCTTCCGTGGGCTCCCCCCTGCTGTCCAGCACGCTGAACTCGCTCATGCTGTTCATGCACATCGTGGCAATCGAGCCCAGCACCACCAGGATGGACAGGATGCTGATGATGCGGCTGGCCACGGAGTACCCGGGGTTGTCCAGCATCAACCAGACGCGCCTGCGCGCGCTCCCGAGCAGCTGCTTGTCGAACTTGGTGGCGTCGTTGTAGAACTCCAGCAGCTCGTCGAATGACGACGTGGTGCTTCCCTCGTCGCTCCTGTCGTCCCAGTCGTCCCTGTCCTGGTCCATCTTCCTGCAGTGGTAGGCGCTGCTGCAGCAGGAGTCGATGAAGAACTCGTTGATGCCCCAGTACTCGATCTCCTGGCTGAAGGAGAAGATGCACAGCTCGGCCATGACGTGCAGTCGCCCCGTGTTGTAGAAGTTGAGCACGTACGGGAAGAGAGCGGGGTTCCTATCGAAGTAAAACTCTTTCTCCGCGTCGTCGTAGTCGTCGCACAGCTCCAGGATGGACTCCTTAGACTGGCACTGGAGGAGGCGAGCCAGCCTGGTCTCGGGGAAGCGGGAGAGCGTGTCCGACTGGAGACGCTTCTTGAAGCCGCCCACGTTGATGCGGATGCCCGCGTTGTCGTCCATGGGAGCCCCGGCGGTCGTGTCCCTAAGGACCTGACCTGTCATGCCTTTAAAGAGGGAAAGACACACACACTCACGCGCGCGTGCACACACACACACACACACACACACACACGCACACACACACACACACACACACACACACACACACGCACGCACACACACACACACACACACACACACAGATGCGGGGCGCACAAAATGAAAGGATGAAAGGAAGAGACAAAGAGAGACAGTGGCAGACCAAACACATTGACGAAGAAGACACATTGGCAGACAAGGAGAAAGCATAAGTTAGTTCAACTGCCCGCAATGACAAGGCTTTGATGCTTTAATTAGCTGTTTCCATACTTAGATACCTAAACTAACGCATTGCTTTCCAAGCCTCTATTCCAAAAGACACAGAAGAGCTGCTTGTTTCTGTAGCTTGTTCAAACAAAGAGAACTTACTTCAAACGGTCGATCAATTCACCGATTTCTCTGAAACACTCTTCATGTTTAGCGGCGGCTCATCGCAGTCAGAGGGCAACCTCTGGACCTTTGTCCTCCGAGCTCCGAACTGATTCCAGTTTCTACCGAACAGAAAGAGGGCGACACCGTTCCAGAGGATCCGCTGTTAAAGAGAGTGTTGCCTCCAGACAGAGAACACTATCTACTCCTTTAAGTGTCTGAATGCACCCGGAGGCTTGCTGCTGCTGCTGCTGTTGCAGCCGTCGGTTCTCACATCCTTCATTCATAGGATGGGGGGGTGGGATTTGGGAGGGGCTTGCAGCGCCTCCAGCTACAGGTAGGCTGTAGATTTATTTCTGTGAATTCTGGGAGCCAAAAAAGAAAAAAGAAAGAGAAAAAGAAGAACAGGACTGATACGCCCTGACAGCCGCTTCTGTTTGAGCAGTGGGGAATTCCTCTCTGTGTTCCTCTCTGGGTCTTCTTTCTATCTGTTGCTGCGCAGCAACACGTAGCCTCCTCTCTCTCCTTTTTTTTCTTTCTCTCTCTGTCTCTTCCTCTCCTCTGCACCGCCCTCCCGATGTGATCTCAGCGTCATGGTGCTGAAGGGGCGAGGCGCGCAGCTCAGCCACGGTGCGCAGGGAATCACCAACTAACCCGCCGCGCGAAGCAGACAGAGCGCCTGCCAGAGGTCATCAACCGAAAATAAAAGAGGTGGTTTTTAAAGTGTCCCCTCAAAATCTTTTGACTTTAATGCATCATTAATAAAACATTTAAGTTGCAAGGTCAGATAACTAAAACCAGCGAAATAACTTAAACTGAAATTGAGAAAACATTTTTGGTTAACTGGAATAAACAAACAAACAAACAAACACATAAATAAATAAATAAATAAATAAATAAATAAATAAATAAATAAATAAATAAATAAATAAATGCAATAATTAATTATGGAACTATATTGTGAGTTTATAAATCTAGCCAGGGCCGGTCCAAGCCTTTTTGGGGCCCTAACCATCTTTTTTTCTTTTACCAACATGTCAACACCAGATGATTTAGAATTCCTAAGCTACTCTATCTAATTATCATCATTTGTAATTAGCATACATTATAACAGTGCTATTATGACTATTTATTTTAAGCTTACACAAGAAATTAAGTAAAGAAAACAAATCATTTGGATTTTGAAATGCAGAGTAGTATTTAAGTGTGCCATTTTTAAAAAACTAAGAGTAATATCAGCTGATAAACACTAAATTTAATAACTTATTTTTCCCCTACAGTGGCAGCAGCCAAAACAGGAATATATTAATTATTAGTATTTATTCTTTTTAAAAATACATAAATTGTTTTTCTATGTGCAATAGCATTTAGTTTGCAATGTTCAGTGTTGTTTAAAATATATGTATATTTGTCTATCATGCTAGTTTGGTGCTCTTGGGGGGCCCCTGGTGGCATGGGGGCCCTTAGCAGCCACTTAGCACGCATTGCCTTGTGCCGACCCTGAATTAATGGATATAATGTCCTTCGTTTTTGTGTTTATGAATCTATTCATTAGCCTTTCGAACTGATGTGAAATCAATTCCCCCCAACACACACACACACACACACACACACACACACACACACACACACACACAATTTATGTCAGCTCTTGGCAAATCACGGCACTTCATGCTTCTGTCTCACACACAGTGACACAGTGACAGTACAGCTACAGCTTGTTGGTTACTTGGCAAATGATTAACACAGAATCATCTACATAGATTGTAGTTTGCAGTTGCAACTTACAAAAATGTGGAAAAGTTTAAAGAGAACAAATATTTCCCAAGGTACATTTCTGCTGCTAGTTGATTATCTCCCCCCCTCCTCAAACTCCATTTTCCAGGATGCATTAACCCATCATCACATTTGTTTCAAGAACTGACCACACCAAACTGTTCAGATTCTGCTTCGCAGTTCTTCCTTTAAAAACGTGGAAATTATTGTGTTGAAAAGAGAAGAAAGGAACATGTTCTCACCTCCTCCTGATGCTGCAGCAGCAGCAGCATCATTAACAGCCTCTGTATGCTGAACACAAAGCCAGGGCTAAAGAGGTGGCCTTGCAGAGCGGCCTGGCTTTCATGGATCAAGGACTGAAGGTTTTCTCTTACACAGCTCGATGCGGCTCACACTGCAGACTGCTGCTGCTGTTAAAAACGCCCCAACACAAACGGACACATGCGGAAGCTAGCATCAGGGAAAAACAACGAAGCCAATACGCTTTTCCTAGAATTAGTCACCTAGAAAGTGTCTTTGAAAGAGAAGTGTTGGAATAATTGAATTTCCACAAAAATAATATATTCTACATATTCTACATATATGCAGTTTCCTATGACCAACGTATGAGAGATGTTTGACCAGTCAGTCAAACAGGACAGAATGTGAGTTTCTAAAATTGTTAATCACTTTATTTTGTTCTTTTCCCCCCCATTTTTATCAATAATAATAATAATAATAATAATAATAATAATAATAATAATAATAATAATAATAATAATAATAATAATAATTCAGATGCAGTAAAACTACCCAGAGATCACAGCTTTAGAGGTTCAGCTGTAGTTGCACCAAGCAGAGGAATTCATTTAGGCAAAGATCTTCCTAAATGTACCAAATTCCCCTCCAAGTGTGAACAGAATTTAATTATTGAACATGAATAATTACTTATTCTACCTCATCAAAAGCCTTTGTTTCATGATCAAGTGTATGTGTAGAACTCTACAAAATTGATCAAACTACGACCCCACTTTTAACTCACTCCCTGGATTAAGACGGCAGTTCAGAATTTCATGTCCACAAGTTTATTCTGGACACAGAAGTCCAGAATAAACACAACCTCCATTCATGGGCTGAACTGAGGTGTCAGGTGGTTTTAGTTTGATGATGGCTTGAAAAGGTTTGCTCGAGCTACAATTCCGATTTTAGAATTATAGCTGGAGCAAAACTAATAAAATTACCTGTAACAAATTACATTATTTTCTAGGTTTGTTCAAATAATTTTTTTTTTCTTTCAGTGCATATTCCAGCTTCTAGTTTGTGGAAGGCGAGGCTCTTGGGTAGTTCTTAAACATCCTGACCAGTTTTTCTTTGACCCACTTTCATTCACACATATTCACAAACACTCTGTCTAAACTCTCAGGCGGCGCTCGTGAGAGAAGTTTGAGCGTCTAAAGGAAACAAACATTTTCAAACCAGGACAAACTTCTGAGGACATATAATAAAAGCCCACAGCAGTCCTCCTGCCCCCTCCACTCTTATCCGGATGGTGTCATTTACTGGCCATTTTCTTTAAGTCTTCAGGGCTTAGTTTCATTTGAGAATACATTAAGGATCATTGGAAGCAATTTTCTCCTGGCTGTATTTTGTTACAAGCTTGTTTGGAAACAAACATGAGTTGGAGGCTGTGCTGGAAGAGTTTAGGATCTTCCTTTTTTGCGATTTTTTTACTCCCAGGCAGCCAGTGCATTAATAATTCATAACGTTTCTTTTTCTCTCTCTCTCTCTGCACAATTGTAAGTTAACTAGAGCTTGTAAATGGCCCTAACAGATCGGAGCTCTGCAGCTGCAATCATTCTTCATCCTGGAAGCTGGGATGTGATCAGCTGCTTTGAGCATTCTTATCATGAAAGGCTGTGACAGAACTTCAACACACACACACACACACACACACACACACACACACACACACCCCCACACACACACACACACACGCACACACACACACACACACACACACACACACACACAACTTATGCCTTTGAATTATTCTTATTTGTGTGACTTATTAGTTTGTAATGTTATATAAATGTCCTTTTTTGTCATTCAATATATTTTCCAGCAGGATTTTCATTCTCTTCAATGGCCTTCAGTTGTCAACATATAGAGAGCGAGTGGAAATTATGTCTGCGTCTCCTCATGTAATTCAGGTGAACATAAATAGAGGCTGATGACATATTAACACACCTCCTCAGATGTCATTAGTGTGGGTGAAGAAGTTAACACACGCTATCAGGTCTTTGTCTGACTTATGTGTGTGTTCGTTTGTGACTGTTTGAGCCAACAGGCAGTGGCCTTCACTTTCTGCGCTCCGTGGAAACACGCTGCGTTTGATTCATTCCTCTCCCACATGGTTGAGATTAATGCGCCTCTTTGTGGAGGAGGAACTATTCCTCAAAGCTCATTGCCAAAGTCCCTGTAGATCTGTTGCAAGCAAAGGCTTTCTCCAAGGAAACTTATCCAGTGATGTTTTTCTGCTTTGCCTTGTCACGGCGTGCTAGCTTTGAGCAATCTAATCTCATCCAGGAGATTATCAATGAAAGCAAACTAACAAGAAAATTTGTTACAGTGAACCTTTGCTTTTGCTTTTTTGCCCAATGGGTCAAACTTTGATTGACAATGATTAAAGATTATTAAGCTATTCAGTACAGCTGTCAGTAAAAAGAAATGATAGCTAAAATAATCAGATTTTTGGGATCCTTTTGTGCGTCCTGTTACATCTGGTGAACAACATTTCAGTAAAAATAGCACACAGGTTTTCAAACATGGTGGTGGTTTGTTGACATTAGCACTTTACTTGTTAGCATAGCATTCATGCAGCTATTTTACTCTTTCATGTGACATGGCATGTGTCTAAATTTGGAAGCATTGACATCAGGGTTTCACGATAGCATAGATTTGACTGAAAAGTGTTGAATCTTCATCAATAAGTTTACTTTTAATCAGTAGTACTGAAACTACTAGTCTCTTAAAATTAAACAAAAAATAACGTTAGTGTATGTAAATCTCTGACTTTAAAAAGACTAATACAAAATTCTGTAAAATTCTCTTTCCTGTTCTAAGACTTAAAACAATTTAATTGTTTTGGCAATTTTAACTGATTTAAAACAGAAGAAGATTAATTTGATCTTAAGTAGATGTCAGATGGGGAGAAACAAAAGGTTATGTGTTTGTTTCTAGTCAACGTGAACATATAGTTTCACCTGTAGGTGTGCTGATGTAATGTCATATGTAGGCGCATATATATATATATATATATATATATATATATATATGTATATATATATGTATATATATATATATATATACATATATATATATATATATATATATATATATATATATATATATATATATATATATATATATATATATTTTTTTTTTTTTTTTTTTTTTTCAAAGTCAGAACAGATGGTTTAAAATGCTAGAGTACATCAGACTGTGTGAAACGTGGCACTTTTCATGAATGGAAGGGAGGAGGTCTTCGGTGAGAAAAATTAGCAATCAGAGCCTTTTTTCTCTCTCAGTGCAGTGGCTCCTACGTTTCAAATCAAAGCCATTAATATGCTGCACATGCTTGGCAAGCTTTCATTCACTTATTTTATCTCTTGATGGAGACTTGCAGGAAGCCCCTTGTGAATGGAGGCAGAACATGACTGTCAGCGTTTCCTTTCTGTGGTTCATCTCTGCCAACACAACAGCAGAAAAGCAGAAACAAACGTTTTGTCCACCAAACATGAGCCACAGTCAGAATCCTCAGCTTCAACTCAACTCAAAATGAAAATCTATGGAGGTTTGTGACAGAACTAGAAATATACAAGTTGGTCTGAGATTTGTAGAAACTGAGAATAACATTTTAAAGCCATCATTTTTGCTTGAGTAATTTAAATATTTCAGCCCGGCTGATTCATTTTCTTTTTGGCTCCGTCTCTTCCAGCGTGATGGTGATGAGGCAAACATGAACCACAGCCATTGAAATTGTCAATGGATTTAATTTGAAGTTATTAAACAAAGAGGAAACTGGTTACCTGTTTCTAGGCAACACAATTTAGATTTATCTGAAGTTACTTCATAAATCCTCATGGGGACATAAACAGTTCGAGTTCAAATGGAAAACTACTAAATAAAAGTACTAGTTAGAGCTGGATTTTACATTTTCTCCACTAGGACATTTTGTCCTTGGACAGAAAATATCTGTAAAGTTTTTGTTGTCAGTGGTGCGCTGGAGTACAAGGAGTCTCAGCGTTTTCATCTTGCATCCTGGCTTCTCCAAAGATGTCCTGGTTTCTAAGTTGACCTCGGGTCTCAGCCTATGAGTGCATGTTGTTGTCCAGTTTATCTTGGTGTTGCCAGGTGATATTTGCAGGGCTGCAGACCACCAAGCTCCATCAGCCTGGATAGAGAACATCTGTAAACAGCTGTGATTTAGATCTTATAACATATTATCAATTGGATTTTGGGAAAAAAAAAAAAAACAACTTTGACTGGCCCAGCACATGATTTTTGGATCCATGTTTAGTGTTGTTCTCTTGCCGGAAAGTGAACTTCAACACAAGGTCCAAGTCTTTGACAGTCACAGTGTTCTTAAATGTATTTCAAATGTATTTGAACAGGGACAATTTAAACAACAATGTTGGATTCAAAGTCAAGTTTATTTGGAGTGCACACATCAGCAACAAGGCAGTTCAAAGTGCTTTATAGCATAAAAACATCAGTTGTGAATTATGAAATAAGCAATACACATTATATTTTATCAAATGCCATCATCAAGAAAATATACATCAAATATGTTGATCAATATTATAGTTCTTATGCATCAAATGCAACTCTAAACAGGTGGGGGTCTAGCCTGGATTAAAAGGAACTGAGTGTTTCGGCTGTTTTTCCGTTTTCTGGACGTTTGTCCCAGATTTGTGGTGCGTAAAACCTGAATGCTGCTTTTAAAAGAAAACCATTGACTTCTAACTAATGACTTATTTACCAACCTAGTCCCCACTTAGGCTTTTAAAAGTCAACCTTTAAAGATAATAATATTAATAATTTCTTCTGGGATTGGCTGGATTTAGTTAAATCTGTCAGCTTCTCAACTCTGACCAGCTTCCTTGTCCCTGCTGATGTTGTGGCGTTGTCATGGGTGACCCTGAGAATGCTATTTTCCTAGGAAAATATGAAAGGTTCAGTTTTGGCCCAGAGAAGTTTTGTTCAAATTGGCTTTAAAGAAAGGACTTCATATGGATTTCATGCAACTTTGGCCTTCTTCCTGCTTTCCATAACATAGAAATGCACTTTCCAAAGTTTACTAATGTATTTATCAAACAATACGTAGATATATATATTTAAAAAAAACATAATTTTCCTTCCATTTCATAATCAAGCTCTACTTTTATCTTAATCTGTCACATGAAATTCCAATAAAATACACACAATGTAACAAAATGCTCTCAATAACAAACTGAGATTTCAAGGTTAGAAGACTTGATGTTTGCATGTCATATTCAATAGTCATACCAGTATATGATGTACCATTTATTCCTCCAGAGGTCCATATTCTTTAAACTTTTAGTGGGATTATTTTAGGCACTGAGCAGAGAGAATACATAAATAGAGGATGGCGCAAGCAAAGTGGCAGAGACCAGAAAATGGAGAAAGTTACACTGAGACAAAAATATAAGACTGCGGCTCGGTTCTCTTTCTCTTAAATCCTCAAGTGCAGGCTCAGGCGAAAGTGTGTAGGAGTTATTTTTGCCGAGTAAATCTTTCAGTGTGTGTGTTTTACCTCTATCACACCAAACTTTGTCTCTCACTTTCTTTCTTTCTTTGCTGTGTTTAACTATCTTTAACATGGAGCACACCATCTTCTGTTTCCCCTCACAAAAATCTTCTATTCCTTACTCTTACATTGCAAAAAGAAAGAAAGAAAAGAAATCAGTATATCTACCAGTTCTTGTAAATAAATTAATTGGTGAAAACTGCAGTTTATACATTTTACATTGTACATTCATTTTATAGACTATTTTCATGTTCGTTTTAGGAAAATAAAACTTTTCCCCCCATAAGTTAAGGCAGTATTATGTAAAATCAACTTTTTTGAGCTTCACATTACGTTATAATGTTAACAGTTCATACCTTGAGTGTTGCCTTAATTCTTACATACATATTTGAGAAACCCTTTAATCTCAATGGCAACCATTCAGCTGTGCAAAACTCCTGGGTGGGCCTAGCCCCCCTTCGAGGTGCAGCTCCTCCTTTGAGCTGTATTTTCCAAACTTCTGAGCTTCTGCAACACAGAGCAGCTTTCCCCCCAACTCAGCTCCTTCAGACTAGCTAGAAGCAATTAGCAAACCCCTCATGGAACTACAAATCTATTGACCTCATTATATGAACTACTTCTAAATAGTAATCTGGCAAAAATGTTGTTAAACGGTTAATGTTGTGACAACTTCCCAAAGGTGGAATTTTAGACACAAAAGGAGTTAAAAAAAAAAAAAAAAAGACAGAGACCCAATTTAAAGGCGTTAAATTATGAAGTCAAATTTCATTTAAGTCATAAGTCATATTTTATATATATATATATATATATATATATATATATATATATATATATATATATATATATATATATATATATATATATATATATTTTTTTTTTTAACAACTGAAAAAACATGCTATATTTCAGTTGTTTTTAACAACTGAAAAAACATGCTATATTTCAGTTGTTTTTAACAACTGAAATGAACATAGTTGATTGCACCATGAAATGAAAGACATATACAACATTTTTCTTTCACAGTAGAACATTGACTTCTGCACCATTTTTAACTGTAAAATCAACACTGACAGTGCCATATAACTGTGAAAGAAAAAAAATTGTTTTGCCCAGTGTATCTCATCTCTTCAGGGCTTTCTCCATAAGAGGTGAAGGTTCAACAACGTGTTGACCTCATTCGTGGCTGAAAACATCAGCGTCATCTGAAGTCTCACTGAAGCCTTCAGCTGTCACCCAGAGAGCAGCTCTGACGGACAAACCAGCAGGCTGCTGGAAATTTGTAGAAATAATAAAAAGGTGGAATCTATTTACTCCTGTTATTCTGACATATGGAATAAAATGTGCTTTCAGCCGTCTTGGCTCTTCCGCTTCACGCCACAGTAATCACATCAAATGGGTCTTGATTATTATGGCGGAGAAAGCTGGCTGACTCAGTCAGGACCGAGTGCAGAATGAATACAGATGGGAGCTGGAGGAGCCGCTTCACTCCCAGTGTTACTTTCAACGACAGCAATTATACTCCGAACATATTGAAATAATAAATCCGCCTTTTAACTAAGGTTTACATGCTTGACATGAATCAAATGTGCTTTGACATCAAAATTTAAAGCAGCAACAACTTGACTTACAGCTGGATGAGGAATTGAAAGAGGGGAGAAAAAAATGCTGAATTAATGAGTGGAGGAAGGCAAATGCTTTTAGACAGGTGCAGCACTTGCAACAATTAAAAAAAGAAGAAGATAATACCCAATTATTGCTCAGTTTCGTCTAAAAGAGCAGTAAAAGGTGAGTTAATTACTTTAACTGGAGGCTCAGTGTGGTGTTGTTTGGGTGGGGGAGGACTTCAGTCACAGATCCTGCTCAACATGCCGACGTTTCAGAGCTGTGAAAGCCACATCTGCTGCGTGAAAAGACATAAGTACCACAGACTCTGTGGCTGGTAACTCGAGTTTCATGCAGGCTAAGCTTGAGTACAGGTGTTACAGACAGGAAGAAACAAAAAAAAAGCAATTTAAAACTGTAGAGATGCAATATTTTAGCCTATAGCTGGTTAAATGTATCTGTAGCGCAAACATTTCCAAGATGTTGAATAAAGACATGGTATATACTCTTCAAAATGAAACAATATTACAATCCTGAAAGCATGGTGATCCTCTAAAGTGGCTCAGGCAAGTATTTTGAGATATTTTTCCCATTTAGTTCACCACTCTACTAATCAATCAAACAATCCTATTTATTCAGCCACAAATATGGTCCATAAAAAACAAAAAACAGAACAACAAAAACAATAAAAATAAAATAATCATCCACTGCCCTGCATGTGGTACTAAGAAGAGCTGCAACTTAGACTATTTTACTGATCAATTAATCTATCTATTATTCTGATGATTAATCAATTAATCAGATTTTTAAGATGGCTCATTATGCAGATTATATGAGGTACTTCTAAATGATAATCTGGCAAAAATGTTGGAAAACATTTAACAACATAAGCTGTTTTTACACAATAAATCCATTAAAAGATGCAAATAAACAGAAATAATTTGGTTGTTTTTTTTAAAATAAGGTTTTCTGATTAATGTTCTCATTGTCTGGTTTAAGTGGGCATTTCTTTGACATTTCTTAATAGTTTTCTTTTTCAATTTCGTTTAAAGCTGAAGATTTTGTATTTTAACTTAACTTTGCTTTAAACATTTTCCAAACTTTCTCCCTGACCATGCAACAGTGTTAAAAAATACATTTTTATCCCCAGGTTATCAGGCTTTTAAACTCAATATGATGGAGGTTTTTGTGTAATTTTTAATGCATATGATGAAACTGGGGTTTTTTGTTGTTGTTTTTTATTTATGATTCTTAATTTGCGTGATTTTTAAATGGTGTTGAAGAAGCTCATGGAGTACAAATTTAGTTGCCCAGTCTTCTTTTCTGAACAGATGACAGTGAAGTTATTTCTATATCTAGCAAACCTCCGTTTGTCACAGAACAGCTGGATTCATCATCCTGATGGGACTAGAGTCTTCCTCACTTGATGGCCTCATGTAACAGTCAGAAGGGATTCACAGATTCAGTTTGACAAATATAAAACTGTTGTGTCCTCCCTAATCTAACACTTTCATCAGACCTAATCATAGCTTAACGTTTCTGAAACATTCTTTGTCATTATGAGAATTCAATGGGAAGTGAGACTTTATGCTGGTTTCTGTTTGAATGTGTTGTCTACTTACAAATATTGAGGCATCACCATGAAAAAAATTGGAAACATAACTTATGCAACAGGCAGAAATCTTTATAAAGAAAAAGAAGAAAGAAGAAACACTTGCAATGCAAAGTTTTTTTTCAATTGATTTCTGTATTTGTGTCGGCTTGATGCATGTTTGGCTGTCAGATCGGTGTTGATCTGCTGTGTTTCTACAAGCCAGACGTTCCTGCAGAAAGCTCCGATTGTTCTGACAATTTCTCTCCCTCAGGTGAAATACTGAATTGTGGGAAACGTCAAAATTCCTCCTTTTTTTTTTTTTTTACAAAAAAAAAAATCCAAACTAAATTATTTGCATTGCTCTGGGTTATTTGTAGAGTCTGGAAGACCCTGCCAAGGTCCTGTTGGCCACTTGTCAATTTTGCATCTGAATAATTCAAACAGCTACAATATATTTTTAAATAGCTGAAAAAGTCAAATAAAAAATATGTTCATAGAAACTATGTATTTTACACAGGCATAAGTGATTGATCCTGACTAAGTATTGTAAAATGACAGATATTGTCTATTTCAATATTATTCACATGAGGCTTTGTGTCATGGCTGCACACCAACCAGGGGAACAGCACTTACTGGAACACAAACTCAAAATGATTGAGAATTTCTGAATTAATGTAGTTTTTAATCAGCTTTTACTAAACAAAAAATACTTATTCACTTTGATGTTCATGGCAAAAGAAGTGGTAGTTTGTAATCAAACAACAATTTAGTGAAAATATGGGTAGCAGACTGCAACAGACCAGATCTGAATTTTATATGAAAAACACAGTCACATAGGAGATGAATCGCATTCATCATTCCTTTATTCAAAGCTGGGATCAATGAAAACCCATGAAAGACAAACAACGGCGTTTCCCTGGCCGTCCCTTTGACCAGCAGCCGCAGCTGGACCCATTCTGAACGCAGAACAGATGTTATCACCTGAATCGATGTGTGCAGCCTCATTTGTTATAATCGCCTCTTCTTGTTTTGTCATCCATGTAGCTGCTGATGAGCTTCCCAAAAGGAAAGAGGGACATGAATATGTATACTCATCCACAATGACACACCTGCTGGTGTGTCATTGGGATCATTACCAGTTTAGCAACAAGTGGGAAACACTGTAGCTCATTTGAATCATTTTCTGCTGCCTGGACTGCACGGGCAACTGACGTGTGTCTCTTTGATTTCCCTGCTGTCCTGAATGTGCCCAGCAGATGGAACAGGTTTAGCTAGGACTTCCCGAGCTTTAAATGTATTATGTGTTTTCCAGGCATGTAGTGCCATTTTGCATGATAATCAAGTAACTACTCTTTCTGAAACTCCATCTTCAGGAAGTTATCACAATATGGCTCCTCTGTTAACCCTTTACCAACGTTTCTACCAGTATTGCACTGAGAAGTGGCTCCTAAAATGAGCTCAGTAGATGTGCAGTTCCACCAGGTGTTTGCTAATTGTTGGTGGCTAGTCTGAAGGATCTGGGTAGGAGTCATGGGAAAACGGCTGCTCTGTGAGACGGAAGCTCGGAAACCGTAGCTCCGAGGAGGAGTTTTGCCCTCAAAGGAGGGGCTAGGTCCACCCAGGCGTTTTGCACAGCTGAACTGTTGCCATGGAGATTAAAGGGTTTCTCAATCATGTATGAGATCAATAACCTATGCGCAGTATGATGTTATTTTTGCACATTGCTCAGCCACAAATCAAGGCAACACTCCATGTATGTGTTCTGATGAAGAAATAAAATTATAACACGATGTAAAGCTTAAAAGAGTTGATTTTACATGACACTGCCCCTTTAAAAGACAGGAGTCACTTTATTCAAATGGATGTTGAAAGCTATATGTGTGGGCAGTGCGGGCCAAAATGTGTTTATCATACCTCAAGCAGCTTGAATTTGTTGGAAGTAGAGTATGTGAATGATATGGCAATGAAAAATAACTACTGAGGGTTATTGTTGCTAATGGTGGTTTTACAAGTTATTGGATAAGGGAAGCAAATTATGTCCTTATCCACCGTAACTGTTCCATAAAAAATGTTGTTCTGTCTGCTTGTTGGAAAACTGAATGCACATTTAGGAGGTTTTATAGAACCGAATGGAAACAATATTGAAATTTTACTAAAGCCACAAATCAAAGTGGTGCTATGAAGGCCTTGATGTTTGTTTCCTTAGATTATCAATGCTTCTTTACAGCTTCCACAACACACTGTTCCAACAACCCGGGAGGTTCAGCTGATGTGCCAAACAGAAAATGAAATTCACTTTCTTTTTCAACCTCAGTGTTACAAACTTCTGCCAATAAAACTGCTTCATCCGACCTTAAAAGGGAATTTAAAAGCACTGATCACAACATAATAGAATCTGGGTGAATCCGGGTTTTTAGTAACTCCTTAACATTCTGGTCATCTCCGTCCAACATGGTCTGATCAATAACCTTACATCCAGGCAAGCACTATGCAAAACAACAACTTGCACAGTATGCTGTTACTTTTGCACATTGCTCGTTCTTGGAGGTGATATGCGGCCACCACGCCACCTGTCGTAATTTTCTACACTAGAAATGCTTATGTCAAATTTATCGATACCGAAACATTTAAAGACAATAATTGTGCTGCTATGGTTAAAAATATTTTATTATCCACACAAAATTCTTCTGCATTTTCCGTAAGAATGAAGACGTGACAATTTGATCCAGAAATTGCAATCATCGCGTCTTGTTTGTGGTTTTGCGTATGAGAGTTCAATTTTCCCAGCCGCACTTGAACCCATCACAAACTCCTGATCCGGGTTGACATCAGAGGTGAACTTTTCCTCTTGAGTTTCGACTGGAGCGACTCCGGACGTGGGATGCTTTGGGGGTCGTTTAGCGAGATAAATATGGGATGGGAGAGGCAGTTCTAACGGGGGAACATTTCCTTGTTACATGATAAGGGAGAAAAATGGAGAATTCAAGTGATTTTAACGCGACTGTTCCTTTAATTTCCGCCGAAGCTCTGCGAGCGCAGATTGTTCAAAATCCGCTCCAGGTGAGTTGGAAAAATGAAACGACTGAGCTGTGTCGAGAATTAATGGCGCATGGTGATGAATTATCAGGAATTAATGCAGTCATCTTATTATCGCGTGTTCGTGCGCTTTAAGTTTAAACTTAACTTTGTTGACTTAATGTGTTGGGGCCTCTTTGAATGAAAGTCGTTATACTATTAAAAGCCGACTTTGTCTCACAGACACAGGTTCCTACCAATTAAATTTACAACTTTAAAGGTTTAAGATATCAACACATTCAACCCATCCATCTTGTTAGACAACACGGTATCATTCCCGGTTCAGTTTTTTGGAGCTTATTAATTATTAAAATTTCCTAAATCGGGCGGAGGATTTCTCAGTTGGTGGCGCGCGCACACACCATAATGTGTGATTGTGAGGCTGTTGTCCTCGACGCGGTTGTCCCGGGTTCAATTCCCGGTCTCGGGCCATTTGCTTCTCTTTCCTGTCCATTTAACAAAAGTCTTAGACTTAGAGAAGTCTAAATATGCACTTTGGTTTTTAAATGTCAGTTACCATTAATTCAGTAAATCTTATTCTGCTATCCTTGGTTATTATATTTGATAAATCATCTTGACTAAACATTAGAATTAGACTATAGCTAAAATGTGGAAGTGTTTTCAATTTCTCGTGCATCATGATCAGCAGAGGCTATCAGGTGTTTAACCAAAATGTTGGATACAACAGTTCCTTCTGGTATAGCATTAAAATAAGTTTAAGTTGATTCCAGTATGTGTGTAGTGTCATATCATCACTGAGTTTACATTGAAACATGTGAAAATTTTACACTCAAATTCCCCCCACAAATGTTTCTTTGCTTTTAGGCATTAGCTGCCACCATGCAATCTTTGAATAATACTCTTGACTTTTTAATGGTTTCAATTAATGTTAGTTACTTCATTTTTAATAGTCTGACTTTAGCACTAGTGCTAAATGCTCCTTGTAAGCTGTGCTCTTTTAATGCTTAAGCAGCTGTTGCTAATGGACACCCTAGCTGTCTAAAACTGTGTTTTGTTGGTGTATGCTTTTGTAAAGAAATTTCAATAATTCGACGACTTTTTTATTATCTAAAACACAACCTTTGCTTCTGAAGCTTTTGGTGTAATGAAGAGTGTTGTGAACCAGGAAGCTGACAGGGCAGAGATCTACTGCTGTTGGAAACCTTTTCAACTACCTTTTAAAGTGATTGTGACTAAACATTTTGCCAAAAGCCTTTTTTTAGTCTCCCGAAATGTGACTTGCAGACTCTCTCGATCTGCCTTTTCAATCAGATCTGATATTCAGATATGCAGCCTTTTCTGTCCGTCTGTGGTAGATAATGTGTGTTTGCTAATGTCCCACTGTGTGTGTTTTTGCCCGCCTAAATGTCCTCTTGCCCTTTTCGCTGAGGCACATTCTCCTGATGCTCATTTTCCTCTGCAAAGTGTTTCTTTCTTTTATTGGCATGTTTCCTCTGGGTGACATTACCAGCGGGGGCCAGGGAGAGAAAGAGAAAGAGTGGCAGAGGAGGAAAGAGAGAGGCGTGAGTAATGAGTAATGGCTCTTGGGTGGGATGTTAGAGAATAGATCTACTGTACGAAGTCCTGAGCAGCTGCCTAATGGTCCCAGCTACCCACCATCCCATGGAACATCCCTAACTACCAGGGGACAATATCTGTCTGTCTCACTCCGTTTCATAACTCTTTATGTTTTGCATTAATATCGGCTTCAATGCTTCAAGCAACTTTAAGAGTTCACTTTTACATACCCCAATTCTCTGCCAGTCAATAAGCGAAAGTTTCCATCTTGCTAAATCTATTCAGATTTAACAGCCACTTCGTGCACCGTTTGCACATTTATTTGCCCCCAAAGCACAGAATACATTTTGATTATCTAATTGCCCTACATATTTGGAGCTGTAATTCATTTAAGTTTCTAAGAATAGCCATTGTTTATGCTTCTGGCTGATGTCTCTACTGGTTATTAGTTCAGTATCTTGATTTTGATTAAAAAAAAAAAAAGCCCTGCTTAGTAAACATGTAGTTGGGAGTTAAATGTTTTCAGAGTCTGAGGAAAAAATATATTTTCCAAGTCCACCAGGAATGTTGGTGCATAATTTCTTACAATTATCAAAACCAGCGATGACTATCAAGAGCTTGCATGTCATTACTTCCCCTTCACTCTTTGATTTGACTCTTTCATCCTACGTGCTTCTTCGTGTCCACAGCACTTAGCAGCAATGAAAAAGATCAGGCCATCCCATAGAGGGACAGTTGCCTATTGTCTTTTGACACAAAAGGCCATGCTGTCTCCAAGTCTGTCTGTTGGTCTGTCTGTCTTACTGTTGGTCAGTGTCATAGCATGGAGTGGGATCAGATCCTCTCATCTGCCTCGATCCTGTACAGTTTTACATTCAGCCACCCACTTAGTAGTAAAGGTGGGCATCTATTGTATCGTTTATCATTTATTGTGAAACATTTATCATCGTGATAAGAATTTAGATTTATCATTGTCATGATAAATTTCACTTACGAATGCTCTTTTTGCTCTTTTTTTTTCCCACTAAAGCGTCAATAAATATCAGCAAATTTGAAAATATGATTAAATTAAGTCACTGTGTGCAATTTGGTGACATAAAGCAAACTTCTTTAAGTAAGTCATGGGAATGTTTTTCAAGAACAATATTAAAGTTTGTGTTGCTATGAATGAGTTTCCATGGAGAGCCAAAGATTCCCAAAAAATAAGTAATAAATAGTATTTTTTATCATAATATTTATTATCTCAATACCACAAAATATTGCATGCTGCTAATATCACTGTGCTTGATAGTTTGTTTAATTTTTTAGACACTTGGGTTTAAAAGATCCACTTTGACTTTTCATTTGAAGTTTTTAGTCTTTTTCACACCATAGTTTCAGTCAAGAATCCCCCTTTTTGGATCATTTTTTAATTCCTCATACAAGTTGATACACCAAGATAACTAGGCTCAGATTGGAGACTCGAGGGGCCTTTAACTAGGCAGCTTCAACATGTGTGTCGGGCAACTCTCCTTATCCTGTAACACGGTAGCTGTCCAGATGCATTTAACATTTAGATCAAAGCGAAAGTGTTGTTACCACAGTAACATATTTCTTTCATTAGATAGATGCTGGAGGATTATAAAGTTGAACTGGCTCTGCTTTGTATCTTAGACATTTTTTCCACAGTCTCGTCTTATCCTTACATCTGACAACTGGGGTAGTGTAACATGATCAGTCGGCAGTAACTCCTATTTTCAGTCGAAGGTCCGTTATCATTTCACCCAGAAGGCATTTGACTTCTCTATGTAGTCATCTGCCACCATGTCAGTCCATAATGATGTAAAAACACTTTTGTTGTAAACAATTTCAGCAGTTTTCAGTTCATGGCAAACTTCAGTCTCGTTGAACATCCTAAACAATTTCTATATATCTCAGCAGGGAAGATTTGGGTGTTCTTCCAGACCTTGGCAACAAAGTTACAAATGCGACTAATTGGTGCTTATATGTAATAATATTTGAAAAGGTGAGTTTTAATGGTTCATGGACATGGCTAAATGTCAAGAATTTATATAATATTCAAGCCCAGGATGACTGAATGGCAGTTTCTCATCATAAATGTTGTTCTTGTTTAATCCATAGATTTTTATGAACATGGTTCAGGTTAAGTAGATAATTGAATCCAGCTTTATTTTAACATGTGTGTGATCTAATTTAGATGACACAGGCTGCAGTTGAGTTTGGAAATCACAGAACTAATTTCTCCTCTGCGACAATTAAATAAAACCAGCATAAGTGAACACATTTTCAGTTTCTTTTCTTTTTCTTTAATCCTGATTTTCAGGCCTGTTGGAGTTGGAGCACAGCTCACGTTTGTGTAAGTATGACTTCAAAGTGCCAGGTAAAAAGACCACTGGGATATTTGTGATGCCGTTTTAACTTTTAACTAAGCACGGGTTACAATGTCCTGCTTTGAGTAGTTTACTCTGGTATTTTATGAACCGTATTTGTAGCATAGTGGGTGGTTTACACGGCAAAAACCACCATCACTGCCACATTCATTCAGGGCTATTAGAAATTAGAAGTGCACTGATGAATTGATCCCAATCTTATTTTCATTTTGGGTGATCAGTGATTGTCCGTTTCTTGCATGTGAAACCAATCTTATCCACCTCCTAAGGCTAAGGTCAAAATCATCTGCTGTTCCCTTTTGCTCTGCCGTGAGAGAGGACTGACTGATTGCACCAGATCATGTCTGCACATGCATGGTTAACAATGGTCACTCCACTGTTACCAACTTGGCAAATTTTTTATCATATTTGGTGACTTTTAGACTAAAAAATTATCAGCCAAAATTAGAATCGACAGATCAAGCTTTTTAAACTTTGGTGATCGGCCAGAAAACTACAATCAGTACATCCCATTAGCAATGCAATAAAAACAAGAAGAAGATACACAAGTTTAAATTTATTGTGGATCTAATCTAAACAGGATGCATTCAGGCAAACCCAGCTTTTAAGTACAGTTGAAAGATTGCCCAGCATATTTGAGATGAAGACTTAGCCTTTTATTTATGTATTCAAAAACAGTTTGGGATGATTATCCTGTAGGAATACCCAATTATGGCCAAGTCTAAGAACGACAATATAATCCTCTGTCATTGTTTTCAGTATGTATGTATTTGAGCCTCCATGGTGGAGGAAGCTCAAATATAATGGAAACCAAAACCAAAATATTGCAAGAACTGAGTGTTTTTAACAGATTAGCTAATCCAGTATTGTTACTTCATCTGTCCTGTTCTGTAGGTGTTTAATCTACTCCCTTCCCACAATTCTGAGCATAAAAACATTGAAATCTTCTCCACTTGCTCCTGCTTGGAAGCAAACACCCCTCCAACATAAGGAGCTTTGCAGCGTCCTGTCTCCTGCTCTCTGTGTGTAAAGTTTGTAATGTTTGCTAAGTAATAGACCCTCCCAGTGTACCGGCCTCGGCTGCTTTGTTTGCTCTTCCTGTGACGGAAAAAGCTCTCTCTCTTTCTCTCTCTCCCTTGGTCTTCCTCTGCTGCTTGCTTTCTTTTTCCCACTTTCTCATGCGAATTTGTCTCCCTCAGTGAGTAGAGCATTAATCTTCCGCTGTTTGAGTGAGGTGCTTGATTCCTGCTGAGACCCCCCTCTCTCTTTTCCCGACTGTACTCCAAAAGCACACCTCCCGTCGACAGGCAACAAATAAACAAAGGAGAGCATAATTCGCTGTAATTAGTTGAATTCTGCTTGCTTGCACGCTTGGTATGATGGGAATGAATCCAGTAGAAGGTGAGATGAATCCCTGCTCACACTTTAAATTACTTTCTCCAGTGTGAGGTGTGTGAAATGAACTATCCTCAGGCAGTTCATCCACTACCCTAACACCTTCTCACATGCGCTCATGCTTTCAGAGGTCTCGTTCTGCCCTCCGGTTCCTCTTGGCATTAACCGGTAGCCTCTTCAGACCCCTCATGCAGTCTCTTGGAAAGCCTGACAAGGCTATTGATGTTGATTTAGTGAACAGAGTGCATTTGATGGAGGATGCCGTACATCTCCCTGTAAATCAGCAGCAGAGACACTGAAATCCTACCCTGATCTAGGGCTGCAGCTAATTTTAGTAATCGATTATGCTATCAATTACTCGATTATTTTTATCGATTACTCTGGTGATTAATTGGTGATTAATCTTATACAGATTGACACATTCTGCATATTTTTCATTTAAAACCACTTAAGCCTTTTTGTACAATATTAGAAATACATTAAAAGATACAAATAAAGAAATCAGTTTTTTAATTGGGAAACTAAACATTTTCTTGCCTAAAATCCAATAACAGCCTTCATTTAGTGAATACTTGATCACTAAGGATGCATCTCCTTGATTTAACATCAACATAGCGTAGGGCTGATCTGTTAATTTTTTTTTGGATGAACTGATTAATAATTGGATAGCAAAAGCTTCTTAATAGGAGATTTTGTTAATAGAATTTGAGCCAGATGAACTAAAACTATACCACTTAGAGAGTTCTGGGTGGAACACATTAATATACAAAGAAACATTTTCATCTTGACTGTATAATGTTTACATTTTTGTATATGGCATGTTTTGTTGTCTTAGTCCAGTTGACAATGATGAGATTAGTTGATTATTGAAATAATCGATTATAATCACAACAAACTGGTTGTGTTTATAATGATTAATCATGGTTATTATGTTTAATAATGACTAAATCACAATTAATCAATCATGTCGATATTTGATTAATCACGATTAATCATTTGAGCCTTACCCTGGTCTATCGGTCTTTCTGGCTTAACGTGGGAATGAACTGCTGCACCCCCCTCCCCACACTCAGACACTATTTACCTTGACTTGGTGTTTGTCCCTCAGGAATCTTATCAGCGCTCTGGCCATCTGCTCCCCACCTCCTCCTCCAAGAAATCCTGTTTCCCTCTCACACACTGCAATCATTGGGGCTGATATAGAAAAACAAACAGACTGATGTCTAAATCTTGCTGTGCTCTGGTGATGTATCATCCCAGCTCAGGTATGTTCCAGGTCAATGGGCTCATCATCAGACATGGTGCCAAAGTGAAAGCAGTGAGCAGGGGGTTGAAATCATGGAAGCAGAGAAAGATAAGACTGAATGTGAATTTCAGATCACCCATAAATCCATAGGGCTTAAATCATTGTTCAGGCTACCAAAGGAGATAAAGAGCACTTTCATGCAACACAGAGCAGTGGTTTTACTGTACAGCGATGTATGTTGAATGGACTTACGGAATCATGTTGTGTAATGAGGAGGTAAATCAGAAACAAATAGAAATGGGCTTTGGAGTTTTAGGGAAAGCAACGGCTAAGTCTCTCCTTGTTTCATTCCTCCTGCTGGATCCTCTGGAGTGACTTATTTGTTTTCCTTATGTACACAACTTACACAAAATGGATGGAAGTGCCTTACAAATGTCATTGTAATATTTTTGTTGGACTGCAATATTAAATAGTTTACAGTTAACTTGATACAATATTGAAACTGTGTAAAATAGCAAATAATTCTGTTTCTTTTCTGTATATTTTGTATAGTTTTGGTTTAATTACAGCTCTGACTGTGGTGCTCTTTCAACAAGTGATCGTTTTTTTTGGGAGGGCCTGTAAACTCCAGTTAACAATTAATCAGTTACTAAATTCACTGAAGATCATTTCAATTACTGATTATTCGCAATTAATCAACCCTATTTCAAAGTGAAATTCAGGTTTTTAAATGTTGAATGGCAGTAAGTTGGTGTTGACACAAATGAAGCGCTTCTACCCAGTCAGTAACAAATGTGAAATGACAAAAACTCAAAACGATGTGTAGTAGCAGCTTTGACCAAGCAGCAGTGATTAGTTTGTGATGTTCCCAGAAGGTAGTTCAGGTTTTGTGTCTTCTGGAAGAAAATGTTGCCTTAGCAGAGTCACACTGACATTGCGGTTGTCTTATTAGCCCAGTGGACCACTGAACCTGAACATTGACATTCTCCTCTCCTTCATTTTTAATCTTCTTAATCTGTTTTCTTCTCTGCATCTCCTCTCCTGCTCCCTTTCATATGCTTATGTTTTATTCCTCATATTTGCTCTGATTGGGTTCCCATTTCTAGTTTCCATCATTCAGGTTCCACCCCCAAGCTGTTTGGATTCCTATGATTCCTTTATAAAGTTTGTCCTCCCACACCCAGCGGTACATTTATGACCTGAAACTGTTTTTCCACCTGGCAGCTATTTTTCCAGGGATGTGAGAAATGTAGCACAACATGTTCTTTTTCGTTTATGAATGAATGCTGGGCTGGCTCAGTAAGCCACAGATAGATGGAGGTTTTCAGAAAAGTCATTTTTACTGCTTCTCTTAAACGTTTCTATGTTCATCAAATAGTCGTCATTTCCTAAGCTTTTTCCCATTAATACGTTTTGATGAAACAGCCTTAAGGAATTATGTTCCATTTGGTCTGTTGAATAGAAAACAGATTATCCTGAATGAATTATATAAATGTAATGGCATCATCAGTAGAGGTTTTAAAATGTAACTGCAACAGCAAATTGCTTTCGTAGTAAAATTGGTCCATAGGGAAAAATGTTAAAGAGCATTATAATATAAAAATCACTATATATTTCTGATTTCTTAAGCCTGTTATTTATATTCCACAACAAATTATTGTAATTTTATTTGTGCTTGTTGAACAGCAAAGTAAAGGAGGTGCAAAAAATGCAGGCACAGATCAGGACTTAAAAAAAAAAAAAACCATAGCTTTTAGGTCAAATTTCTACAATGAACATTAGGGGTGCTCTAGCTAGAAAAAAAGAGAGTAACTCTCTAGAAAATGCAAGGACATTTCTGAGTTTGAAAAGTCAAAAATTTGCGTGGAAATTCTCAGAACTTTGAGATTAATTTCAGGAAATTTCTAGAAAAAACATGGAAATATTTGAGTTTCAAAAGTCAAAACAATTCCCACATTTTTCTAGAAAATTTCTGAGATTAAGCTCAAAATGCCTGAGTATTTTTGTATTTACTCTTTTTTCTCTCTGTCTACAGTGGCTCTAATATGCTGTTATACATTTCTGATAAGTTTTAAACCTTTTGCCATTTCGTTAAGTTCACTTAAATATATTTCGGTTCTATAATACTTTTTACTTCTTTCGGGCTCTTAAAAAGTCCTGAATCAGTGTTTTGACCACAAGTGTTAAAGTACTAAAGAGTTCACTGACCTCCATCTAAGGTGTCGGATATCATGGGAAAACTACGGATGTGAGGTGTGTTCGTGTTTTTGTGTGTGTTTCGTGCTTCTTTGTGAACGCTGACTTGTGTGTGTTTATGTGTGTTTGTGTGAGAATAAAGATTTTAATGTTATTAAACGTCAGCGGCCTGGGCTCTACAGGAGGTTTGCACATTAATGCCTCTGAACAGAATACCAGTGGAAAGACGCTCTCTGTGGTTGTCATGGAAACGACATGTGACAGCTGGAGATGAGACTTGCAGGGAGTATTATGGGCTGTTTGGCGTTGTTTGGCAAATGGAGCGTTGCCTAATCTTCTGCCTGTTCGCTCTTTGTTTGCACAGAACTATCTCCTGGGAATCATCATCTCCATATGTGGGAATGTCCTCATCAGCGTTTCACTCAACATACAGGTACGGAGCGCCAGCCGACAGCAGTAACGCAGCACCTCTGAAGGTTTATCTCGCCCGACCGGCTTTCCTCTGATAGTTTACTCTGTTTTCGCGAGGATTTTTGTAAACCTTCCCTGAGGCACTGACCGTGTATCTCCTTTCAGGGTCTGAGCAGCAGAAAAGCTGCCGGCCTGTTTTTATTTTAAATCAACATACATGCCAATTTATCTGTGCAACTAACAGATTTTTACCAGTTAAGAAGTGATGCACAGTTGGAACGTGTTTATGATATAACTACAGTAGGGCTGCACCTAACGATTATTTTAGTAATCAGTTAGTATATCGATTATTCTGATGATTGATCGGATAAAAGCAAATGGCACATTCTATGAGATTTTTCTTCACCACTTAAGCTTTTTTAAACAATATTAGAAACGCATAAAAAGATGTAATCATGCAAAAATATAAATAAGAAAATAAACATTTTATTACCTATAGTACAATAACACAGCATTTCCTTAGTGAACGCTTGATGTTTGTGGCAAAGGTTGGAAAAACTAAAATCAGTATGTAAAAACTCAGGGCTTTCTGCTTTACTTATCAAATACATCTCTGGACTGATGTGTCAGTTTATTTTTGGAATAACCGATTAATAGATAGCAAAAAATGCTGAGTAGGAGTTTAAAAAAAACTGAATTTGAACCAGGTGAGCCAAGTGAGGAGATCTGGGTAGAACATTATATTATATTTTTATCTTAAATTTAAGTCTTTGTGTATATATATATATATATATATATATATATATATGTTCTTTCAACCCTTTTTGAGTCTATGTACTCTAGTTAATGATTAATTGATTACTAAATTGGCTGTAAATGGTGTTCATCAAGCGCACACACACACACACACACACACACACACACACACACCCTTAACCTGTTGTGCTGACTGGAGTCCAGAAACATTACTCATTCCATACCCTGGTGTTTTTCTCTTGCTATGTAACTTTGATCGAACCTGCAAGGCGCCTCTCATGCTGAGCTGCTCTCTGATTAGCAATGATAGCAGGCTGATGTGCAGAAGTTTGTGTGGTTTTTAGGAACAGGACGGAGGTGTTAAGATTACAAATGTTTTTGAAGAGGTTGCTCGTTTGTCATCATTAGGCAGTGGAAGCTTCCAAAACCAGATTTATTAATGATTGTTCAGCGTAGCGTGCGTTCGCGTCATTAGAACTGTAAAGTCCCACTTCACTGACTTACCTAATTGGTGTCATGCTTCTGCCTGGATACAATTCTAATCAGCAGAGGGTGTTATGGTGTGTTAACAGTCACATTACATCAGATCTGATCCTGTATTGTTTATTTAATTACATTTCCTTTTTCTTAAGCCTGAGTGAGACTGAGAAACTGTTGTGTGTAGTTTTGCATGCTGTGTAGCTCTCAGGTTTAAATCACTTTAAATGATGGTTCCCTCCTCCCCCCACCCTTTTTTCCTTGTGGCAGAAATACGCCCATGTCCGTCAGGCTCAGCGTGGCTCCAAGCCGTATTACACGTCTGGGATGTGGTGGTCTGGTGTCGTCCTGATGGGCGTCGGGGAACTGGGGAACTTTGCAGCCTATGGTTTTGCCCCAGCATCACTTATTGCCCCACTGGGCTGTGTGTCTGTGATAGGTGAGTCTGCTTTTAGCTTCTTTTTATTCGTCTGGAGGGCTATGAGAGAAACTTAGCTACAATCACATAGCCACACTCAGAAATTTGCAAATGTTCAAACACTGATACGCAAATCAGTAGGTAACTTATACAGGTGTATCTCAATAAATTTGAATATTGTTAAAAAATGTTTTTTCAGAAAGTGAAACTCGTATAATACATAGATTCATTACTCAAGGTGAAGAATTTCAAGCCTTTATTTATTGTAATTTTGATGCTTATATGGAAACCCAAAATTTTGTGTCTCAGAAAATTAGAATAATGTATCAGATTAATGCAAACTTTTTCCTTTAAAATCCATAAATTCCATGTTATGCCCAACACAGCTGTCTGGAAAACTCATTTTCAAAAACTGTGAATATGTGGAAAATATTCAGTGGGTATGAATAATTTTGCAAAATACTGTAAAAATGTTCCCAGAGTTTCTGCATGTTGAAATTTCACCTGGGCTTTATTGACTGATTTGTTCTAAACTCGAAAAAGATTCTTCTGGGAAATGGGCTTTAACCACATTAAACTCTCACTGCTGCTTTAATATTTCATATAATTAGTCGGAGCACTGCAGCAAAAACTTGAAATCACAGCAGGTTGCTCTGTAGCTGGACTTTAAGTGGTTCTCCCATCTCTGGTCGCTTTTAAGATTAATTTGGACATTTACATTTTATCAATGGCCCAGGAAGTCCAATTACCACCAACTGTATAAATTCTAACATTCAGCCCCAAAATGATCTCTCTTTTTCTTTTTCTTTTTTTTTTTTTTTTTTTTTTTGCAGTTTGAATGAAACATGTCGTGAACTGGGCCCAGATTCATTAGCCTGTCAAAACAGAAGCGGCTGGCCTTGCTGGCAGCTGCTTTAAAAGTGGGTTAAATATTGAACAGGTTCACTTCTCACCTGCTGCCACCCATCACTCACTGACCTGGAGGTGGCGGAGAGTCAATGATATTAAAGACAGCTATTAACCCGGTGCCTTGAACGATTTTGCCCGTCTCGCGAGTGGATGAATGGTTTTTATAACGCGCTAAACAAAACCACAAATCTTGTTAAGAAGGCTGGAGCTCTTGTTCATTGTAATTTTGGTGTTCGATTTGCTCCGGCGAGCGGCCGCTTGAAAAATGTCGCCGTCACAATAAGTGGACTTAATCGCTGTAAATCACAGAGAGCAGCAAGCTGCTAATACAGAGTTTGTCAGTACGAAGCTGACCTTACTGCAGATTCTTTTCAATCTGTGTAAAAAAACACAGGTTTTTAAATATTAGCAGAACATTCCACAGTTTGGCACAGCTGTGTGTTAAAGGGAGCTGCCAAGCTAATTAATTTACCAGAGATAAAGAGGTGCAAGGAGAGGAAGTTGTCTGCAGCTGTGGCACGCTCTGCTCTAATCGTAACTTCCACCTCACACTGACTCGCATTGGAAATGAACAAGCGCACACACACACACACACACACACACACACACACACACACACACACACACACACACACACACACGCCTCCACAACTTGTGCATACTTAAGGTGATGTGTACACTGTATTTCTAAGTTAAAACCAAAAATGATTTTGATTTTAACTCAGAAATTATAGTAGATTTAACAGCAAGAGTCAAGTTGTCTAAACACAGTTTTTTAGGTTCTGATAGCTTCTTAGGCATGAATTGTGAGTAGTTATAATTTATTTCAGTCATTTAAACAAAATAAGTTCATAATACAGAAGAAAACTATCTTCATCTATTTGAATTGTATTCATTTATTGGAGACTTATTGAATTTTTCACTCACATTTTCAAGCTAAAATACCTCATTTTAAGTTGGAGGAACTTAAATTCTTGATTTACCTTGTATGAACAAAATATCTAAACTTATCACAGTGAATTCTGCTCAGAAACATTTAGTTTGAACAGAGCTTAAAAAGGAGAAAAATATTTTCCTCAACCATTTAAATCATCCAGCTGAAACAGAAATACATGTTTGGGGTGGTAATTCCACTTTTTCTTCCCTTTCAGTTTTGTTTAAGTTCGACTTGAAAACCTCCATTTACTCAACTCAGAAATACGATAAAATTTATTTTTAAAAAAGGTAACATAACTACTGTACGTCTAGCTTTCACAAATGCACATTTAAGTTCAAAATGTAAATCTCGCTAGATTTATTTTACTCAAATGGTAGTATGCATTGACATGACTAAATATGACTCAAATGTTTTCCAGTGTAAAAACTCTCAGGTCTGACGGATTTTGTCGATCAGAGATGCTCCCTCTACTAACACATGCGTTCTCCCTCCCATTGCGCTGTTGTGCCTGTTTTCCTAGCGCTGCATGGCGGCTCAATGGGGGCTGGTGGGGGTAATACAGGCAGTGGGGGGCCTTTTGGTGAGTAAACAAGAGAAAACCGAGTAGCAGGTCCCGTTGGAGACTCAAAGGAAGAACAGAAGAAGGTGATGGAAGAGGAAGATGAATTAATGGAGTGGGACAGCAGGCAGAGGTTGGATGTGTGCTGAGGTGGTTGACAAGCAGAAGTTGGGAAGGAAGAGGAGAGTATTAGGGGAGCCGATGATGTCATCCTGCTGCCCATGCATGTCACGCCGGCACTGCGATGCTCCGTGGAGAGCAATTACTGCTGTCCTGTCTGTGGAGCTCACTCTATTAGGAATGACAGCATCATCCAAAATTCAGCCGTCCGCCTCAGATACGAAGTCACTGCATGTTAAAGAACGGGAAGACATGGTGTTTTGTTATAAAGACCAGCACAAAGTAATTGTGAAATAAAAGGAAAAAAAGAGGCTTTTTCTTTTTTCTTTTTTTTTTTTTTTTACAAATCCAAATCTAAAAAATGAGGCTTTCATATGTTTTTGGACCTCTTTACTCTGATGCTCCTAAAAAAACATCCAGTTGAGAAGTCGTACCCTGAAATCAGCCTAAATCTACTTAAAAAAAATCAATCATCTGATCTAAAATGCTGCTTCTCGCCATCGCACTAAAACCAGGGAGATGGAGCTTAGAGAATAATCTTTACTTCTGTTAGTTTTTAAATCACTTAATATATTTTTGCTCAACACCAAAAAACATTGTATCCGCCTTCCAGACCCCTCAGGTCTTCTGGTTCTAGTTACTCTGCATCTCCAGAACCAAACATGGAGAAGCATCTCAGTATCCCGATTGTTTCTCTATTTTTTCTACTATATATTTTATATTTATTTAAATGTATTCATTTATTTAAATGCACTACTTTTGAGAGTTACTTTTTTATTTTGTTGTGCTTTCTTGCACCATAAATCTGGAACCAATTTCCAGAAAACTTCAGAACTGTTGAAACACTGAGCTCCTTTAAATCAAGGCTATAAACACACCTGTGTAGATTTGTCTATGAGTATTAACTTTATTTTGCCGCAGTGATGTAATGTTTATGTTTTTTCATCATGCCTTGTTTTTTATTCATCAGATAAAGCACTTTGGACTGCCTTGTTGTGAAGTATGCTATACAAATAAACTTGAATCCAATAAAGAAAAGCATGCACTCAGTTGCTTCTCTCCCCAGGACAAGAAAGTACACACATAATAAAGGTCAACAGTTTTTCACATTTAGGCTTCTCTTGCAAATGACAGCCAGGCTTCAGTGACTCACCTCTTTATGTGTGATTCCTGCAGTGTAAAGATGTCAGACAGTGTGTTTTCCCACTGGGAGCTTCCCCATTACGACACATCTGAGAGACCGTGTACTGATCTGACACACACGCGTTCAGCAGCGCTGTCACAACTGCATCCCCCAGAGGTTCCTGTGTTGCCATATTTCTCATGCTATCAAGCAGTGCGAATCTCACTTTTTCCATGTGTTGCCATGGTAACTTGGTAGATCCAGCTGGTCCCAGAGGCAAAAGGGACAGTCCTAAACGTGCACGTAAACACACTCGGAGTGTGAAATATTGAACACCTCCCTGTTTCATCTGCATTTTAAGAAGGGTTGCTGTAAACTTAGTCTGAGTCAAAAGTCCTCTCATCTTTATGAGCATTTATTTCAATTGTGTCACAAGAAAATCTTATGAAATTTAGTGAGAAATTATCATGTATAATTAAGCTTGTCTTATTTAAATTAACGGCTCTGTCTTGGAATTATGATTTCCTAAATTTACTTTTATGATAGTATTCACAGATAAAACTCCATCATTAGAGTGTCGTAAGTGGGGTTGTGTCTGTGTTTGCTGGCATACCATCTTCTGTGAGCCACACTGTGTGTCTGACATTGAGCTGTTTGTGTTCTCTAGCAAATCTCCTTCTGGTGCTTGTTGAGCTCGTGTTCAAATGGCCCGTCTGTCTGGTTTTTGCTATTTTCAAGCAATTTTTCAGGCCGCTTCTGTCCATGTGCCACCACCTGCTCTCCCTGGCATTATTGTGACATCTCCTGACACACAGAGCTGCCGTCGCTGACTCGGCTCCCAAACTCTAACCAAACCCAGACAAAATGTTACAGGGGCAGTGTTGCATATTTTCCAGGAACATAGTGCCATTATATAGCACAGTCAAAGTAACCATGTCACCTTCAAAAATGCAGTAGATATCAAATATGACTTGAAAGAAATTTGACTTTGAAATTGGGCCTCTGTCTCTTTAAAAACTCCTGCATTTTCTGAAACTCCGCCTTCAGAAAGCAATCACAACATATTTCCTCTGTTAACCCTTTTCCAACATTTTTATCAGCAATGCACTGAGAAGTAGCTTGTGTAATGAATTCAGAAGATGTGCAGTTCCAATAGGTGTTTGCTAATTGCTCCTGGCTAGTCTGAAGGGGCTGAGTGGGAGAGTTATAAGGGAAGGCTGCTCTGAGGAGGAGCTTCATCCTCAAAGGTGGTGTTGGGTCCAGCCAGGTGTTTTGCACAGCTGATCGGTTACCACGGGAGATCAAAGAGTTTCTCACACATGCATGAAAGACTCAAATCAACACTCCAGTTATGTTTTTGATGAGGGAATAACATTATAAAATGATGTAAAGCTCAAAAAAGTTGATTTTACACAATACTGCCCAACATAGCTTCTTATGATTGTCATCGGATAAAATAAGTGATGATACTCCAGTGATCAGTCTTATACTTTATCATCTCGGGAGGCTTTATTCAACATTATACAATTAACCTTTTTTTTCAGGTTTAATAGTGATTGCTTACAAACGGCATTAGGTTTATACAGTGCTTACTGCCAACAATAAGTACCTTTTTACCCCATTTTCAGCTGCCTTAATTCATCATACCATAGATTCAGCAAGGTGATGCAGATTTTGGCTGATATTGTTATGATGGCCTCACACATTGATGCAGATTTATTGGCTGTACATCCATGATGCAACTGCAGTGGACCGATTGTCATGCTGGAGTAATCCGCTTGACATGACCCGAGCCAGCTTTGTGACAGGGTCCATTGTGCTGCTGAAAATAGCCTTAGGAAGATGCAGTGTGCTCATTTATGGATGACCAGTCAGAAGCAATGCTTAGTTAGACTGTGGTGTTGAACAGGACCTCAGAGTGGGCCAATACCACCGCTACAAGGTGAGCTGGATCCATGTTTTGCTTTTTGTGTAAGTAATTCAACAGACAGACCTAATCCAGTGGCCACTGAGTTTGAACACTGTATGAAATATACTGTGATGTAAATGGGTTTAACAAATGATGTCTGTCAGGTGTTCAGAAAGGGTAAGCACTTAGCTCAGCTTATCATTTTGTAAAGAGCCCATGTTTTTTGCAGTGCTGGGAGATATAATGTATCTAGATTGCAGTTGAATGTAATATATTTTATTACACTATTAGTCTATCGTTTGTTGATAAATGTATTATAGCTAAGTTGATGCACAACACATCATGCACTAACAGGAGCTTTTCCTTTCTGTGTCCATTTTGCCAGCGGTGTATGACTGTGTGTTCAGTTTGTCTCTTCTGGTAGCAAGTTGGGGAACCAGTGGGATTTACTCATTGTTTCTGCGTCAGCTGGTGTTGGCAACACAACCATCTAATGATGTATTTCTCTCTAATTATGTGTTCAAACACTTTTTTTGAAAATGGATGCTCTCTGTGTGTGCGCTTCTGGCTCAAAAATGTTTTCACAACATTTTTAAAAGAATGACAGCAACATTGGATACAAGATTCAGGGCTGCTTGTTGACCTCCGACCTTTCTTGTCATAATTGCGTCTTCAGGGGGGCAATGTTGTATTTCCAGCTGGTAACAGAAAATCTGTAAAAAATGTTAGATTTACTGAGTTATCTGCTAGATTTTCATCTCACTGTGTGACTGACACTTTAATGATTTCATTCAGGTTTCTGTAGTCTGTGTCCACATATGCAGCACACACACTCCCATCCTGCAAGTACATAGATTCCCCCCTGCCCTATACTCTCCCCTGTATAAGAAATCTGCTAAATGTGTTCTGGTCATTAAGCATTAATGAATTTTGACCATGAGTGTGATGTAAACTGACCTCCCGCCTGGCTGTTGTCAGACATCCTCATGTCTTCCTGCTTGTTTTTGTGTCTCGGTCAGTTTGTCTGTCCATCTGTGTTTCTGCCTCTTTACTCAGCACTTCTACGTGTCTGCACGCACATCTGTCTGTCTCGCTATTCGTCTCCGTGACAGCCAAACACCGCGAGCACCGTTCGTCTCCCTTGGTTTGGTGCGTGTCCCGGGGAAACGTTAGTAAGACTAATCTGAGGCTTAGCTCATGTGAAGCTGATTGCTTTTCGCCGTCTCGCGTTTTGACAGTGATATTGATGAGTGGTTATAGGAAAAATGCTGCATGAGATGTGACGGCGTATTTTGATGCTGGTGTTGCAGCGTCCTAATGAGCTCCATTTGTCAGAGCAGACTGACACAGTTAGTCACTCTGGATCCATACAAGCATGTCAGGCACTGAAAGAAAAAGTGGTAGAAATGCCAGCATGCTATTCATTATGTACACGTGAAGTCAAGTAGTTTGTAGTATGCGTGGTATATTGATGAAATGTACCCAAGTGACTAGCAAAGTTCTTAATGGTGTCATTAGCATACTTTTTAAATTGTGTACAATGCAAGGAAAGCACATTTGACTGACTAAATGTTTTAATTTTTTTCAGCCAGCGCTGTTATATCTGTGGTTTTCCTCAAGGAGACGGTTCGAGCTTCTGATGTAGTTGGTAAGCAAACACTTGAACTCCATACCAGGGTTATGATAGTTTTGGGTTTTTCATTACAGTAATTTTGTTGTGACTATTTGTTTGTCTAATTCAGTTAGTTTTAATTAGTCTTTAGAGTGTGCTTGCCATTTTTATTAGTTATTATTTGTCAAATATTTAGCTTATTTTTTATTAGTTATAGTAGTACTTTGTTTTTTCATACTCTGGTTAATTTTTAGGTACAGAATTCTAAAAGGTCGCAGTTCTGTGATTATGTAAACATCATTTGGGTAATGATTACTCAGCATATTTTCAAACTACCAGGCGGGTCTGTTTGTGTGGGGGGAGAAAAATCTGGTTCATGTCTGTTCAAAAGGCTAATACAGATTTATAAACATGAAAATAATGGATATTATATTCATTATGTTTTCTTTAGTTTTATAAATTCATAATACATTTCCAGTTATGTTTTTCCCTGTTAATTATTGTTTTTATGTCGAATAACAAAAGTGTTTTCTCAATTTCAGTTTGTGTTATTTTGTTAGTTTAATTTAACCTTCGCCCATACATTTGAGGCCATGAATTAAATTTTTTTTAATATTTGTGATACTTTTGGAAGAAAATATTACAAAAGTCTATTCTGGTATGTTTCCCATGCATATAGTTTTGCTTTAATACAAGCAAATACATAAAATGACTTGAATATGCAGACTTAAATTTCTAGCACTCATGGTCTATGAAAATTATGTAAGCCTTTAAGAAATGTAACTTTATGTGCAGTAGCAAATTTAAGATGAAGAACTCCATCTTAAAAATTAGATAGTGAAAACATCTGAGATGTAAAATCAAATAATTGTTTTTAGCAAAGTTGCCTGTGGCTCATTGATTAATATTCTTACCATTTTTAACAATCCCTTTAAAAGAATAGAAGCTATTTAAATTTTAACTTCTTCACATTTATTCTCTGGAATTTCTAATTACTGTTTCCCTGAGGATTAACTATGATGGTCCACACAAGTGCATTTGTTTTGGCCCTCGGCAAACAGGCTGGACAAATTTCCTTATTTATCTTCCTACTTTGCAGAATTTTGAAGGGAAATAACAGAATCTCCATTACAATCAGCATTATTGACACTCTAAAGTGGTTGCTTGCTTGGGAAAGAACATTTACTATCCAACCACTAAAAACATCAGCATGTGAAGTTTACTAAACATTACTGGGACTTTAATCGGAGCTGTGCTTTGACTGGGACACGTGTAACATCGAACTTTTCTGCAACAAAAACTCTGAGCTGGTTTGACCTTAAAGGATGAACATGTGAAAAAGCAACCATGCGCACTGTGAAGTGTGGTGGAGGATCTGTGATGCTTTGGGCTTGTTTTTCTTCAAAATCCCCTGGAAACCTTTTTTTGAACTTTTTTTAAAAGGAATTTTTAAAATAAAAATCAGGTGAACTCGGCTGTAAAACTGAAACTGGGCCACTGGCAGATCTTTCAGCATGATAATGACCAAAACATAAAGCCAAATGAACACAGAATTAGTTCATTTTATCCCAGAATTACTTCATTTTGTCCAAGTGATTCTCCATTCCAATACCTAAAACCTGTAGAAAACCTTTGGATTGAGCTGAAGAGAAAAAAGCAAAAGAGAGGACCGGGAGAAATGTTCAAAGAGGAATGTTCAAAGGTGTCTCTTTCTCTGTGTGTGTATGTCTGTCTTTGTGTGCTCTAACATTTTGACGTTTTAAGAGAAAAAAAGTGCAGTCCCACTGTTAAAATGGGATTATACAAGAACTATAAGTATTAATACCAATAACAGAGCATTTTTGTTATATAAAAAAACTTAGCTTTTTTGCCTCAAGAAAATGAATTTACTCAAAGTAAAAGTAGATTTTTTTAATTGATGTTTTTAGGCTTTTGACACATCTTTATTACAGGTGAAAAATGTACATACTTTTAGAATATTTGCAAAAAAGTGTAATTATTTTGTCTTTCAATTGTTGACTGCATGTGCTTTGCTCAGATCTAATCACAATGTTCAGTGTTCTACAACAATATTTTGAGCATGCTGATACATGGCTTGATTGTCATGGCTGTCACAATGACGGGCGTCACAGCTGCTGAACTGGAAATCCATATCAGCACCACACAGCTCTGTGTGTTGTTGCTTTCCCAAATAAAGCAGCAACAGCTTTTGTTTTTTTTGGGGGGGGGGTTAGTCCTGTAATTGCTGCATAGCATTCAGCAATGATTTGGAGACATTTTCATAGTAAAAAAAACCAAAACAAAACATTATTTATAATGAGAGGTATTAACAGAGGCCGGCTTTGTTTTCAGTAATGTGCTATGTGTAAAGAGGTAAGCAAGCCAGAACAAATTCATTCAAAACACACAAACCAGGAATGTGCTTGGTGAGATTAGCTTCATTGTTTCCTCCGTAACTTTAACAAAAGAAGAATATGAATGCTATAAAAGATGCTGTCTAATTTGATTTTGCAGCTGATGCACCAATCAGCCTTCTCAGGACGAAGACTGACTTCTGCAAATTTTATGGAAACAGTTTCAGATGAGTTCCCTCTCTGTTCCCACACAAAGAACTTGACTGGTCTCTCCTGTCTCTTTCTCCCACAGGTGGCAGCCTGGCCATAACTGGAACGTACCTCCTGGTGACCTTTGCCCCCCACGCATCCACACACATCACAGCTCATCTGGTCCAGTACTACGCCATCAGCTGGCACTTCCTTCTTTACCTCGTATGTAACTGATGGATGGCTGCAGCTGTGTTTCCATTATAATTGCATGTAAAAATGTGTCGATATTCCACCAGTGTTGCAAAAACACAATTTTGTGTTTCCATTGAATAAAAAACACAATTATAGTCAGTCGTGTATAAGTTTGTCCACAGGACATGCTCTTAAAACACATGCCGCGCCATCAGCCTCCAACTACTTCCTGCCATCTTCTTGCTTGTGGTTTGCGCCAGTAGCAACAGCTTGTTGTTGATCATGACTTGTATGGTGTGAAAAAGGTGTTTCCATTGCAGTTTTGCAAAATATGCCAAATCCAATACAGCCAGAAAAACCGACTGATCCTAGTGCAAAAAGTTATTTATTTATTTATTTATTTTTAATTTGGGGGTTTTTTGTTCGTTTTTTTTTTTTTATTGCCGTGTTCCTTTTAAACAAATTTATTTTTGTAATTCCAATTTGCACAATGAAAGCGAAGGTCTTGACAGTTTTCTACATGACACATTGACAAAGTTCTACTAATAGCCTAAAACAATTAAACAGCCTTCATTTGCGCTGTCAAATTGCAAGGCTTGTATCTCTGCATGTAGCTGAGTAAACTTTCTGCATCCAGTTTTAAACTGTAAACCATGCTGCACCATCGGGCTTTAGAAACTTAACTGCACCTGAAGAATAACCAACTTCAGAGATGAGCCTAACTCAACCCTCATTTCTGTTCAGCACCTGCTGTTTTTCTCACTGTTCCTGGACGTGTGACATTTGAAGAATTTATTCTTTAGTCTTACTCTTAGGCCTGTCACAATAACAAACTTTGCTGAGCGATTGTCTCAAAATTATTGCGATAAACAATAATATTGTTTCAAGGCCATTTTATGTCATTACCATTACACTAGTAATGGTAGTTACTAGTAGTTTATCTGGACATGTACCTCTGTGCCTGGTGATAAACTTGTGGTTCACTGTCCGCTCGGGTTCGGAGCAGCTACATAACAATGTTTGTTTCGTTATGTAGCCATTATAATAAAATGGCATTATAATGACATAATGCCATTTTATGTCATTACTATTACACTAGGCAATGGTAATGACATAAAATGGCCTTGAAACAATATTATTGTTTATCGCAATAATTTTGAGACAATCGCTCAGCAAAGTTTGTTATTGTGACAGGCCTAAGAGTAAAACTAAAGAATAAATTCTTCAAATGTCACACGTCCAGGAACAGTGAGAAAAACAGCAGGTGCTGAACAGAAATGAGGGTTGATGCAATCACATCCTGACAGAAATAAATACACTTCATTTTCAAAAGAACACTTAACACTGGAACTAGTAAACAAAATAAACAACCAAAAAACAAAAATAAAATGGACTCTCAGTCTCCGATATAAAAAAATGCACTTGAATTAAAACTAAACAACATAAAACCAAAGTGGAAATAAAAACAACATCCAACCAAAAGAGTACAGATTATAAAGTCTGTTTTCTATATTGCCCTTCAATAATCATTAGATTTAAATAGAGAAGATGGGCAAATCTGACTACCTGATGCAATAGTTCACTCCTCCTGACGCTAAGGAAATGAGGCGGGGAGGGTCAGTGGAGAGCAGCGGAGTTGAGCCTTTTCATCCAGTGTCATCAATAGAAAGGGAAGAAACGATGAAGCCGATAAATGAAAATTAGGTCGATAATTTTCATTCACTTTGCGATTAATTGATTAATTAATTTGTTTGTCGCGACAGGCCTACTTATCCTCTGAGAGCATTGCTACTCCTCCATGTTCTGCCCTCGTCCCGTTTCACCTCAAGCAGCGAGGGCACAAACATAGCTGTTGCCATAGTGATATATCTGGAGGACACAGCTGAGTTGGAAAAACAAAAACTACTCGACTCTGAAAATGATAATGCTGGCTTGGCATGTGAACTCTTGACTTTGTCTAAAAACACTCCAGAGATGCTGTTCAAAGTGAGAGTTCACATCCTGCTGCTGTCCAACTGCCTCTGGTGCTCTGCTGTCCGTTCTTAAAGTGGAACCACTATTTGGACAGTTTCCTTTTAGCTGTTGCAGAACCTGGAGACTTGCAGAATACAAATACAAATTTTAATGTTTATTTTTATGTGGTAGACAAACCAAACTGAAGGAATCTGGTGTTGTACTTAACATTTTCAGGTTAAGAAGATATAAACTTGCCATGGAAAATCTCCTACATCCATCCACTGTCTAACACCCTTATCCCATGTGGAGTCATAAGAGATGCTGTTTCCAGCGGTTGGAAAATCTCATCCTGCAAAAACAAAAAAAAATACAAAACGTCTCGGATGTACACATTTGTGCCATTCTGGATTTGTGGTCAAAGGGCCACAATAGGCCCCTGGGCCTCAGTTTGGACACCCCTGCTTTACAGCTAGAACATTTTTAAACCTTTATGATGACTTTATGATTGATTGATGCATTGAAGCTTCTGGATTTTAAAGTGGAAAAAACTAAGTACATTCAAGGCATATGGATATTTTTGCAGCTTGGTGTGTGTGTGTGTGTGTGTGTGTGTGTGTGTGTGTGTGTGTGTGTGTGTGTGTGTGTGTGTGTGTGTGTGTGTGTGTGTGTGTTTTGACAGATTGCTCCTGTCATCACTGGTGTGCAAAACGGAGCGCTCTTCCTCATTACAGGCAGTGAATTAGTTGTTTCTCATCAGCTGGCAGAGTGGCCGCCTCCAACCAGTGTGGGATTAATTGTAGCTGGTGATTAATCGGAGGAAATGAAATATCATTGCTGACTTTTGATCATTAGCAGAGGTTATCCCTTCTTCTGGTGTAGAAACACAGTTTGGTTGGTGTGTGTGTGTGCGTGTGTGTGTGTGTGTGTGCCATCAGTAATGACCCGGGTCTTTGGTAATCCATTTCCACATAGAATAATTACATTCTGGAATGAGCTCTTTATTTAACATACATGCTGTGGCACCAGGATGGCATTGAGAGACATTTTAAAGGTCAGCTTGGCCTTTGTTCCCCTCCATGCAGCTGCTGTGCTCCTTTCTTACTGCACCTATTAAATCTGTGTTTAGTCGGGAACGACTGAATGCCGCCGGACTCACAAGGACAGCTCCAAGCCCTTCTCATTAAACACAAGAAATTCATCTCTTTTTTCTTTTTTTTTGCCACACACACTTATTTCAATTAAACTGTCGTCCTCTGACTGTGTACCATTTTCTCCCAACGATAAGACGACGAAGGAAAGTTTAATTTCAACTTTCTGTTTCTGAGCAAATCAAATGAACATTATTATCTTGTGTGACCCCTCTTTCTTTCTCTCCACAGTTCATCGAGGTCATCCTGTTCTGCATTCTGCTCTATCTGTACAAGAGGAGGGGTGTGAAGCACATTGTCATCGTGATGCTGCTGGTGGCCTTGCTCGGTACGAACACATAGGAAGCGTCCAAACGAGGGCAGAGGTTATGGATTGAGCTATTTTAAGTAAGCAGAGAGGTTGCCTTGTTGCCAGGCTACCAAAAGCAGACCTCTGCTATCATTTCTAGTTAGAGATTAGTGGAAAACTATGTGGAAAAACATTCATTCACACTGGCAGAGATAAATCGCCTCCGCATGTCTTCTAACAAGAACAGGAGAATTTCTTGAACACAAGTCCAAGAAACTCTGCTTTTGACTTTTGTGCCGTTGCAGCCTCCCTTACGGTCATCTCGGTCAAAGCCGTGTCAGGGATGATCACAGAGTCGATAACGAGCCAGCTGCAGCTCATCTACCCTATATTCTACGTCATGCTCGTCGTCATGGTGGCCTCCTGCGCTTTCCAGATCAAGTTAGTCAAGGTTTACTTTCGCCAGGCTTGGTGTAAATGCTTGTTTGTGTCCTTGCTTAAATCAGCTGTGTTCACAACAGGCTAAAACGCTTTTGTGGATTTCCAGCTGCAAAACAGAGAAAATTAAATCATTAGTTTATTACTACTTACAATGTTTGGTTTCTTCTCCTCAGATTTCTCAATCAGGCAATGAAAATGTTTGATGCCACAGAGGTGGTTCCCATCAACTTTGTGTTTTTCACTGCAAGCGCCATTGTTGCAGGTAGGCAAAAACACTCTTGATCTTTTATTGAAGGAAAAAAGTAAGGTGATCAAAGAGAATGTTGGAAAGGTGTGAAACCTCCCTGTTCACTGCATCTGTCAGCTGTATTTGGTGGCATGGCCTCCTTGTTTTCAGGCTGCGTGAAGCCACTTTGGTCCATCTGCAACAAGAAAACTTCAATTCAGTTCAGCTCAAAAGTACTTCATCAATGCCAAAGGGAAAAAATAAACACATGGACAAAATTGTTGACAAAATCAAAAATGGTCACTGAAATAACTTAAAAGCTCTGCTGCTGAAATCACCACCAGCAACTTGCATTTTCACAATAATCCAACCTGCTGATATGTGGCATATAGATACAGGTATAACCAGAACAGAACATTAAAAACATTAGTTTGGATAATAATGGCATTAATCTTATTTCTCTTCTGCTTCTGACATTTCTGCTTGTGTCCTGAGACATTTAAGAGTCTAAAACACATTTCAAACTCGAGGCCCGGGCCCCAAATCTGGCACGCCCTCGCTTTTTGTGTGGCCCTCAGGGCTCCTCCAGACACAAATTACATCAATAAATCCTTCCAGTTTTTTGCAATTCAGCGATTATGTAAATTCACATAAAATCAACAGATCCCCGCAATTTTTTGTGGTAATGCATAACTTTGACTTTATTGGAAATTTTCAGCAAAAATGATCAAAAACATTGGGTTTACGTGACTAACTCCCACCCATAAGTGTATTTCAGATATTGCAAAATAGTATAAATATTGCAAAATTTCTTGCAAATATTTTTAAATTAGCACCACAAAATCTATGATCCATGAAATAAAATCACAAAACCAATTGCGAAATTCTTTAGAGACTGTTCAATGTGAAAAGTCGTTCTGTATTATTTAATTTCAAGAAATACTTATCAAATGCAGAGATAGTTATTTATGAATATTTCTAGAAGTTTGTCAATTGTTTTTATCATCATATTCTGCTTCAGCCGGCCCCTCGAGAACATTCATGATCCTGGTGTGACCCAAAATGACTTTGACGCCCCCGGTCTAAAATGTTCCAACGATCCAAACCTAATCAATAAGAAACACCAGCCTGATGTCGTTTTCCAGTGTTTTCCTCCATCATGTGACAGGTCTGTCACAAGTTGGACCTGGAAGAGTCTCAGGATGTGCGGTTTGGAGTCACCCTCACCTTCCACAGCTTTTTGTCTAACCATCGCTTTGTCTGCCCACACACACACACACACACACACACACACACGATTGACTCCACGGAACAACAAATTGCTTCTTTATTTTCTATCAGCAGAGAAAGAACATCCGTGGGTGGATTTTGCTCTTAAGATTAGTTTAGTTCCACAAGGAAGAAAATGAATGTTTTGTTTGTATTTTTTTAACCTTTTAATTGCCACAGCAGTTAATTTGAGCTGGTGAAATGCATGAAGAAATGTTTCTGCCTGCCTTTTGGCAACTTAAGCAGATGCAGGATAAAAATGTTTCTTTTTTTCTGGGTGATCAGCATAGTAATTATGAGTTATGACTGCTACCAATCTGTAGAAGCACATTGGTTAATAATAGAGTTCTTATCTTCCCATCATATGCTCATATTTGTTGTAGCTTTATATCTGAGCACTTGAGATAACTTTAGTTTTTTTTGTTTTTTTTTATGTTGCAGGGATAATATTTTACCAGGAATTTGAAGGCTTGGCTTTGTTGAATATTTTTATGTTCTTATTTGGGTAAGTGTTTTGCAAACCCCTAGTTGTGTTTTCTTGTGCTACAGTAGCAGCAGGTGCTGGCGTTAATCCTCCCTGAATCTGTCTTCTAGCTGTCTTCTGTCCTTCATCGGAGTTTTCCTGATAGCCAGAAACAGACCAAAGATAAAGCAACAAGATCGCACTTTTATTCCAATGGATAAGATTCCTGGTAAGTTTTGCTCTCTCAGATCAGTCTAAAAAAAACAATGTGATATCAAACAGGCCAGTGAGACAGAATGGGTTTAGCAGCAGGGTCTCACCTAATGAACTGTGTCGTCCATGTTCACAGGGAGAAGGAACACAGACAAAGTGCAGCCCGAGGCAAAGACCCAAACATACGGATCACTGGCAGCCAAACTCATGTGCAACAGAGCCGGCCAAACAGACGACTGATAGGAAGCCTCTCCATCTGTCAGGACTGCTGCTTTACCCAGTTTGGGAGTGAGCTCAGATTTTGCAGGGCTCAACAAAAACGGCACAAATCTAGAAAAGAAATGTTGCTCTGTATAATCGTCACCACTATCTGGAATATCCTGATGAGGAAAGATGATTCGGAAATTAAATTAAACTCTTCATGATTGCACTAAAATGTCAGACTGATCTTATTGGCTGCAATAAGATAAAAAAAGAATATAAACACATTTTTGCAGACCTGACATCTCAGTAGTCTATGAATCAAAATAAGTGCACTACTGCCCTCTAATGGTGGGAAAAGAACTCCTGATTGCACTTGTTATCCTTTAATTATCAAATGTAAATTCACTTAATTTATAAAGAGAAAAAGTAAATTCTAGAGTAGTGTCTGTCTTTTTTTTTTCTTTACTTGTGTAATGTAAATACTTTGTTTAAAAGCACCAACCTCTTTTCTAACTTACCTTAGAAGCACCAGCGAGAAGCTTCACCGCCCATCTTCACCTTGGGTAAACCTCAGACTGCACGCCTGGCTGAGCCGCTGCCAAACTGTAGCGTTGCCAAGCAACAAAACTCTTATCTGCCACCTACACATTATGGGATATGTGGGAAACCACAGTTCCCGGCAGGGTTGCTATAAGAAGACAAAGTTTAAGTATCTGTAATTGGATGCAGTTGCAGAGCCTTGCAGGAGTTCTGTCAGGTTACAGCCACACACTTTGTGTTTTATTGATGTTTTGTGTTTGATCAACACTTTAAAAAAAAAAAAAAACTCAGCTTTAGAGAGTAATTGCTCTACTCAGCCACTTTTGAACACAATCAGTCTTTTTGGGGCAGATCTCAACCAGGTTTGCACATCTGCAGACCTGACATTTCACCCAGTATTCTTTAGGCATCAGCTCAAACTAATAGGATAGATTCTGCAAGCATCAAGTCTTTGATATCTTAGATATCATGCTGGACTTTAATTAGGCCATTCTCCACAATGAATTGCAGCTTTGTCTTTGTTTGGGGTTGTTCTCCTCAAAGGTGAACCTCCTACACAGTATGTTAAAAGTAGTTTGCAGCGGTTGCCATTCTTGGAGTGCAATTAAAAAAAAAAAAACTTCAGTTTTAAGTTTCTTCTGACCATATTACCTTCTGCTACACGTCTCATTACAAGACTTTTGATGGCTTCCTCCTTGGATTTTGGGATGTAATGTTGAAACATTGTCGTCAAATTTATTCAGGGTTTCTGCAGATTGCACAAACTCAAATTTAAGTCTTGTGTCACAACTGAAATATACACAACAAAGTAACATATTTTGCCTAAGTTGTGCCAAGCTTTTTTCTTTTCCTCCTCAGAATACACGTAGCATCGAACAGGTTGTCAAGTGAGCCAGAGGCAAAGATGAACGTCGTCGAACCAACCAGTAATAATTTGCACTTGACCATAATAGATACAGAACAGCTAGCTAAATGGTAACTAGGTGTATTGGCTAATTGGCAGTAGCCAGAAATGCCTCGAGTCACAGAACATGCGTGACTCAAACGTTTGCCTGAAAGAAAAGTCCTGTGAGGAAAATAAAATTAAAAATGACAAAGGATATTAGAGATTACAACAGTCCTGCCATGACATTTAAGAAATATGAGTAATGTACGCAAGGCCAACTTAAGTTGTTTTTTTTTAAAACTTTATAATACACAAATACCTCATTTGATTTTTTGTATTTGCATTTATTCTGACCAAAAGCTCTTAGCTGCAGTTGTATTTTCTTCAACATAAAACACTTTAATCAACAAAGGATGCAGAAGGGACCAGATTTCTTTCAAAGAACCCAGAAATTAGACCTGAGTAACTAAAACATGTTTCTTCCATTTTCAGTTTTCATCTCGTGATCTGCATAGTCGAGCATTTCTGATAATGATACTGTTGGTGTGTAATACACACAGCTTCGATTGGATGCCTCAGCCATGCTCTCTGTAAAGGCACATTATTTTCACCAGCTATTCAGTCACCTGCCGCTGCACTACGCAAGTCTTTTTTTTTTTTTTAATGAAGGGGCAGGGATTCGGTTCTGTTCGGGTCCGGCCGTTGGAAGTCACACGTCGATGTTGAGCCTGACGAAGCGGTAGTGCAGGGAGGTGGGGTTGCGCAGCAGCAGCGTTCCTCTGAGCTCCGGCGGCTGCCTGAGGAGCGTGTGGAGCAGACCGGAGACGCTGACGAAGCCCAGAGCCTCCCCACGCCCCACAGACAGGGAGAAGTCCCCCTGGGTGACCCAGCCCAGCGTCACCCGGGAACAGTGAGACGTCACGCTCGGCAGAGGGTCCGGCCAGAGCCCCAGGATGAGGTCAGAGGGCGAATGAGGGTCTGTGGATGCAGTTGGGTCGTCTGATACTTGTGAAGGAGTTGCTGTCTTGGAGCTCCTCTTCTTGCGGTTAATTCTGCTTTTATAGTGGTCTTTGTGGGGGGGCTCCTGAGGGCCACAGTTTTCTGGGCTCTTGCCAAACAGCTTCAGGTCCTCTGCAGTTGGTGCGCACACCATGGCGTGGGCTTCTGGTTTCCCTTTGGACAGCAGCGTCAGGCGCACCCACACCACACTCATCTTGTGAGCGGAGTGGAAAGACGTCACCGCCGAGTCGCTGAGAGGGAGCGCCACCGCCGCCCCGCGACCCCGCCTCTGTCCTCTGCATGTCAAGGGTCTGCACCAGCTGGAGAGAAGCCTCAGAGACTTTCTGTTCCTGGAAAACCCAAAATAACCAGTATTCATTTAGAGCAGGTGTGTAATATTCAGGGTACAATTCACTGGTGAGCTGAGAGAAAGATGCAATTTAATTTATGAAATTTATGACCCAGAAAACAAAAATGAAGCCGATGGGACTGAAAATCTGCTTGATTTATCCTCAGGCTTGATTTATCCTCAGGAATTCACTGACTTTACTCACAGCTTATGAGCTGCTTTCAGGGGGAAAAAATGCAACTTTTCCATCTGCTAATCTGTGATCTACTGCAGCAATAAGGCTGGGTGTACTTTGAGGATTCTGAGACATTCTGATGGAAAAAAGGCAGACTGGAGGAACAGCATGCATCAAGCCTGTCGAAAGCTTTAACATCTTATGAGATCTCTTCAAAGTAAAAGACTTTTTGGGCTCATCTATATTTATGTATTTAGTAGTCCCTCCAGGATGTTGCGACAGTTATGTGAATGTTGTGGCCTAAACTTACTGATTTTATGCACCATTTTCAAAATGTTGCCGACATTTTAAGCTTAATTTCTGTCATAAGATGATTACAGAAAAGTTGGAGTTACTAGAACTGAGGACCAGGAGGATAGGTCAAAATTCAGCCGGCTGCAGGGATTGGTCAGAAAAGAAGGAAAACATTAATGATTGGTGAAAACCTCAAGTTCACACAAAATTTACAAAAGATCAGTGAGTTTGCATTGATGGTTTTGATTGCAACTTCCTGGAAGGACTGATGGGGTACTCGCACCGCTTTAATTTTTCTACATTTTGTCATGTTAACAAAACTTAGAATTCTATTGATTTTCAGTCATAATGTTGCTGTGCATTTGTATTCAGCCTCCTTGAGTCAATACTTGTCAGTAAGAATCACTGAAGTTTTTAAATGTTGAAAAGTTCAAAAGCTATGATTGCTTTTTCATGGTGCCGTTAAGTCAGCCACTTTAACGCATTTAAATAAGAAGCACAATCTAAACTAACTTTACCTCAGAACAGTGAAGCAGCTCGGAGGACTAGCTGCAGCTACAGTCTGCTGTGATGTCACTTCCTCCATCACTTCGTGGCTCTTCTGGGTCTGCCCATCTCCTTTCCTCTCCGCTCCTCCATCTGTCGCCAGGAGCTCCCACTCCTCTGCCAGCTGTTGCCAGGGGCAACGAAAAGGAGCCAGACAGCCATGTTTTATGTAATTGGTCCTCTTGGCTGGCGGACGTCTGAGGGAGAGGGTGAAAGGTCATGCCCTCGTCAAATAGTAAGAGGAAACCCCCCAGGTTCTGGTAGACAAAACTACTGTTGAGTTAATCTTCATCAGCATCTCCACAGATACCTGCTTAACGTCAAAGACTTTCAGTCTATATATTCTGATTGTCATCTTACTTTCTGTTAATTATTTAAACTTTGTGTTGGATCTAAGTGATTGTGAAGCATATAGAATTACATATTGGTCATTTGAGATAATAGAAATGCACCTGCAACTAGGGTTATTAATTTAGTAATTCAATTATTCTGACAATAACTGGATAAACAAAATGATCACATTCTTCAGATTTTTTAATTTAGTTACTCAAGTCTTTATATATTTATATATATCCTTCCTTACGGCTCGTGTACAAAGCCAGGACCCTGAGTCTGTACACGAGCCGTAAGGAAGGAGGCAGAGGACTAGTGAGTGTGAGAGCCACTGTCCAGAATGAAACATCCAAGATCCATAAATACATCAAGGACAAAGCCTCAACGGACGATGTGCTCAGCGAATGTCTCAGACAATGGGGAACAGAGGACAAGGTGCTGGAGGAACCATTATGGGAAGACAAGCCCCTACATGGGATGTACCACCAACAAATAACTGAAGTGGCTGATATCAGGAAATCCTACCAATGGCTGGAGAAAGCTGGACTCAAGGACAGCACAGAGGCCCTCATCCTGGCCGCCCAGGAACAGGCCCTAAACACCAGAGCAATAGAGGCTCAGATCTACCACACCAGACAAGACCCAAGGTGTAGGTTGTGCAAGGAGGCCTCTGAGTCAGTCCAGCACATAACAGCAGGGTGCAAGATGCTGACAGGGAAAGCGTACATGGAACGACATAACCAAGTGGCGGGCATAGTGTACAGGAACATCTGTGCAGAATATGGACTGGAAGCCCCGAGATCAAAGTGGGGAACTCCCCCAAAGGTGGTGGAGAATGACCGAGCTAAGATCCTGTGGGACTTCCAGATCCAGACAGACAAGATGGTGATGGAGAACCAACCGGACATTGTGGTGGTGGATAAAGAACAGAGGAAAGCCGTTGTGGTGGATGTAGCAATACCAAGTGACCACAACATCAGGAAAAAGGAGCACGAGAAACTGGAGAAATACCAGGGCCTCAGAGAGGAACTGGAAAAGGCCTGGAAGGTGAAGACCACAGTGGTGCCTGTGGTCATCGGGGCCCTCGGGGCAGTCACCCCCAAACTGGAGCAGTGGCTCAAACAGATCCCAGGAACAACATCAGACATCTCAGTCCAGAAATGTGCAGTTCTAGGCACAGCCAAGATACTGGAGGAGAACCCTCAAGCTCCCAGGCCTCTGGTAGAGGACCCGAGCTCAGAGGATGAAAGAGAGAGACCACCCACGGAGGGTGAGAAGGGAATTTTTATATATATATAATGGAATACATTAAAAGATGCAGACTAATAATTAAATTCATTTTTTAAATACAAAATACACATTTTATTGCCTAAAATGCAGCAACAGCATAAATCTACTGCTGATATGTGAAAATCTCAGGCCTTTCTGCTCGACTTAATGCAGTGTAGAGCTGATCTGTTGATTTATTTTTTTCAGATTTGCACATTGATCACTGGATAACAAAAGGTGCTTGATATAACTGTCTTTTTACTGAATCTGAACCAGGTGAAACTAAAACTGCCACTAGAGGAGTTGTGGGTACAACAAAGGGGTTTTTTTTCTATTAAAGGCAAAATATGTATATATATTTCTTTTACAGTTTTGGCTTATGTTTCAATCAATTCATCACGATTAATCGTGATGAATTGGGGACGACTTGCAGCACAAGTTGTCCCTGGAAATGCGGTGAATTCAATCAGCACAGATATTTTGCTTCCCTCCGGGACTCGACCTTCAGCTGACCTTCTAAATGTCTCCAGAAACTCGGCCTCCTGCTCCTCCTGAAAGCGGGATCCTGCGGGGCAGTCCGGATAGTCGTGGGGAAAGTGGGGAGCCGCTTTGTCCTGAGAGTGTTTCAGACTCATGTGCAGACCGGCGACTCGAACCCCTCTGTACACCTGGAGGGAAAGAAAAGAAAACACAGGAACTTTTAATAAATATAAGTGAAAATAATCTAAAGACGACTTGAGACGATGTCTAGCAGAGTCCAAATGTTTCTGGGAAATCATGGAGATTAACCATTGTCTGATTATCTTCTATTTCTGTCTGATTTTTCTCATCCTGCTCTTCCTCTTTTCAGAGCCAAACTCTAATAATCAGAGCATTAACACCCTGATCACGCCGTCCCTTTAGGATGGACTAGCATCCATCGGATCAGTCCGACGTATTTAAAATTCACCCACTCAGAAGCTCTTCCATCATACAGTGCGAGTAACAATATTTTACAGCAGCCTGTACATCATGACATGTTTAAATCCTGGGAAAGTTTTTGAACAAGTTTTCAGGTTTTATTCTTTCAGAATTTACATAATTAATACACCAAGTTCTGCTGGTGATTTCTTCTTGTTGAAGAGGAGTTTTTCCTCTCCACTGTCACTACATGTACCAGGGATTCCTTCACAGTGACTCTGCTTGGTTTGCTTCAACAGAAGGCGTTTTAACCAAACCAGATCTGTTGTAAAAACCTCCAGCAGCTTATGAAGCATTATGGTCTGTCAGAAGACACTTTAGAAGAATTACGACTGTAAATATTAGCCGTGTTTATAGAGTTCCAACAAAGCTGATATAAAGATAAACAGTCTAAAAGGCAACAGTTAAAATGTTGCTGATATATTGCCGTATTCTGCTCTGCTTGGCAGATCTGATGTTCTGCCAAAAAACACAAACAAAAGAAAACAAGCTGCAGCTGTTGCTGCTCTGCTATTGTCCCAGCAATGAGATTATCACATAAAACCCTGCTCATAAAAATAAAAATAAAAAAATCCAATATGACAGATTGTTTCCCCCAACAAAATCCAATAAAAATGTTAGACCGTTTTATTTGCATTGGAAGAACAATCGGGTGTTTAAGAAGAATTTTGGCGCAGAGCTACCTACCAGAGGGACCCAGAAGGCCATCCCCCAGCCTTTAGGAAGCAGCAGGTCCCAGCCGGACCCCCAGGAGCCTAGCTCGTCACCCACCTGCTTACCAGGCTGGTGAACCAAGAGGACGGGGACCCGGCCCTGTTGGGGGCCAGGGCCCAGCCTGGAGCCCGGAACCAGCAGTTCAGTCCTCATCCTGTTCAGCTCCTTTAACCAGAACACAGAAAACTCTTCAGGGGAGAGAGAAGCAGCTGGCCAACAGAAATGACTCTAAAAGAAGTTGTTAGGTTTATTCCAGGCACATAGAGTTATGTTATAGCACAATTAAGTTACTACTTTACCTTTAGTTGTTATAAAAATGCTGTATACATCAAATATGATTTAAAATTAATTTGACGTTGTGATTCAACACCTTGAAATTGGGCCTCCGTTTCTTTAAAAACTCCTGCTCTTTCAGAAACTCCATCTTCGGGAAGTCATCAGAACATTTAATGTTCTTACCAGCGTTTCACTGACAAGTAGCTCCTAAGATTTTGTATTTAATTTCCCTTTGGGATTGATAAAGTATTTTTGAATCAATGAGCTCAGCTGATTTGCAATTCCACCAGGTGTTTACCAATTGCTACTGGCTCGTCTGAAGGAGCTGAAAGGGGTCTGAAAGGCAGCGCTAGAGCCACGCAGCTAAATGGTTGCTATGGGAGATTTAAAGTTTTCTCAAATATGCTTGAAAGAATCAAGGCAACACTCCAGGTATGTTTTTGATGAAGAAATAACATGATGCAAAGCTTAAAAGAAATAAATAAATTTTACATGACGCTGCCCCTTTAAGGCAGGACTGTGGTGATGTTTCTGATGGTACCTGCTCAGATATTTTGTTGTCAGTGACGTTTTCCCGGACAGACCGCTCCCACAGGAAGCTCTGGCAGCACTGCAGTGGGACTCCTTTCAACATCAACTGGTTCCTCTTCTCCTCGTCCCCTACTGAAGAAAAAAAACAGACACACACAGTATGGTCTTGTGAAGGCAGCACCACCAGGATCCTGAATGCAGTGCAACAGAACCCACAGAGTCTATCACGGTAAATAGAATCAGTCACATGTTCATGGCTGCACCAATAAATCTGCCCGATTTTCTAAATTTTGGGCAATCAGCCAATACTATATACCGCCATAAAGGTCTTACTGAAAAGTTACTTCTAAGTTAGTTTTGCCTTATTTCAAGTGCACTAAGATATTTGCACTAGAAACTAAAAAAATTACTTGGTAAGATTGTGTTTTTACAGTGCCCACACATCCTTGTAGTCACAGTGCATTTTGTATGTGGAAATGTTCCTACTTTTAACTTGTGCAAATGATTATTTCATAATTTCAAAAGTTGATGTAATCGTGTTAATTTTTTTCAAACACCTTTCCATTTTGCCGTCTTTCTGTAGGAAGTCAGTAAAATGGGAGGAAAGAGAAAGCTTCCCCTTCTCAGGAAACAGAAGCTGCTCACTAAAACCCAGAATGAAATCAATTTACAACAGCTTCAATTTTTCAATCTGAAGTATTAAAGTGCCAAAGAAAATTTGGGTTTCAGCATTTTTTCACCATCAGGCCTTAACAGGTTTTAACAGATGAACATTTTTTGAGAACTGGCTTTATAAATATAAAGGTAAAATAGGAATAACAAAGATTGTCTTATTTTGAAACTGCTACATGTTTCTTGCTGTTTGTGTGAATTACACTGATGGGTTTAAAAGCCCACTTTATCTAGTCGAGGCCACTGAGTCGCCATCAATCCGGGAGGTTCTGTTTGGAGTACAGGGTTCTGCCAGGATTCGAACCTGGAACATCTGCATGGCCAGGCAGAGGCTTCCCAGAGCACAGAACCATATGTGTACTCACTGCAGCAACCTCCAGGCAGGAGCTCAGACAGCCAGTGGGTAGTTAGAACCGGTTTGTATCCTTTCTTTTGGTTGGTTTTGTTTCAGACAATAAACCCCAGCTCACAGCATGTGGCGAATTCAGAGCAAAAAGCTTGTCGTCTTTCCAGCAGGACAGTTTTTACCTTGGTCCCGGTTCACACAAGGCGCAGCTTTAACCTTCTGTCTGGGCAGAGTGAGTCGGGGGTCGTCCACGGTCAACCCCAGCACTGTTCCCGGGGGGAGCTCTCCAGATGAATAGATACCTGGATGAGTTCATCGGACACACACACACTGAGCAACCTGGTAAAAAATCAGTCCCTCCAGGATGTTGCCATGCTTTTTTGTGATAGTTGTGGCCTAAAATTTCTTATTTTGTGGCACCTTTTTCAAAAAGTTGCACATTATTAGCTTTACAAAAAAGTTGGAATTGCTACAAATTCTTCCCTTTCCTTCTCTTTTCCTCATCAAGTTATAATTCCCGCCTTACCTGAGGAAACAGTGCATCATTAAGATTTTAAATATGTGGAAGGAAACAGTGAGAACAACTTCTAAACAGAAATGAAAGAGAATTAGATTTATTCATGGAATTAACTAACTAGCAAGGGATGTAAAATAAGAAGGAACATTAGCATTCGTATTCACAAACTTACCGTAATATACTGGCATGGATCAAGTAGCCATCATTTAGCTAACATTACCTGCATGCAGCATTACTCAACTTACTTGGTTTGTAAGAAAATTGTAAAGTCTTTTGGCTCTGGCTAGTTGCTGAACCTTGACACAGCCTGCGTACACTCATGGTGCGTTTAAAGTGCATTAAAATTACATTACCACATCTTACAGTTGTAATGGCTGAAAAAGGTGTGAGGGACTTATCTTGCATCTGTTCCACCCATCACAGTACAGATAGTATCAGGAAATTGTACAACACAGTTGGTTTTTGCAAAAAAAAAAAAAAAAAAGATTTCTAATGTTCCAGAGACCCTGAGAAACAAGGAATTAAATTAAAAGAAGGCTAAGGGAATTGGTCAGAAAATAATAAAATACAGAAAACATTAAGATCAGACTTCTGGAAAAGTTGCAATGACTGGTGAAAATTGGAAGTCTGTGCAAAATGTGTTAATGAACATTGAATTTGCGTCAATAGTTGCCATCGCAGTAAATAAGCAAAGCGAAGAAAGAAAAAAAAAACAGAAAAAGACAAACCTTTCAGTACATTAAAGACATCCGTTTGTTGCTGATGGAGCTTCATGTTGCTCCGGTCTTTGCAGTGCTCAGGCCACCAGAATGGAGAAGACTTCAGTTCCTTAAACAAAAAGATACAAACTGAGTCTTTCAGTGTGAAAACAGAAACTCCACTTCAGATGCTGCTTACATCACAGACTGTAGCTGCCTCCAAAGTCTCCGCCAGCACAGAATGAGACTGTGGTCCAATCAGACGATAGCGTACGATCTCCATCGTGAGATCGCTGAAACACATTTAGAGAAAAAAAGAAAAACAGAACAAAACAATCATCGACAGACTTAATAATCCTAACTTTGATTTTGCTCAGAGTCTTGGAGCTGGACTGACTTTATAACTATTCCAGTTGAGCTGGACCTCCAGGTAACCGGGGAGGTGGGCAATCTGGTTCCATCTCCCAGAATCCTCTTTGCAGGAGGTTCACCGGCATCCTTACAGCACTTCTTTCTCTTGGCTCCAGCTTTCAGCTCATTGTCAGGGTTTGGTTCTGCCTGAGGGGAAGGATCAGCCTCTGCACGCGAGACCTCCGGTTCAACAGGGGGCGCCATGGCCTCGGAACATTGGCACACGCTTTGTAATTCTGGGAGCAGATCCTGGATACGAGACACATGAACCCAACTCGCCTTTATACAGACTCATTCCTGGTTACATGACAATCACACCTTGGAAATCAGACCTGTTTCAGACCAGGATGAGCCCAGATCCACAGCTGCCGGGGGGTTAGTCCTGGTGTTTGGGGTCTCCAGAGGAAGGTAACAGGTCCCAGTGGGTCAGAAGGGTACTGGCCCGCCCGGTACACTGTGACGCTGCCCTGTCTGGCCCCCGACAGGAACATGGCTGCAGCAAACGTTGGACCTAGAAAGGAAAACACCAAAACAGGATTTCAACACAGAAATTTAGACTAAGGGTGTTTTCACGCCTGATAGTCCAGTAGACTCTGTTTGATTGGAGATCAAAGTTACAACATTTGTTACAGTTGGAGCTGGTGTGGTTCCCTTTCTCACTGCACTGTGATAAACAAAACACTCTTAAATAAAGCAGTTCCCCCTCTCGCCTGAGGTGGCACTGCACCAAGAGCCACTGAAGAAGTCAGACCACAACTTCCTTCTTAAAGGAATGCAAACAAAAAAGTAGTGGTGTCAGATTTCAGCAGTTGTAGGATTTCTCTTTTGTTGTTGATAAAGGACCATTTACCCAGAATGCCCTCTGCTGTAGTCCACTAAATGCTTTTGAAGTGGTCTCCGGTCCGGTTGGCATTCATATTACATTCAAGCACCACCACAGTCCACTTCAGCCAAACAGAGACTCAACTGTTGAACACAGTTGAGTATTTGATCCTCATCACAGTTTGATTATGCATCTACAGTTCCACAAAACAATCTTCCTAGACAAATTAACTGACTTTGAACTAAACAGAGCTGGTGTGAATGCACCCCAAATAAGAATAGATCACTAGAAATCGCAAATCTAAAGATTGAGATTTGATCTTACCAGCCTCCTTGCATGTCAGCTGAGTCAGAGCAGCCAACAGCTTGTCTTCCTCCCCCTTTAACTCAATGCAGCAGTAATAAGAAAGATCCTGAGGTGGCAAAACATGACAGGTTACAAACTGAACCCACTCCAGAAACCGAAAACCATGTTGTTCTTCGTGGCTACCTGTAGGAGGCAGTGGCTGCTCATCGCTCTGTAGCATGGCCGGTAGCATTTGTATGTGGGTCTGACCCCCAAACAGTATCCCCACTTTTTCACCATGTGGAAACGCTTGGCGTGCCAGATATGCGTCTCCAGCCAAATGTTCTTCCTCTGGCGCCGGTTGAACTCCAGCAGCAGGTTCCCATGGCGACGGCGAGCTTTGCGGCTCTTGCTCTTCACCAGTTCTTTTTTCTTCTTCAAGCCAACCTGGAGGCTCTTCTCCCTCTGAAGGGGAACATCAAATAGGAAGTCAGAGACGGGCGTTCAAACGCTCTTCACCTCCTAAAAGTACTACGGGTCTCGAGATTACCATCCTGTTGGCCACGTTTCTCAGCCTGCGAGGGAGCCGCTTGGTGTTGTGGCTCATGGCCCTCCGCCTCATGTGCTTGGGCAGAGCCCGAAACACGTGGCTGCTGCACGTCAATTCGGTAGCCGCTTTCAGCATGGCGCTCACCTCTGCTGCTCTGGCCCTAGCAAAAGCTCCAGCTACCCAAGGAGAGAGTGGAGAAAATTTACTTCTTCACTCCCCAAGTTAAAGTACTTCTGCAAGCAGCAGTGCGATTCTTTTCTGTTGCCTGAAGCATTTAAACCCGTTGAAACAGCTCAGTAAAACAAAAAAGGGCAGAAAGAGTTTTCATTGATTTGTAGTAAACATGTTTACCGGTGATGTGGTTGGGCATCTCTGTGTCATAACCACCGTCACCGTTGTGATGTCCACGAACCCATCCATGCCTGACAGGTGGGGTCTGCTGCCTCTTCCAAGAAGGATGCGCATCTGATTGACCACCTAATCGGGGGAAAAAATATAACTAGCAACTTCTTCATCAGGCCCAAAACCTAATGAAGGTTGGTTCTGTTGTGGGAAACCAAATCTGGCTTGAGCCCAGGGCCTCACATTCTTGTTAGTTCGGCCCTGGTAACACTAGTACCACTGGAAATTGATAACGTCGTCCGACTCCTGGCATGCATAAATCGATAACTCGGACTTAAATTGACTCCCAAAGCTTTAACTGGCCTCTGAGAAATGAAGAGGTGTATAAAGTCATGAAAATGAGCAGTGAGTACCGGTGACAGGAAGGTCATCTCCTTCTCCGCCGTTCTCTGCTCTACTCTCCACATGAGAAGGAGATGGATACTGCACACTGGCAGGCTGGTTCCTCATCTTCTTCTCACGCATTTTGGCTTTAGCTGCGGACATTTTCTGTGGGAAACCAAAAGGCACCGCTCAACACCCTAACATGACAGCATTAGCTGACTAGCTCCATTACTTAAGACAAAGTTAGCATTTCTGTTAAAACTGGATTTTTTTCCTCCTCAATGAATACACAAGTTATGCATAATTATAATACCGTCACTTGAGTGCTTGTAAATGTCACTCAATTCTTGTGAGAGCTCTCCTCCTGCTGTTAGCTACCATGTGAGTTTCCCTCATGCTAGTTTGCTTCTTGTTTGCTTCCGCGTGTTTAGGGGAGGAGTCCTGGGATATGTAGTGAATTAGCGCAACAAAATAATACAGTCACACTTTTCGTACATTCACTATATAATAGCAGAAAAGTTCTGCTTAAATTGAGTAATTTAAATCAAATTGAAATTATCAATGCATGTAAACGCATTTGTGTGGACAACCACCAAACTTTATACTTTGTCATTTTATAATGCGCAGATACTGTGTTGTTTACGGTAAAGAAAGTGTGACGCTCTGGTCAGTTGCTCGCCTCTTTTAAGCTGCACGTTTCACTCTTCGGTCTTTGAAAACTTTGGGAAAATGGCTGCACTGATCAGGAGGATCATCACTACAGCTAAAGCCCCGGCTGCGATCGGCCCATACAGGTGAGAGGAGTCTGTAAACTTAACAGCTTCTACACAGAGCAATATGAGCAATACAGTAAACTAACTATTGCACTGCAATAGTACAGTGAGTTGCAGTATGAATGTAAATAGAAATGTTATTTCCCCTGTTCTTTTAAAGGAGCAGAAATACCAAAGCAGCTTTTTAGAGTAAAGTGCACATTTTTAGACTTTGCACTCATTAGCTAAAGAGCTGTTCAAAAGTTGAACTATTAACAAGTTCTGCTACCAGGTTTGTGCTTAAAATGTTTCCACTATGTATTTCTGCCTGATGAAGCTTAAAATGAATGATCTGAAACCGTGTTGCATGTTTTAAAAAAGTTATCTTTTTTTCTTTCTTTTTTTTTTTTTTTTTTTTTTTCAAAAGCTGCAGGTTAGCTATAACATCTATGATCATGTCCAGTGCTTTGCAGAAGCATCAATACGCCTTCAGAAAGAAATGGGCTTCACCGGCTTGTATCTGAATACAAATACACACCTCAGATTTTAACAGTACAATTCTTTTGATTTCACAGCTGCATTCTGAAACAGGATACACTGAACTCAAACAACATAAAAAATAATTATTAAAGCTAAATTGTTGCTCATGTAGTTTTTTTTTTTGTTTTTGTTTTTTTACCCCAAGAAGCTGATTCGAGAGAAAGATTACAGCAGGACAGACTTACCCACATCCTTTAAAGCATTCCAGGTGACTCTTATTTGTCATCTGTGTGTGTTCCAGCCAAGCAGTGGTGGTTGATCGGACCATGTTCGTATCGGGGCAGCTGGGGATGGATCCTGCCAGTGGACAGCTGGTGGCCGGTGGAGTTCAGGCCCAGACCAGACAGGTGCCTTCCACTTCTCATTCATCCATTCAATACATTGAATCATCCATAAAACTATTAAGAGTTGAATCAATATGTGAAGTGCTGGGTGCTCTGTGCTGGACTTTGTGCTGTGAATTTTGTTTCAGGCTCTTGTGAACATGGGCGAAATTCTTAAAGCTGCTGGCTGCGGCTATGAGAACGGTAAGAGAAACTTTAATAGAGTAGTTAAATTTGTTTTATCTTTGTTTGAGACCAGATTATAAATTTCACTTCTATTTCTTTTGTCTTTTTTTTTTTTTTCGCAGTTGTCAAAACCACCGTACTGTTAGCCGACATGAACGACTTTGTAAATGTTAATGATATTTACAAGCAGTGTAAGTATATTATCTTTAACAAACAGTAGAGTCTAGGCTTGCTCCTACTAAAGATTAGACCTGTAAAACTAAGCATAGCTCTCGATTCCAGTATATAAAAAATTACCACTAGGTGTCAGTATATCCCAAAAAATGCATCGCTCAGGCGGATTTATTGTTTTCTAGCTTAGTTTTTATCCTTTGGTTTAATCAAATCCTTGAAAACAAGAGAATAAATTTGCCAAAAAGTACTCTAAATTAAGCAGGTAATATGTGTGAGAGCACTACTGTAAAGCAGTGTAGCCTTAAGAGAAGACGAGCACAGAGGCTGTTGAAGTGTACCGAGCCACTTAGCTGAGTGAAATCTGAGCTGCTCCTGTAGGTGGATTAAACTTCATCTAAATACCGGCCAACGTTTTACCTGGCTCTGCCTAAAGATGACAGTAAAGTCTCCCCTTCAGATCTCATTGTCATGTAAAGAGGAAAATCACACATTGCAAAAGTATTTGTACCATTTGAACATTTCCACACATTGACACATTACAACCACAAACTTCTTTGTCTTTTATTTGTATTGTTTGCTTTCAAATTCACAGAAATCAGGTGAAAGAAAATATCTGGTTATATAAAAAGGCAAAAATGAAGTTTGTTTTTTTTTTTATCTGCCTGCAACAAGTAAAATTAACATTGAACATCACACTGAACACGACACAGTAACGACATCATCATGCTGTGGAGATGCTAATTGGGGTTCAAAGAGTTTCACCTTTCAGCAGAATGACAATGCAGCCAGAGCTACGATGGAATGGCTTAGATCAAAGCATAAGTATGTTCTAATCAAAGTCTATACCTAAATCCACTGAAGAGAATGTAACAAGTCTTGAAATCTTACAAATAGGTTCTACAGAAGATTGATTCTGTGCTATTTTGTAATATTTATTCGTAGAGTTGTAGAATACAACTCTACTTTCCTTCCACCTCACGTCTAATTATTGATGGTCTGTAATATAAAATGTTAATAAAATACATTGATGTTTGTGGCTGTTTTGTGTCAAAATGTTAAGTTCAAGTGGTATAAATACTTTTGAAAGGCACAGTATCAGCATAAAAATCAAAGTACTGGTTCTTGGGGAAAATCCTTCAAAATACAAATCCTTGTGTAAATACTGAAAAGCATTTTTAAGAAAAGAATAAGTATAAGTATATTTGGCTCCCTCTTTAAATAAATCTTCCAGTTCTTTGTTTGTGTGTTTGATTTAAAAGACCGACAATACACTGTGGTGTGCTTAAGACACACCTTTTTTTAATTGGTCTACGATAGAAAATTAGTCATATTTTTATGAAAGCCAGATAGAAATCACAGTTGCTAGGGTTTTATGGTGTTTTTTTTTTTTTTTTTTCTTTGGTGACACAAGCATAAAATTTTCATCAAAGTAAACAATCGAACCTGTTATGACTACGTCTATGTGAGCCCTAACTGAGTTTCCCTCTGTAGTTTTCAGTACCAACTTCCCAGCCCGAGCCGCCTATCAGGTAGCGGCACTTCCCAGAGTGAGTACTCACCACAGACTATCGCTGATTTGTGCTAATTTCAAACTAAGATCTGTCTGAAAGCCAATTGTGCTGCGTGTCTGCAGGGTGGACTGGTGGAGATTGAAGCAGTTGCTGTTTTGGGCCCTCTGAACGATACTTCTTAAAAAAACGCATCAATGAAACAATAAAAACAACACAGTAGCAGTTTGTGATGTTTTGGAACCCAGGAAAGAGCTGATCAAATAAACCCTTTGTTCAGAACCTTCAACATTTATTGGTTCCTCCTGGTAATGATGTATAAAAGGCCTTGAAATGAATGAATATTTTATTTCATTTAACATCAGTAGAAACTTGCCACTAATGACATCTGGAGACGTCACATTGTCTCCAGACACTGTGACTTAACATCCTCCTCAATGTTCCTGGTGGCAACATAAACTGAGGCCCTTTCATGGTCTTGTTTGTTTGTCCCAGTGTTAATCTATTGTATGTTTGTAGGTATGGAGGCAGGTAGCTAGGTAGCTGGGTATCTTGCTATCTTTTGTTATCTTCCCCGTTTTGAAGAGAGGCAAAGAGAATTAGGTCTCTGAGTCACTTAATACCATGTTCAACTTAAAACAGTAAGGTGGGACTTTAAAAAATTCACTTACATTTATTCCTAAGGATTTATTTTAATTTTTATTTTTTTGGTGGGGATAAGGGAGAATTTTTGTGTTAATACAATTAAAACAATGGACTTCCATACTAAAAGTTAGGTTATCCTTAAATTGTGACTAATATTTCAGGCGTTTTACACCAGAGGTTCCAGTGGATGTGCAGGGTGTTGTGTGTTAGTCTAGTAAAAGGCCAGTAAGTGATTTGTTTCTGTTTTCATGATGTCACTGCCTTACAGTCTAGCATCACCCAAGCTTGAAGCACTTTCACCTCATTAACATTGATGAGACGTCGTGTTTAGAGACAACACTGGATCTTCAGTTCCTATGGATCATCTTTCACTTACAATAGTTGTTAAGCATCTAATCTTGTCTGTGTGGCTTGAATTTCACCACCGCCCTCTGTTGTCATCAGTTTTACCCATGACATAATGTATATCTTCATTCATTATTGATGTTCACATATAAGTCAGAAATAAACGCTCCTTGACTCTTCCATGTCAGGAACTGTTTTTAAAATATATTTACAATTACACGTGTTTGTGTATGTTGTGTTCTTATTCTCCACCAGCGGATGTGTGTCAATGGCCTCAGCTGACTACCCAGGTGTGTGGCTCATAATAAGACAGCAGGACCACAAAAAGTTTATTTTCTTCTTATTATTAGATTTAAACATATCCTGTCCAGCAGTGTGGCATTCGGAGTTGTTGTCTGAGGGCCAAGGAGACGTCCAACAACTTTAATTTCACAAGCAGAGCATTATGTCTTTCGATAAATGTAATGGATACAGAGATGGAAGAGAAAAGGGGAAAAGAAAGGAGAAAAATGTTTAAAGGAAAAATAGAAAGAGGAATGGATTGCATACAACACCCTAGAAATCTGCTTCTACTCCTGCAGAAAGAGAGCAAAAAAGAGAACCAAGAAACCATAGCAACAAACAATATATGAATATATAAAAACATCACCAAAAAAAGTTTATTTTCCTGTGTTTACACTACTACATGCTGCCTTTGTCTGTGGATCTTGGATATCTTCATAATTTATTAATCAAAATCTGAGTCAAATATAAAAGTGATAAGTCACCAAGTATGATTCCATTACTTTATCAAATTTTAAAAGTTTTGTCTTACTGTCTGGTTGTTTATTCTACACGGAGTATTAGTTGTCTATAACTAGGTTTTAAGAACAAAGTTCTAGCTATCATGTTAAACTTCCCAAGAACAAAGAAATCACATGAAGTCTGTCCCACACCAGCACAGCCACCTCATATTTCACCAAAGAAGATCTGCCCAGAGAACGCGTCAGGAACAAGCTGCAAACCGAGGCTGTGAGAACAGATTGACGTCATCTTGTTCTTACAGCAGTGGGAGAGAGAACAGATTTCTTTGTTCTTGCAGAGTATGTATTGGATGTAGGTCACAACTTCCATTTTGGTCACATCTAAAGGTGGACAACTTCTTCCTTCTTCAGAGTTACCTGAGGCTTCCCACTGTCTCTCTGGTTAATGCTCTCCATGCTTGCTGTGTCAGTTCAGGTAGATGGACACGACTTGGTAGGTTTGGAGCTGTGCAATGTTCTTTCTGTTTTTGAATGTTGGGTAAATGGCACGCTACAAGAAAGCTTCAGATATTGTTTTATAACATGTCTGCTTTGACCTACATGATGCTGTTTGTTTACCCATGTTCTCTAACAAACCCCTCTGGCCTTCACAAAGAGCTGCATTCATAATGAGGCTGAACTACATTTTCCTAACTACAACTACTTTAACTTTTTTTTTTTTTTTACCATTTATAACAATGGAGTATTAAACTAACATAAAAAAATTACGAGAATAAAGTCAAAATATTATGAGAAACAAGTCATAATATTACAAGAATAAAGTTGCATTATTGTGAGAATAAAGTCATAATATTTCAACTTCTATTCTGGTAATAATCTGACTGTATTTTGGTAATAATTTGACTTTATTCTCAAAATATTCTGACTTTATTCTCATACTATTTCAGCTTTAATCTGATAATATTCTGACTTTATTTTCATATTATTTCCACTTTATTTTGGAAATACAACTGTATTCTTGTAATACTATGACTTTATTGCATTAGTGCGTCTTTATTCTCATGTGTTTTTCTTTTAATATTGTGACTTTATTCTGCTAATATAACTTTATTTTCGCAATTTTTTTTGTTTCATTGTTTCTTAGTAAGGCCCTAATACTCTGTTGTATTTCACTTTTACATTTACTTTTGCTTTACTATTTCTTTTGCTATTTTTTTACTATTTTGCCGCTACCTTTTACTAAAATAAATTTTAATGCACTGTAAAAAAAATGTCTCTAATTTACAGTGAAATACTACAGTTGCTAGTATTTTACTGTAAATAAGAGATTTTTTTACAGTGTAGTATTCAGTGACTTCTGAAGGTTGCAACTGAATATGCCACACAATTTTTTTTGCTTTGTTTCGTTTTTTCAAGTCTTGGAAACCATGTAGCGTTTTCCTTCTGCTTCACTATCCTGGCCTTCCAGGTATTTATCTGCTACAAAGAATCACCATAAATATACATTTTAATATTACAAAGTTTTAAAAAGTTCTGCAATGCACTGTAACATTGCATCTGCTTCTCATGGTAGTGCAGAGTTACACCTGTGGTATCTGCTGTTGAAAACATAGATTAAACTCCAGCAATAAAAAGCACGCTCTTTAGTAAGAGAAACTTTATTCTGTACACTAACCAGTTAACAGAATCCTAGACAAAAGAAAAAAAAAAACAGTAAGCAGCTGATTCCAGGGAAAGAAATTAAACAACCAAACAGCAACAGCTAACAGCCACACTGGAGCTGAACAAGGCGGCTTGAGAATAAAACATGTCAGCAGTCAGTCATCTTCATCCTCAACCTGCAGATGAAGAAAGTTCTCTGCTACAGGGTTTCCATCTGAGCTGTGCACAGTGTTATTTAAAACATGCCGTTACTATTAATACAACTTGCTATGTGTAAACATGCTTCATGATTTATTTCTGCCAAAATCTCAAAGTTTGGCGTGGAAAAACAGAATCTCCAAGGATTTGTTTTGTTAGTGTTGAGGCGAAGCATGGGCCGGTTAGTGGAACCAACATTATACCGACCGAGATTTTCTCTGTTGAAGAGAAACATAGCATGGCCCCTCTCTTGTCTTTTTTCCTGTTCACTGCAGGTCAGCTGGCTCCAAGAATTTCCAGACACTCTTGCCTTTTCTTGTAAGAGACACAAATTTGAATGCTTAGAAGTTCTGATCCTAAAAGACCTAAAGGAACTCAATCCTATCAAGATGTTTTGATAGGATTGAGCGGTAGGTGTGTTAATCAGCCAAACCAGAATAATTAACCAGATAACATCAGATTGCGCTAATCTACAAAGAGCAAAAGATAGAGCATAATGTGAAAATTGTTAATGTAGCCACAGGAATAACCTTTTAGTATTTCTGTTAAAAATCCAAGCAATTAGATCACATACATTTTTGCTTAGCATCTTGTGCTAGTAGCATGACACCAGTTACTTTTCCATTAACCTTAAAATTGGGCAATAAATAAATTTGCTTAATGGGAAAGCCAATTTTGAAAAGAACTCGATAAAAAGTTTTTCCTCTAGAATGAGGCGCTTTATCAAAAGTAGTGTATTTTGCAAAACTGCAAAGGAAGTACTTTTTGTCGTATCACACAAATGAGCAACAACCAGATGTTGCTACTGGCAGAAAAGACAAAGAAGACGACAGGAAGTGGTCGGATGATGGTGGCGCGGCATGATTTTTTATTAACATTACTGCGTGAACAACCTTACTGACATTTGATTTTAATTGTGTTTCTTATTTAATGGAACCACTGCAATTGCAAAATAGTGTTGTTGATTTTTTTTTTTTTACATATCTACAAACATTTGCGCACATTTCTAATGAAAACGCAGCTGCTGTCAAAGCACCGACCCATACCTAGTTGCAGACCCTGCTTGGTGAGACAGTTCTGTTCCTCCGCCTCTTTGAGCTTTGTGCATTTGTTTTTTTATTCACAGTGAAATTTGGCTTGTTTCCCTCAGAAAGCTGTAACAAAGGATGTGCTGCCAGCATCCTTCATGCTTTTTAAATACTTCCAGCCCACAGTTGCCTTCCTCATTACCAAGAAATCCTGTGTATTGCACCCTGACACACCTCGCCACCTAAGTGTTTTTGTTGCATATTTTAGTGTCTGAGAAAATGTGTGGCTCCAGGCACTTTGTGGTCCCAGTAGAAAAACTCATCCTCTTCCCTGCGGCAAATGTTTAAATACAAACACGGAGGAAATCCTCATTTATCCTGAATGAAAACTTATTAAGGCAGATTCAATAATCATAAATGTATTGTGCAGTTAGATGTCGATGAGACAAAAATAGAAGTTAGACTTTTTTTGGTTTTTCTTCACTGTTTTTTCCTCCTCTGGTCTTCATGTGTCTCTTTGTGGCTTCGTTACTCTGTGAATCTCTATCTGTGGAATAAACAGAACCGAAGTAAAATAGTACAGTAACAAGAAGTGCATAGTCTTATGCACTTCTTGTTACTGTGCACTATTTTATTTTTATATTTGTATCATGTTCGAATAAAATTTCATTTCATTTCATTTCATTTCATTTCATAAAATTTCATTTCATTTCACAGCATAAAGAGTTAATTTACACCAGAGGTTCCCAAACTGTGGGGCGCGCCCCCTTGGGGGGGCACCGTGCCATTGCAGGGGGGCTCGGGAAGCCGTCTGGGTGAAAAAAAAAACATGAACGCTGTATGCATGCGCTGGGTTTTTACCTTAGAATGACCAATTCTGTTATTCCTCTGTCAATTTGATACAGTAGGGGCTTCCGCACTTCCCATATCTGTGTCCTCTGTCACTTTTATCAGCAGTTAAAACTGTTTAATCCGTTGTTAACATGTCATAAACTGTTTTTCCGAGCCGCCTTTAAACGCAACATAAGCGCTACGACGCTCGCGCTGGGTTTAGACCTGTGCAGCAGTGAAGGAAACCTGCTGCTGCTGCTGCTGTACAGAGCTACACAGGTGTGTTAGGATCACGGCAGCAAACCAGCAAAACACAAAGAACTTTTCACAGTTTTTTCCCCCCAAACTAACCGACTGTTGAGTAAAGCTGTTGGATGCAGGTAAAGTTAGCTAAAAGATGCTAATATCAATACAGCACCTTAAGTTTGTTAACAAATAGCTTGTAGGCTACTGGTGTTGTTGTCTATGTTCAGCTACGATTCATTTTGCCCCCCAAAAAGTTAGCCATATGTTTGCTAGTTGTTGCTGGCAGAACAGGGATTCTCCAAGAATCCACCTCCCACCCCCTTCGCTCACACACATCGTTCAACCTGACAGCTACTGGGGGGCCCAGAAATAGTTTGGAAACCAGTGGGAGGGGGCCCAGGAGAAAAAGTTTGGGAACCACTGATTTACACCAATATACTTCATATTTACTCTCAATTCAAGCAATAAGTTTACATGCAACAAAATGTTTTTTATGCTTTCAGGGACAGAATAAGGAACAACATGCACCATGAGATTATAGTACAGTACTCTACAGTACTCTCTCATATATATATATATATATATATATATATACATATATATAAAATATGCCTTGGTTCTTACCATCTTAATCCAGCTTTTTGGCTATTTCATCTTCTTTATCCTTGGAGGCCTCATGTACAGATGACACTGCGTGCGCGCACACAAAGAGACACACACAGGAATGTCATTATCATACCAATGGCTCAGAGCTTGTTTGACATGATTTTACCTTCACCATGTCACACACAGCCACCGCGGGTGAACTGACGAGCTAAGAGTTATTCATATCTACATCTCCTTAACTGCACCACTGCTGATTTATTCCAACACACATACTCACACGCACACAGAGCACACAGATAAAGTCTTGTAAAAGTTATGTAATACATGCTTTCTTCCATTCCACCTGAGTTTTTCACAATGTTGCAGATTGGTTACCTCCTAAAAGTACAAACTGTTTGGAGCGTAAAGAGTGAGACAAGAAGTATAAGGTTTAAATCATACTGTATTTACCCACACACACAAAAAGATACTATGATTTTTCTCCCACTGTGTCACATCAAGTCAGCTAACACATGTCCTGTTTTTAGTTTTAGGTCCAAGCTGTCTGAATAATGAGACATTTCTTTTTAAATATTGTTTCATTTTGCTTTAAACTAAGAAGTATATTCACGTAGTATTTAGTGGAGTTGCTACCTTTCAACTACAGAACACTCCTCCCACCAAACTCTCCACTGAGCTCCTTCACACTAGCCAGCAGCAATTAGCAAACACCTAGTGGAGTTAAACATTTACTGAGCTCATTACATGAGCTGCTTCTCAGTGCAGTGCTACTAAAAACAATGCTAAATGCTTGTTGTAATGACTTCCTGAAGGCAGAGTCTCAGAAACAGCAGGAGCTTCTTAAAGAGAGTCAAATTGTGAAGTCAAATTTCTTTTAAGATGTGTTTAATTTTTATAACAATTGAAGGTAACATGGGTGCTATAAAATAGCACTCTGTCTTGAAAATACATAATACTGCCCCTCTGAGAAATATATATATTTTTAAATGGCTCATTGTTCTGGCTTTTAACAAATAGAAAAAAAAATTTAACATGAAATGACCTGAAACAATGTAAACTAAACCAAAGTATCTGGTCCAATCATTTGGGAAAAACAAACAAACAAACAAAAACAAACAAAAAAAAAAACCTTTAAATCAGCTCTTATCTTAATGGAGTTTTCCATTAAACCTCACCAAAGGCCGCAGACAATTCTGTGTTTAATTAGAAGCGGCGGGCCATGATAAGTCTGCTGGCAGCTCACAATGGAACACAATGAGAGAGGACTGTCTGACTGGAGCTGTTGTGCTGACAACATGCTCATAATACAACATCAACATGCAGAAGAGAAGCATTCATGTCACTGCTCATGTCACTTGTTCGACATTAAGGTCCAACAATATCCCATTCAGCCCTCTCAACACATGCAGCTGAATCGCTCACTAACATCTCAGGGTTGCCAGCTGCATGTGAAGGATTCATGTAAAGCTACTCCAGCGCCGGCTCCCCCTTCATCGCTGAAATGATTGAAGCGATTGGCCATATGAAGGAACATCCAGTGCTTCTCTGCATGTCAACAAGATTTCATCCACTCCACCGAGTCAACCTCTCCTCACCTGCTGCTCCGCCTCCAAACTGTTTCTGCGTGTTTGCACACGCGTTGAGCCAAACACACACTCGCATTGATTTCTGTCACATTCCATTCCAGTCGTAGTCTTGCTACAAATGACCTCCGCCTGAAAACTGTCTTCTGAATCAGCATGACTCCCTGAAGAGTCTGTCAGCATGACAGTTTTGTCGACATGGTGTATGTGTGTGTGCGTGTGTGTGTGTCATTTCATTAATCATGGAGCAAAATAAAACTGCCAGACTCTGGAGAACAGAGGCATCCATCATGAACTTAAAGGGGGCAGTAATATGTGTTTTACAGGCACATAGTGCCACTTTATATCACAATAAAGTTACATTCAGTTGTTATAAAATGCTGTCTATCAAATATTATCAAATATGACTTGAAAGAAATTTTACTTAGTAATTTAATGCCTTGAAATTGAGACTCCGTCTCTTTAATAACTCAATTTTCAGGAAGTCATCGCTACATGGCTTCTCTGGACTTAGGCTTATTTTATTGTCATTACACAAAGAAACATAAGTGTCTATTATCCCTTTAACAATGTTTTTACCAGTGTTGCATTGAGAAGTAGCTCATATGATGAGTTCAGCTGATGTGTTCTACCAGTTCTAACAGGTGTTTGCTAGTTGTTGCTGGCTAGTCTGAAGGAACTCCAAGGAAGAATTTCTTCCTCGAAGGTGTTGCTGATGTTGCCAATGGCAACACAAAGAAGACAACATGAAATAGGTAGAGGATGAAGGCTCGGCATGTGTTTGAATGACTTACTGCCTGAACTAACTTATTCATGTGTGATTTTAACTCTGTTTCTTGTTTAATGGAAACACTGCAATTGCAAAAACTGTATTTTTCCAACATTAGCAGAATATTGACAATTTTGTGCACATTTGTAATAGAAACACAGCTAGTGTTGCTAAGGTGTTGGTATGTCATACCCTCTGGTGACGATTCAGGAACTGGCTCAGTTGCAGGTTCTGGATCTGCGGGGGCTTCAGTTTGCGTCGCGCCAGGATTCCCCTCAGAAACTTCTGCTGTGACTCCATTCTCTGTACTGGACTCTGGATTCACTGTGACTGGTGGAGCTTCAGAACCATTGGCTGGCTCTGGGACCGAAACCCCTACAGGACCAGATGCCTCCTCTGATGAGGCAGTAACACCAGAGGAGACTGTGGAAACCTCCGTCTCCTCATCGGCGGCAGAGTGAGGCTCAGCTTGAGCGGGAGCTGCAGCAGCAGTTACTGGAGGCATCTCTGGAATACTCGCTGCAGCGATAGTTGTGTCTATTACAGCATCTGCAGGCCCTGAGGATTCGGTTGGGGCTCCATCTTCGTTGGCTACTGAATCTGTGGTTGCTGTTGAAGCTTCGGCTGCTGCTGGAGTCTCTGAGTCAGTTTCTGGTGAGGTATTGCCGAGTGGGGCTTCCTCCTGGACATGGTTAGCATCTTCAGTTGCTGCTTTGGAGGCTTGTTCAGCTACTGCCTCTTCCACAACTCCGGTGGTCCCTGCTGGCTCCTCTACAACCGACACTGGAACTTCTTCCTTAACAAGAACAGGGATCTCTGTCTGCACAGCTTCAAAAGGTTGAGCTTCAGGGGTCTCGTCCAGGGCCTCAACTGCTTTGACTTCAGAAGAGGCTTCTGCTGGTACAGTTTCTACAGGAAGTGTTTCCTCCATGGGCAACAATACTTCAGTTACTGTGGCAGCAGCTTCCTCATCTACTGTAGGCTGTGGTGCCAGCTCCTCACCAGCTGCGGGTGGTTCAGGAACTACTAGGAGATCTTCCCCAGACACAAGATCCTCCTGGGCCTCTACGGCCTCCAGCACGGCCTCCGTATCATCTTCAGGTCCCGCTTTGGCATCGTCTGGTGAGGCGGTCTCCACAGGCAGCTGCATCTGGTCCTCAATGGTCCGTACATCTTCTTCTGCGATGATGCCGTTTCTGACTGCTGTGAAGAAAAAAAAATATGGAAAATAAAAGATTAGCAATTTGCAATTAGACCACCAGTTGTCAGTGACATATTTGTCTGTAACTCTGACATAGCAATGACAAAAGTCAGGGAATAAAAGAATGAACCATATTCTTCTCCTCATAAGATTTACTGCCTTTGATTTAGCGGCAGAACCTTTGACAAACTTCTGTTGTCTGTGATATAAAATTCTCAGATCAATTCTCAGACTTTGCATCAGCCACATTTCTGTCAGGTCAGGCGCTCGTTTGCAAAAGCATAAGTTCTAGTGAACTGAATTCACATTCTGGACAAATGTTGACACTAAGTCTAAAACAGAGACAATGATCTCAGTGGTGAAAATCCCAGGTTGACAGGCTGTCCTGTCAACCTTTTTTATATATGTAAAATAATATTTGTGAAAAAATATCTTAACTTCAATATTTTGTCTGGTGTGCTTCTAGTGTCTTTCATTATATAACGTGGGATTTGAAAGAATTAGACATTTTTGAGGGAAATTATATAAAGCTTCAGTCAACACAGGATGCAGGAGACAGGAGAAACAATAAAGGACACAAACTGCATCCTTTCATTTCCTTGCTTGAAAATAGGATTTACTGAAGCCCTGAGGACGAGCATTCTGAGGAAATGATCCTCTCCGCTTTCTACGGTCAGTTAGGTCTGCGCACACACAAACATAGTGCACTTGTGTATGGAAGTAACGAAGTCATATTTTAGAAAAATCCTCAGTTATGTCAATAGTCCGAATCCCAACGTAGCGATGGAAGCTTTTGATTGGTCACAGACGAGCTGGACCGGAGCGGCTCGGTTAGCGGTACGGGTGGATGGCTCTGATGCTTCAGCTTTCTGATTTTATTTGTATGTCGGAAGCAGTGAGCAGAGATCAGAGTGATGGGTGGAAGGGAATGTGTGGGCTTGGCAGACTGTGTGAAAATGAGCCAGTGGGAAAATTACAGCAATTAAGTAACACAAATCCCTTTGCTCTTCCTTTTCACAATTAATCTTTACATGCACTCTACGATCATTAGCTGCGTTTCCATTATGAGTGTCCAGCTTTAGCTTGTGTCCTGCTAAACTACCTAAAAATAAGTAATGAATAACTTTTTTCATCATAATTTTGATCATTATCACAATAGTACTTCAAAATATCGCAATAAAATTGTAAATCCGTACTGCTTTGTCAATATTCAGTTTTGAAAAGTGGGAAAGCGACTGTTTGAGTTGAGGTTGACGCATCCATGCCAGGCAGGCATCGGTGAATCATGTGTCAACAGGATTTAGCAGCCAAAGATGACACGGATCTCAGTCAAAACAGTGCCACGGCTGGTCTGCAGTGGAGGGAAGGGAGGGGAGGAGGGAACGGGACACAAAGCAGGGGCCCGGACCAGGGATGGGACCGGCACAGGCCAGGATGTCATCCAGCTGGTGTGTCAGACAGGCGGCACGCTGTAGGAATAAAAACCTCCCCTCATTCGGCTGCATTTAACATAGCCTGGCCAGGCTGAGCGGACAATTACTGATGGTCTCGGTGGTGATGACGCAAGAGTCTGGAAGGGAACCCAAGTTTCTCTCTCTGTAGGTGGAAAAAGCTGTCCGGCAGGAACAACAACGCAGTAACACAAGCATCCCACATTCAGTCAGGGAAGCAGAACATGAACACAGAGACGATGATTCTGTTTCAGGTTCAAATACACAGTTTTTCCTTTCCCCAGATATCTGAATTAACTTATGTTCCACGGGAGCTAGAGCACATTCTGTTGCTCATGTGCAAACCAGGATGGGGGACACAGAGTGCATGGAGCGGTGCCTGGCATGGCACGTCCATGTGGCACTGAGCCGTCTGGAACAATGAGGAGACAGTCATAGATTATGTCAGACCTTCTGCTGGGCTTCTGCTCAGGCCTGCACACAGAGCTCACACATGTAGAGAGATACAGACGGAACACAGAGTGTTATGTGTGGCAAAAAAAAAAAAAAAAAAACTTTCAACACATCATCATCAAGGTGAAACTAGTTGGTGGCAGCATCATGCTGTGGGAACGCCTGAGCAGGAACAGAAAATCTGGTCAGTTATTGACTTGAAAAATTATTTGAAATTAGGTTAAAGATTCACATTCTATCAGAACAAAAACTCTAGAAATATGACTAGAGCTACAATGTAAAAGTTTATATCAAATCATATTAAAGTGTTTGAGTGGTCCAGTCAAAGTACAGACTCAAGCGCAATTAAGAATCTGTGGTAAAACTAGAATGTTGCTGTTCAGAGAATCTCACCATCAAATCTGACTGAGGCTTATCTGATTGGTAAAGCAGGATGCGTTAAAATGTCCCTCTTCAGATGCCATAGAGTCAAACCCACGGAAGACTTTGATGGATTTTTAACAAAAGTATATACTAACGCACACCACACTTTCAGATTATTGTTCTTTAAAAATAAATAAAACAATCATGCATTACTTTTCTTCTAACTCTCGGTTATGTTCTATCCAAAGACCCCAAATGAAGCATCTGTTTTTCTGGTTGCAGTGGACAAAATGTAAGAAAGTTCATGGTCTATAAATATCTTTTTTTTCTTTCTTTTTTTTAATATTGTACAGTAAATATGTTCTTTTGAAAGTTTTGCAATCCAGAACAATCTGACGTCCGTGAATCACTACAGAAAATTGGTAACAAACAGGTTAGATTGCAAATGTTGCCACAGGCTGCAGATAGATCTCTAAACAATCCCAGCTGCTCTCATGCAGTTATTGTCCTACATAAAATGCTCAGTTTGCTTTATGGGAAGAGACTGAGAGAAGTCGACATGTTCATAGAGTTTAAAAAAAAAAAAGGAAGAAACCTCCTCTCAGGTCTCATTTCATCAATAAATCATTGAATGTTTTTAGCAGTCCTCTTCTTAGCAGTAGCCAAGCAGGACAGGGGAGGATTAGGACAAACAAACAGTAATGACTTGTAGGATTCAAAGAGAACAACAGAAATATTTCAGCACCTGAAGTATTTGATCTGTGCAAGGAGAGTGAAAGCACAGAGTGTACCAGCCAGCTGCAAACAGCCTCCAGCAAAATGTGACTGAGTGGCAGAAGGCGAGTTAGATAAGCAGCTGGACTCTGCCTGACAGAACATATGCTGCTCTCTACACTTCAAAACACACAAATGAAGGGCAAATTGCACTTTTAATATTCACTCGGACGGTCATCACTCACCCACTGTGTCCCCGTTGCTCTCCTCAGGCTTTGTGCCTGGTCTCTTCTCCTGCTCCACTGTCTGTGCACTGGATGATGAGCAACCCATGCTTGGAAGTAAAATATGACAAATCTAGAAAGCTGGAGGCTGCTTCAGGAACAAGCGACCACAAGTTTCAGTGCTTCCTGCTTTCTTTCTCTTTTTTTTTTCTTTTAAAGGTTGATGCTGTCTTTCTGTGCGAACAGGAGCATCTAAACTCTCCACAAGTCCTCAAAGCAGATGGGAACCATTATCTGCTCTATGCTGTGGGATCACTCATGCTCCGCTGTACTTTTACAATCTGCTCCCTGCATGCAGCAAAGCAGTTCAGGCAGCAACGCTGAGTGTTCCCCTAACTACCTCCAGTTCTAATGTAGAACTATCCATGAAGCAGCAGGAGGAGGAGGAGGAGGCAAACACGTCTGAGGACAGTGTCCTCCCCTCTTAGGCCTGTATGGCGCAGATCCACCCCCTGGTGGTGAAGTGTCAAACCGCACACGCAACAAACATAAAAGTAGAAATTTGAATTTACAAGTGAATCAGTGGATTAACATAGAATTCAGTTCAGTTCATTTACATGACGCCATTGGATGGAGCTAATTAAATCAAGGCACAGAAATTCAGATATTTAAATGTTTATTCATCAGTATGCTGTACAATCTGCAATAATATAGTCAACTTTCTTCACAAATAAAGTGTTTAAAGTGGAAGAGCACTTCACTTGAAAAACCATGCCATCTTGGCTGTCTGCCCAGGGCGGCATCGGCTTTGGGGGCAGAATGAGGGAGGAACAAATTAATGTAGTCATATGTTCTGATCTAGTATTCTACTGTTTATTGCATGTCCAGTCAGTGGTGTTCAAACTTTTATTCCCAGGAGGCAAAAACAAAACAATAAAAATGCAAAAATTAGTTTACCAGAACTTTTTTTTTAGTTTCACCTGCTCAACAATAACACCTTTTTTTATGAAATGTGTATATTATTGAAGATCTAAAATATTTCAAAGCCATAATTGGCCCCTGGGGCCTCACATAGGACACCAATGTAAAATACATTGGTGGCTGATGAGCTGAAGTTGGTGTCTGATTTGAAGCTCTTGGTTCTCTGCTAAAACAAGGAGCTACATAAATATGTTAAAGGAGTTTGGACAACTTTTGAACATCTCCAATCCAAAATTAATGGACTGGTCAGATTTTAAAAACAGATTGCATAAAAATATTGTTTTATTTGTGAAACCACACAAAAAGAGAATTTTTAATTCTTCCCTGGACTTTGGACCGCCTTAGTGTGTTTGGTTTTGTGCAGGGTGGCAGTCACTGATGACCAGGATAAATATGGCTAAAAAGATCCCATAAAAATTCCAGACAGTTGTTAGTCAATGTCATCTGGGTATATCTAGTACCAAATTAATGCTGTTTTCATCCAGTTTGGGAGGTCAGTGTAATATTAACCAGAACACAAAACTGGAGATGCTTTTGTTTTTTATATATCTTGTGCAGATTTACTTATTAGTAAAGTAGAATCAATGAATAGATTATGTATTTTTCATGTGTTTGAGTTTAAATATCCCACATGTTAAGTTTTTATAGCTAATATAGCTTCCTGTGCATCTGATAAAATTTAGATTTTAAGTAATCTTTGCAGCAAAGGGGCCATTAGAAGGACCAAAATGAAAATTGAATAGATCTGAAAATGAAACTTTATTTCATTTAAAAATATAAACCTCCACCTATTACAGCATTGCATTTCAAAACGCAATGCTGCTTGTTTCATTAGAAGATTAGGTTTCTATTTGAGCTAATGTATGACCCACAAATACAGACATGCTTAGATATAGGATGTAAAACAGAACCACCTAACGGATAAATGTCACATTGTACTGCAAGACGATAAAGAGCATCAAGAGTTGAGGACGATCCCGTCAGAACCAAGCAGCGCCAGAATTTCATTTGTTCACCACTTGATTCTCCAGAGTCTCCAGCTTCTTTGACATCGCTTCAAGTATTCGTGTTAAAGAGGGTCACAAGAAATACATCCAAAGTTGTAGCACAAATAAAGATATTACAGATACTCCTGCACAAAAAGGTTCCCAAAAAGAGCACAGAGGCATCTTTATAAATCTCACTTTTTCTAGTAAACATCAACTGGACATATGTTAGGAAACACCTTATAAATACAGCACTGAATAAACGCAGCATTAACAAATGCACAAAAACCGTTCTTGAAGATTCTTATGTATAGACAGATAAAGACCAAGACAATGAATATAATCAAATGTTTAAAATATTAAGTGAAATTCTAATGGTCTTTCTGTTTCTGCTCAGGAAGCAGAACGCAGCCTCGTCTCTTCCCTGCTGAGGACACGTCTATGTTCAACCTCCAGACGGTTTATTTTTGGAAAGCTATCTAGGTCTGAAGAGGTAAACAAACAGGTATGGAAAGAATAATAATTCTCATATTAGAATCAATATTCGCCCTCTGTGAGGATAGAGGACAATCTAAACACAGAAACAAGCTTTGCTCAGTCAAATGTGCAGACAAGTGAGACAACTAGCTCAACATTCGATTGTTTTTATTAACTGGAGCATCTTTATTTTAAAATCAGAATTCCATTAATGGTGTATTCGCCGTTAATGGTACCGTGTTGTAGTGGGACCAGCTGCAGACATGTTTAGCTATTTGGGTGAAGGCTGAGATGTTGGTTTTGGACCTGACATCATTTTCATAAAGACATACTTGTAAGGTGGCCCACACCTATAATTTTACTAATGTAATAATAACAAGTTAAGTGCCAGATAAGTAAGTATTGCTAAATATAGAAATAATTTGCCGATTAAAAACAGAAAAATAAGCATAACTTTTAAATGCTGTTTTTGTTCACTGAAGATAAAAGTTATTTTTGCCCCACTGAGACCCCATTGTAAAACATCTGCTTTATTTATTTATTTTATTTATTTTTCCACCTCATCATCTTTGTCGTTTTACTATAAATCCAGTTATTCCCTCTGTGGAGGAAACCAGCAAAACAAAAGGATATTACTCTGAGCCAGGTTCTTCAGCTTCTCTGTCACTTGGTTCTGAAACACAATCACGCTCTCACACCGACACAAGCTTTCATCTGCCGGTTTGTCTGCAGAGGCAAAAATAAATACAGTTAGCACATCTTTTTGAGCTTTAATTTACAAGTCAGGGCTGTGAGGGGAATTGATTTTCCTCTTTCAGCCCCGACACATTTCTGTTCCTGTCAGGAAACGGTTCTGAGCGGCGGTGGTTCCAGCAGCAGCAGGTGGCAGTGATGCTCTGCTGATATACAGGGACGTTTTTACTGTAACTGGTCTTTGTTCTACAAAATGCCATAGAGGAAACTCTACCTTTAAGGAAATACCAACATTTCTTTCTTTCTATCTATCTATCTATCTATCTATCTATCTATCTATCTATCTATCTATCTATCTATCTATCTATCTATCTATCTATCTATCTATCTATCTATCTATCTATTTATTTATTTATTTTTTGCAAAAATCACAATTTTTTATGCTGCAGAAACACAAAACCTTACCAAGTATTTTTGGTTTCTATTACAAACAGAAACCAAAAATACTTGAAGTACACTTGAAGTAAGACAAAACTAACTTACAAGTAACTTTTCAGAAAGAAATAGAACCTTGTTTTAATTGAATAATTCCTTAATATTGACTAAAAAATACTAGTTCCACCGGCAGATTATTTCACCTATAACATGGGGGGGGGAGAAACCTGTCTTGTTATAATAAATCAGACAACTTTATTTATACCATTAGGTCAATTTGATTATAGTGCGATGAGTCAGCTTTCTTGCCAGACAGGAAAATGTATATCAACACAACAATGAATGTAAATGTAACATGAGTCAACTGGCCCCGTCCTCAATATTTTTAAAATATTAAAAACCATGAAAAAATAGACTCAAATACAGTATAACCATTAGGACAATATAAAAAAAGTAAAATAAAACTATACTAAATCAAAATTTGGAAGCTTATGGAAAAAGGAACAAAACAGGTTTTATACTTCCTAGATTTACATCTGGGGATGAAATATCTGTATCCAGATGCAGATATTTTCACTTATCGGCGATATTTTTACAAAGAAGTGAAATAATCTGCCAGTGTAACCGTTACTTTTTATCAATATTAAGGAATTATTGACTTAAAACAAGCGCTTAGTTCTTGCTGATAAAGTTACATGTCAGTTAGTTTTTGTTTTATTTCAAGCATACTGAAATAAGATATTTGCACAAAAAACTAGACCAAACATACTTGGTAAGATTTTGTGTTTTTGCAGAGTAAAATTAGTTCATAATTAGTGATCACCTTTACACATCCTTGACTTCAGTTTCTTTGTAATTTCTCCCATTTTCTCAAAGTCCTCTGCGTAATAGAGGTGCATCTCAGCAGGCTCCGAAGCAATTTCCCTCAGCTCCTGTTCAATGGCCTTCCCAACTCCCAGTGCGTACATCGTCACCCCTGAAAGTGGCAGAAAACAGAGCCAAGGCACGAATTTAATATCAGAAAGAACATGCTTTCGTTAGAAATGTAACTCATATCACCAGAGGTCTTTGCTTTGCTGGCCCACTCGGAAACATCATCCTGCGACCGTCCATCGGTGAACACGATGCAGACGCGCGGGACGTTCAACCTGGCGCCTTCTTTCTCCGAAAAGCTGAATTGGAACATGTGGCGCAGCGCTGAGCCGGTCATGGAGCCCCTCCCCATGTACTGCATCTGGTTCACGGCCCGCTTGACATCCTGCGCCGCGGCGTGCTGGCCCAAAGAAAACTCTGTGCGCACCTTGGTGGAGAACTGGATGAGTCCGACGCGCGTGACCATCCTGGAGACGTTCAGCGAGTCCACGATGCTGTTCACGAACTGCTTGACCAGCTCAAAGTTGGCGGGGCCCAAACTCTTGGAGCCATCGATCACGAACACCAAATCCATGACTCCATCGTGACACCCTGGTTCTGTCAGGTGCAAAGACATGAAAAACGTGTTGATGTAGATTTCTGTTTGTTTAGTCTTCAGTTGCATCTAAGAATAAAGAAGAAAAACAGCTAAGACTTTACTTTCACAGGTTTTCCCATCTTCAGCCAGCAGGAATCCTTCATTACATTTACAGATGTAGGAGTCAGTGGTGCTGAAACACAGGTGTTGGCAGCCATGGTCCAGAGTTTGACACAGATCAACACCTAGAAGTTTAACAAATGTTACTGATGCTTCTGAGACACAATGAACCTGTTTATTCATACTGTATTTTACTAAAAGACAGGGCTGAAACGATTCATCCGGTTAATCTGTTGATGAAATAATGGTCAACTAATGTAAATTGTGAAATGATTAACAGTAATATAAAGAAGTGACGTGCGATCAGGGGAGGCAGAGCCTCACCTGTCATCATGGATAAATAATATAACAATAAAACCATTTATATTGCTATTTTCACCCTGTGGTTTGTACTATAAAGTATCTATTTTTTACTTAGCTTAACCAATTCTGATGATTTTTTTCTTCAAAATCGCTGGATTTTCGTATTTTGCCATTCAAATGCTCAGAAGCGAAGCCGGTGAGGCAGCAGCGAGCTGAGCCTCACCTGGGATTGCGCAACATCTCGCTAACTAGCTAACAGTGAGCTAGCCATGGAGCTAGCCATACAGTAAATAAGTAAAGTACAACGATATATTTGTTTTCTCCTCTCTTCCGACATCAACATGAAAGACTGCATTTCTACACTTAAACAGTTTTCTAAAGTGGATTTTTATTTGAAGCAGGAGATAATAACTAAAGGAAGAAGAACACCGGAGCTGAAAATTTTGCTTCGAGAGTTTGACAAGACATGCTGAGGATAGACTTGGCTTTGGATGAACGGATATTTTTGTGCAGAATTAGCGGTGCATGGATTTCATTAATAGATAAAGGTAAGACAGCAATAAGATCTTTTTTTTTTTTTTTATGAAATGTGCGTTTTTTGGCAACGAATCTGCGTAGCTTAACTAATACAGATCACTTTGCTGTGGACTATAGCACGAAATCAATACCTACATTTCTAAGTTTCACTGAGTTAACGCAACTATGGATGACGTAAATTATTAGTCTTTTTGCCCTCCAGCGTTGTATGCTTGCGTGAGATTTCCGTAGGTACAATAACATGTGTTATGAGTCATGAGGCAGTACCTGCCTGTATGGCTCAATGGATAAGTCACCAGTCTTCCACCCCGGAGACCCGGGTTTGAATCCAGTCTGGGCAAAAGTTACAACAGTGAAATAGAGCTATCCAGTGTGGGTCCTTGGGCAATATATAGCCTACCAAGGACAAAACCTCAACCAAGTTGCATCCAACATCATGGCAATAGAGGCTCAGATCCACACAGGAGGTCCTGGGTCCAAATTATATAAATTGAGTTTGACAGTATGTTGTGATCTTTAGAATCACTAATGTGTCACCCTTTAGAGCCACAACTGTGGCTTAGTTGGTCAAAGTGCCTGTCTTGTAAAAAAAGGAGATCATAGGTTCAAATCCCAGCAGTGCCTTTATGATGTCATAATTGTTTTCAAATTATTTGCATTCAGTTTTAGAGTATATCATAACATTTAGAGAAAGTGTTAACCGTGAAGGTACTGTGGCTTAGTTGGTCAAAGTGCCTGTCTAGTAAACAGGAGATCCTGTGTTCAAATCCCAGCAAAAACTTTGAAATAAGTGTCCATGTCATAATGTTTTTCAAATTATTTGCGTTCAGTTTTAGAGTATATCGTGACATTTAGAGAAATTGTGATTTCAACAACTGCAAGGTACTGTGGCTTAGTTGGTCAAAGTGCCTGTCTAGTAAACAGGAGATCCTGGGTTCAGTACCTTTGAGAAAAGAGGCTTTATGATGTTATTCGAATCATTTCCATTCAGTTTCAGAGTATATCATGACATTTAGAGAAATTACGATTTCAACAACTGCAAGTTACTGTGGTTTAGTTGGTCAAACTACCTGTCTTTGACCAACTAAGTTTGGTCCTGGTTCCAAATCCCAGCACTACCTCGGAAAGAAGTGGCCTTATGATGTCATAGTGTTTCTCAAATTATTTGCATTCAGTTTTAGAGTATATCATAACATTTAGAGAAAGTGTTAACCGTGAAGGTACTGTGGCTTAGTTGGTCAAAGTGCCTGTCTAGTAAACAGGAGATCCTGTGTTCAAATCCCAGCAAAAACTTTGAAATAAGTGTCCATGTCATAATGTTTTTCAAATTATTTGCATTCAGTTTTAGAGTATATCGTGACATTTAGAGAAATTACGATTTCAACAACTGCAAGTTACTGTGGTTTAGTTGGTCAAACTACCTGTCTTTGACCAACTAAGTTTGGTCCTGGTTCCAAATCCCAGCACTACCTCGGAAAGAAGTGGCCTTATGATGTCATAGTGTTTCTCAAATTATTTGCATTCAGTTTTAGAGTATATCATAACATTTAGAGAAAGTGTTAACCATGAAGGTACTGTGGCTTAGTTGGTCAAAGTGCCTGTCTAGTAAACAGGAGATCCTGTGTTCAAATCCCAGCAAAAACTTTGAAATAAGTGTCCATGTCATAATGTTTTTCAAATTATTTGCGTTCAGTTTTAGAGTATATCGTGACATTTAGAGAAATTGTGATTTCAACAACTGCAAGGTACTGTGGCTTAGTTGGTCAAAGTGCCTGTCTTGTAAACAGGAGATCCTGGGTTCAAATCCCAGCAGTACCTTTGAAAGAAGAGGCTTTATAAAGTCATACTCTTGTTCAAATTATATTGAGTTTTACAGTATGTTGTGATTTCAACAACTGCAAGTTACTGTGGCTTAGTTGGTCAAATTACCTGTCTTTGACCAACTAAGTTTGGTCCTGGTCCACGACCAGGATTTGGTCCTGGTTCCAAATCCCAGCACTACCTCGGAAAGAAGTGGCCTTATGATGTCATAGTGCTTCCCAAATTATTTGCAGTTTTAGAGTATATCGTGACATTTAGAGAAAGTGTGAATTGAACAACTGCAAGGTACTGTGGCTTAGTTGGTCAAAGTGCCTGTCTCGTAAACAGGAGATCCTGGGTTCAAATCCCAGCAGTACCTTTGAAATAAGTGGCCTTATGATGTCATAGTGTTTCTCAAATAATTTGCATTCAGCTTTAGAGTATATTGTGACACCTAGAGAAAGTGTGATTTCAACAACTGCAAGGTACTGTGGCTTAGTTGGTCAAAGTGCCTGTCTTTGACCAACTAAGTTTGGTCCTGGTTCCAAATCCCAGCACTACCTTGGAAAGAAGTGGCCTTATGATGTCATAGTGTTTCTCAAGTTATTTGCATTCAATTTTAGAGTATATCATGAGATTTAGAGAAAGTGTGAATTCAAAATCTGCAAGGTACTGTGGCTTAGTTGGTCAAAGTGCCTGTCTAGTAAACAGGAGATCCTGTGTTCAAATCCCAGCAAAAACTTTGAAATAAGTGTCCATGTCATAATGTTTTTCAAATTATTTGCATTCAGTTTTAGAGTATATTGTGACATTTAGAGAAATTGTGATTTCAACAACTGCAAGGTACTGTGGCTTAGTTTGTCAAAGTGCCTGTCTTGTAAACATGAACATAACATTTAGAGAAAGTGTTAACCGTGAAGGTACTGTGGCTTAGTTGGTCAAAGTGCCTGTCTAGTAAACAGGAGATCCTGTGTTCAAATCCCAGCAAAAACTTTGAAATAAGTGTCCATGTCATAATGTTTTTCAAATTATTTGCATTCAGTTTTAGAGTATATCGTGACATTTAGAGAAATTACGATTTCAACAACTGCAAGTTACTGTGGTTTAGTTGGTCAAACTACCTGTCTTTGACCAACTAAGTTTGGTCCTGGTTCCAAATCCCAGCACTACCTCGGAAAGAAGTGGCCTTATGATGTCATAGTGTTTCTCAAATTATTTGCATTCAGTTTTAGAGTATATCATAACATTTAGAGAAAGTATTAACTGTGAAGGTACTGTGGCTTAGTTGGTCAAAGTGCCTGTCTAGTAAACAGGAGATCCTGTGTTCAAATCCCAGCAAAAACTTTGAAATAAGTGTCCATGTCATAATGTTTTTCAAATTATTTGCATTCAGTTTTAGAGTATATCGTGACATTTAGAGAAATTGTGATTTCAACAACTGCAAGGTACTGTGGCTTAGTTGGTCAAAGTGCCTGTCTTTGACCAACTAAGTTTGGTCCTGGTTCCAAATCCCAGCACTACCTTGGAAAGAAGTGGCCTTATGATGTCATAGTGTTTCTCAAGTTATTTGCATTCAATTTTAGAGTATATCATGAGATTTAGAGATAGTGTGAATTCAAAATCTGCAAGGTACTGTGGCTTAGTTGGTCAAAGTGCCTGTCTAGTAAACAGGAGATCCTGTGTTCAAATCCCAGCAAAAACTTTGAAATAAGTGTCCATGTCATAATGTTTTTCAAATTATTTGCATTCAGTTTTAGAGTATATTGTGACATTTAGAGAAATTGTGATTTCAACAACTGCAAGGTACTGTGGCTTAGTTGGTCAAAGTGCCTGTCTAGTAAACAGGAGATCCTGGGTTCAGTACCTTTGAGAAAAGAGGCTTTATGATGTTATTCGAATCATTTCCATTCAGTTTCAGAGTATATCATGACATTTAGAGAAATTACGATTTCAACAACTGCAAGTTACTGTGGTTTAGTTGGTCAAACTACCTGTCTTTGACCAACTAAGTTTGGTCCTGGTTCCAAATCCCAGCACTACCTCGGAAAGAAGTGGCCTTATGATGTCATAGTGTTTCTCAAATTATTTGCATTCAGTTTTAGAGTATATCATAACATTTAGAGAAAGTGTTAACCGTGAAGGTACTGTGGCTTAGTTGGTCAAAGTGCCTGTCTAGTAAACAGGAGATCCTGTGTTCAAATCCCAGCAAAAACTTTGAAATAAGTGTCCATGTCATAATGTTTTTCAAATTATTTGCATTCAGTTTTAGAGTATATCGTGACATTTAGAGAAATTACGATTTCAACAACTGCAAGTTACTGTGGTTTAGTTGGTCAAACTACCTGTCTTTGACCAACTAAGTTTGGTCCTGGTTCCAAATCCCAGCACTACCTCGGAAAGAAGTGGCCTTATGATGTCATAGTGTTTCTCAAATTATTTGCATTCAGTTTTAGAGTATATCATAACATTTAGAGAAAGTGTTAACCATGAAGGTACTGTGGCTTAGTTGGTCAAAGTGCCTGTCTAGTAAACAGGAGATCCTGTGTTCAAATCCCAGCAAAAACTTTGAAATAAGTGTCCATGTCATAATGTTTTTCAAATTATTTGCATTCAGTTTTAGAGTATATCGTGACATTTAGAGAAATTGTGATTTCAACAACTGCAAGGTACTGTGGCTTAGTTGGTCAAAGTGCCTGTCTTGTAAACAGGAGATCCTGGGTTCAAATCCCAGCAGTACCTTTGAAAGAAGAGGCTTTATAAAGTCATACTCTTGTTCAAATTATATTGAGTTTTACAGTATGTTGTGATTTCAACAACTGCAAGTTACTGTGGCTTAGTTGGTCAAATTACCTGTCTTTGACCAACTAAGTTTGGTCCTGGTCCACGACCAGGATTTGGTCCTGGTTCCAAATCCCAGCACTACCTCGGAAAGAAGTGGCCTTATGATGTCATAGTGCTTCCCAAATTATTTGCAGTTTTAGAGTATATCGTGACATTTAGAGAAAGTGTGAATTGAACAACTGCAAGGTACTGTGGCTTAGTTGGTCAAAGTGCCTGTCTCGTAAACAGGAGATCCTGGGTTCAAATCCCAGCAGTACCTTTGAAATAAGTGGCCTTATGATGTTATAGTGTTTCTCAAATAATTTGCATTCAGCTTTAGAGTATATTGTGACACCTAGAGAAAGTGTGATTTCAACAACTGCAAGGTACTGTGGCTTAGTTGGTCAAAGTGCCTGTCTTTGACCAACTAAGTTTGGTCCTGGTTCCAAATCCCAGCACTACCTTGGAAAGAAGTGGCCTTATGATGTCATAGTGTTTCTCAAGTTATTTGCATTCAATTTTAGAGTATATCATGAGATTTAGAGAAAGTGTGAATTCAAAATCTGCAAGGTACTGTGGCTTAGTTGGTCAAAGTGCCTGTCTAGTAAACAGGAGATCCTGTGTTCAAATCCCAGCGAAAACTTTGAAATAAGTGTCCATGTCATAATGTTTTTCAAATTATTTGCATTCAGTTTTAGAGTATATCGTGACATTTAGAGAAATTGTGATTTCAACAACTGCAAGGTACTGTGGCTTAGTTGGTCAAAGTGCCTGTCTTTGACCAACTAAGTTTGGTCCTGGTTCCAAATCCCAGCACTACCTTGGAAAGAAGTGGCCTTATGATGTCATAGTGTTTCTCAAGTTATTTGCATTCAATTTTAGAGTATATCATGAGATTTAGAGATAGTGTGAATTCAAAATCTGCAAGGTACTGTGGCTTAGTTGGTCAAAGTGCCTGTCTAGTAAACAGGAGATCCTGTGTTCAAATCCCAGCAAAAACTTTGAAATAAGTGTCCATGTCATAATGTTTTTCAAATTATTTGCATTCAGTTTTAGAGTATATTGTGACATTTAGAGAAATTGTGATTTCAACAACTGCAAGGTACTGTGGCTTAGTTGGTCAAAGTGCCTGTCTTGTAAACATGAACATAACATTTAGAGAAAGTGTTAACCGTGAAGGTACTGTGTCTTAGTTGGCCAAAGTGCCTGTCTAGTAAACAGGAGATCCTGTGTTCAAATCCCAGCAAAAACTTTGAAATAAGTGTCCATGTCATAATGTTTTTCAAATTATTTGCATTCAGTTTTAGAGTATATCGTGACATTTAGAGAAATTACGATTTCAACAACTGCAAGTTACTGTGGTTTAGTTGGTCAAACTACCTGTCTTTGACCAACTAAGTTTGGTCCTGGTTCCAAATCCCAGCACTACCTCGGAAAGAAGTGGCCTTATGATGTCATAGTGTTTCTCAAATTATTTGCATTCAGTTTTAGAGTATATCATAACATTTAGAGAAAGTGTTAACCGTGAAGGTACTGTGGCTTAGTTGGTCAAAGTGCCTGTCTAGTAAACAGGAGATCCTGTGTTCAATTCCCAGCAAAAACTTTGAAATAAGTGTCCATGTCATAATGTTTTTCAAATTATTTGCATTCAGTTTTAGAGTATATCGTGACATTTAGAGAAATTGTGATTTCAACAACTGCAAGGTACTGTGGCTTAGTTGGTCAAAGTGCCTGTCTTGTAAACAGGAGATCCTGGGTTCAAATCCCAGCAGTACCTTTGAAAGAAGAGGCTTTATAAAGTCATACTCCTGTTTAAATTATATTGAGTTTTACAGTATGTTGTGATTTCAACAACTGCAAGTTACTGTGGCTTAGTTGGTCAAATTACCTGTCTTGGACCAACTAATTTTGGTCCTGGTCCACGACCAGGATTTGGTCCTGGTTCCAAATCCCAGCACTACCTCGGAAATAAGTGGCCTTATGATGTCATAGTGTTTCTCAAGTTATTTGCATTCAATTTTAGAGTATATCTTGAGATTTAGAGAAAGTGTTAACCGTGAAGGTACTGTGGCTTAGTTGGTCAAATTAACTGTCTTTGACCAACTAAGTTTAGTCCTGGTTCCAAATCCCAGCAGTACCTCGGAAAGAAGTGGCCTTATGATGTCATAGTGCTTCCCAAATTATTTGCAGTTTTAGAGTATATCGTGCCATTTAGAGAAAGTGTGAATTGAACAACTGCAAGGTACTGTGGCTTAGTTGGTCAAAGTGCCTGTCTCGTAAACAGGAGATCCTGGGTTCAAATCCCAGCAGTACCTTTGAAATAAGTGGCCTTATGATGTCATAGTGTTTCTCAAATAATTTGCATTCAGCTTTAGAGTATATTGTGACACCTAGAGAAAGTGTGATTTCAACAACTGCAAGGTACTGTGGCTTAGTTGGTCAAAGTGCCTGTCTTTGACCAACTAAGTTTGGTCCTGGTTCCAAATCCCAGCACTACCTTGGAAAGAAGTGGCCTTATGATGTCATAGTGTTTCTCAAGTTATTTGCATTCAATTTTAGAGTATATCATGAGATTTAGAGAAAGTGTGAATTCAAAATCTGCAAGGTACTGTGGCTTAGTTGGTCAAAGTGCCTGTCTAGTAAACAGGAGATCCTGTGTTCAAATCCCAGCAAAAACTTTGAAATAAGTGTCCATGTCATAATGTTTTTCAAATTATTTGCATTCAGTTTTAGAGTATATTGTGACATTTAGAGAAATTGTGATTTCAACAACTGCAAGGTACTGTGGCTTAGTTGGTCAAAGTGCCTGTCTTGTAAACAGGAGATCCTGGGTTCAAATCCCAGCAGTACCTTTGAAAGAAGAGGCTTTATAAAGTCATACTCTTGTTCAAATTATATTGAGTTTTACAGTATGTTGTGATTTCAACAACTGCAAGTTACTGTGGCTTAGTTGGTCAAATTACCTGTCTTTGACCAACTAGATTTGGTCCTGGTTCCAAATCCCAGCACTACCTCGGAAATAAGTGGCCTTATGATGTCATAGTGTTTCTCAAGTTATTTGCATTCAATTTTAGAGTATATCATGAGTTTTAGAGAAAGTGTTAACCGTGAAGGTACTGTGGCTTAGTTGGTCAAATTAATTGTCTTTGACCAACTAAGTTTAGTCCTGGTTCCAAATCCCAGCACTACCTCGGAAAGAAGTGGCCTTATGATGTCATAGTGCTTCCCAAATTATTTGCAGTTTTAGAGTATATCGTGACATTTAGAGAAAGTGTGAATTGAACAACTGCAAGGTACTGTGGCTTAGTTGGTCAAAGTGCCTGTCTCGTAAACAGGAGATCCTGGGTTCAAATCCCAGCAGTACCTTTGAAATAAGTGGCCTTATGATGTCATAGTGTTTCTCAAATAATTTGCATTCAGCTTTAGAGTATATTGTGACACCTAGAGAAAGTGTGACTTCAACAACTGCAAGGTACTGTGGCTTAGTTGGTCAAAGTGCCTGTCTTTGACCAACTAAGTTTGGTCCTGGTTCCAAATCCCAGCACTACCTTGGAAAGAAGTGGCCTTATGATGTCATAGTGTTTCTCAAGTTATTTGCATTCAATTTTAGAGTATATCATGAGATTTAGAGAAAGTGTGAATTCAAAATCTGCAAGGTACTGTGGCTTAGTTGGTCAAAGTGCCTGTCTAGTAAACAGGAGATCCTGGGTTCAAATCCCAGCAGTACCTTTGAAATAAGTGGCCTTATGATGTCATAGTGTTTCTCAAATAATTTGCATTCAGCTTTAGAGTATATTGTGACACCTAGAGAAAGTGTGATTTCAACAACTGCAAGGTACTGTGGCTTAGTTGGTCAAAGTGCCTGTCTTTGACCAACTAAGTTTGGTCCTGGTTCCAAATCCCAGCACTACCTTGGAAAGAAGTGGCCTTATGATGTCATAGTGTTTCTCAAGTTATTTGCATTCAATTTTAGAGTATATCATGAGATTTAGAGAAAGTGTGAATTCAAAATCTGCAAGGTACTGTGGCTTAGTTGGTCAAAGTGCCTGTCTAGTAAACAGGAGATCCTGTGTTCAAATCCCAGCAAAAACTTTGAAATAAGTGTCCATGTCATAATGTTTTTCAAATTATTTGCATTCAGTTTTAGAGTATATCGTGACATTTAGAGAAATTGTGATTTCAATAACTGCAAGGTACTGTGGCTTAGTTGGTCAAAGTGCCTGTCTAGTAAACAGGAGATCCTGGGTTCAGCACCTTTGAGAAAAGAGGCTTTATGATGTTATTCGAATCATTTCCATTCAGTTTCAGAGTATATCATGACATTTAGAGAAATTACGATTTCAACAACTGCAAGTTACTGTGGTTTAGTTGGTCAAAGTACCTGTCTTTGACCAACTAAGTTTGGTCCTGGTCCACGACCAGGATTTGGTCCTGGTTCCAAATCCCAGCACTACCTCGGAAAGAAGTGGACTTATGATGTCATAGTGTTTCTCAAATTATTTGCATTCAGTTCTAGAGTATATCATAACATTTAGAGAAAGTGTTAACCGTGAAGGTACTGTGGCTTAGTTGGTCAAATTACCTGTCTTTGACCAACTAAGTTTAGTCCTGGTTCCAAATCCCAGCACTACCTCGGAAAGAAGTGGCCTTATGATGTCATAGTGCTTCCCAAATTATTTGCAGTTTTAGAGTATATCGTGACATTTAGAGAAAGTGTGAATTGAACAACTGCAATAGGGCTGAAACGATTCCTCGAATGATTCGAGTACCTCGATTACTAAAATTCCTCGAGGAAAATTTACCTGCCTCGAAGCTTCGTTAATTTATGTTTTATTAGTTAGCGCACCGTGTTCTGGCCGGGACTTCATTTGCGTTGCGCGGAGCTCTCACTTCCGCCTCTGAGTTGTTGACAAAAGCTAAGTCTCAGCGGCATAAAGTCCAATCTTCAAGATTGGCCCGTGGGGATTTTATTGATTGATGATAATGCCCGACTTTTTATCGTTTTTGGGGAACCAATAAGCATCCTTAAAATGACTGGGGGGAATGCCTGGAGTACGGCAGCATTTCTCCTCCGGGGCTGCTGGTTGAAAGCGAACGGCGGGAAGAGCGCTGAGGTGAGCGGATAGACGGAACAGGGCGGGCGGCTGAGTAGCTGATGCTTACCGTGTAAATGTAGCTTTACCGACGAACCGCACAATAAATTTCATATCCCGGTCTGAAGAAACGGGTGGCGGAGCGCATCGTACATGGCTGGTAGATGAGTTTCTGAGTGTGACCAGTGAAGGTGTCGTAAATATCCCGTATTGCTTCCCCCCGTGTTCGTCCCCCGGTCTAACGGTTCGTCAGTCCGCTGGTCTATTTCCTCCCCTCCACCCCATGTTCGTTCATTCGCCCTCTCCTCCCACTCCAGGCGGCATTTCCAGTATTTTCAAACCCAAAGCGTGACAGGTTAGGTGGCAAGGTGAGTTTAATTAATCTATTAAACTCACTGAAGATGAATACATAAACTAAAAGCTGGATTGTAGACATTTTTTATAAGCATATTTGTGAGCCTGCCTCTTTGTTATTAAATTCAATATAATTTCAGATTTTTCTATAACTTTTCTTCTGGTTAACTTAGAAAGTGAGCTATTATTGTTACAGGTTAGTTTTCTAAACTACAGAAAAGCAATTGTTAGGGATGCTCAAATATGAAAAATTGGACTGATATTGATATCTGATAGTAACACCGGTATTATGCCAGATTTACCAATATTTCATTTCATAATTTTTTTTATCCGATTACTCGATTAATCGTAATAATCGATAGATTACTCGATTACTAAAATATTCGTTTACAACAGCCCTAAACTGCAAGGTACTGTGGCTTAGTTGGTCAAAGTGCCTGTCTAGTAAACAGGAAATCCTGGGTTCAAATCCCAGCAGTACCTTTGAAATAAGTGGCCTTATGATGTCATAGTGTTTCTCAAATAATTTGCATTCAGCGTTAGAGTATATTGTGACACCTAGAGAAAGTGTGATTTCAACAACTGCAAGGTACTGTGGCTTAGTTGGTCAAATTAACTGTCTTTGACCAACTAAGTTTAGTCCTGGTTCCAAATCCCAGCACTACCTTGGAAAGAAGTGGCCTTATGATGTCATAGTGTTTCTCAAGTTATTTGCATTCAATTTTAGAGTATATCATGAGATTTAGAGAAAGTGTGAATTCAAAATCTGCAAGGTACTGTGGCTTAGTTGGTCAAAGTGCCTGTCTAGTAAACAGGAGATCCTGTGTTCAAATCCCAGCAAAAACTTTGAAATAAGTGTCCATGTCATAATGTTTTTCAAATTATTTGCATTCAGTTTTAGAGTATATCGTGACATTTAGAGAAATTGTGATTTCAATAACTGCAAGGTACTGTGGCTTAGTTGGTCAAAGTGCCTGTCTTGTAAACAGGAGATCCTGGGTTCAAATCCCAGCAGTACCTTTGAAAGAAGAGGCTTTATAAAGTCATACTCTTGTTCAAATTATATTGAGTTTTACAGTATGTTGTGATTTCAACAACTGCAAGTTACTGTGGCTTAGTTGGTCAAATTACCTGTCTTTGACCAACTAAGTTTGGTCCTGGTCCACGACCAGGATTTGGTCCTGGTTCCAAATCCCAGCACTACCTCGGAAATAAGTGGCCTTATGATGTCATAGTGTTTCTCAAGTTATTTGCATTCAATTTTAGAGTATATCATGAGATTTAGAGAAAGTGTTAACCGTGAAGGTACTGTGGCTTAGTTGGTCAAATTAACTGTCTTTGACCAACTAAGTTTAGTCCTGGTTCCAAATCCCAGCACTACCTCGGAAAGAAGTGGCCTTATGATGTCATAGTGCTTCCCAAATTATTTGCAGTTTTAGAGTATATCGTGACATTTAGAGAAAGTGTGAATTGAACAACTGCAAGGTACTGTGGCTTAGTTGGTCAAAGTGCCTGTCTAGTAAACAGGAGATCCTGGGTTCAAATCCGAGCAGTACCTTTGAAATAAGTGGCCTTATGATGTCATAGTGTTTCTCAAATAATTTGCATTCAGCTTTAGAGTATATTGTGACACCTAGAGAAAGTGTGATTTCAACAACTGCAAGGTACTGTGGCTTAGTTGGTCAAAGTGCCTGTCTAGTAAACAGGAGATCCTGGGTTCAGTACCTTTGAGAAAAGAGGCTTTATGATGTTATTCGAATCATTTCCATTCAGTTTCAGAGTATATCATGACATTTAGAGAAATTACGATTTCAACAACTGCAAGTTACTGTGGTTTAGTTGGTCAAAGTACCTGTCTTTGACCAACTAAGTTTGGTCCTGGTCCACGACCAGGATTTGGTCCTGGTTCCAAATCCCAGCACTACCTCGGAAAGAAGTGGCCTTATGATGTCATAGTGTTTCTCAAATTATTTGCATTCAGTTCTAGAGTATATCATAACATTTAGAGAAAGTGTTAACCGTGAAGGTACTGTGGCTTAGTTGGTCAAATTAACTGTCTTTGACCAACTAAGTTTAGTCCTGGTTCCAAATCCCAGCACTACCTTGGAAAGAAGTGGCCTTATGATGTCATAGTGTTTCTCAAGTTATTTGCATTCAATTTTAGAGTATATCATGAGATTTAGAGAAAGTGTGAATTCAAAATCTGCAAGGTACTGTGGCTTAGTTGGTCAAAGTGCCTGTCTAGTAAACAGGAGATCCTGTGTTCAAATCCCAGCAAAAACTTTGAAATAAGTGTCCATGTCATAATGTTTTTCAAATTATTTGCATTCAGTTTTAGAGTATATCGTGACATTTAGAGAAATTGTGATTTCAATAACTGCAAGGTACTGTGGCTTAGTTGGTCAAAGTGCCTGTCTTGTAAACAGGAGATCCTGGGTTCAAATCCCAGCAGTACCTTTGAAAGAAGAGGCTTTATAAAGTCATACTCTTGTTCAAATTATATTGAGTTTTACAGTATGTTGTGATTTCAACAACTGCAAGTTACTGTGGCTTAGTTGGTCAAATTACCTGTCTTTGACCAACTAAGTTTGGTCCTGGTCCACGACCAGGATTTGGTCCTGGTTCCAAATCCCAGCACTACCTCGGAAATAAGTGGCCTTATGATGTCATAGTGTTTCTCAAGTTATTTGCATTCAATTTTAGAGTATATAATGAGATTTAGAGAAAGTGTTAACCGTGAAGGTACTGTGGCTTAATTGGTCAAATTAACTGTCTTTGACCAACTAAGTTTAGTCCTGGTTCCAAATCCCAGCACTACCTCGGAAAGAAGTGGCCTTATGATGTCATAGTGCTTCCCAAATTATTTGCAGTTTTAGAGTATATCGTGACATTTAGAGAAAGTGTGAATTGAACAACTGCAAGGTACTGTGGCTTAGTTGGTCAAAGTGCCTGTCTAGTAAACAGGAGATCCTGGGTTCAAATCCCAGCAGTACCTTTGAAATAAGTGGCCTTATGATGTCATAGTGTTTCTCAAATAATTTGCATTCAGCTTTAGAGTATATTGTGACACCTAGAGAAAGTGTGATTTCAACAACTGCAAGGTACTGTGGCTTAGTTGGTCAAAGTGCCTGTCTAGTAAACAGGAGATCCTGGGTTCAGTACCTTTGAGAAAAGAGGCTTTATGATGTTATTCGAATCATTTCCATTCAGTTTCAGAGTATATCATGACATTTAGAGAAATTACGATTTCAACAACTGCAAGTTACTGTGGTTTAGTTGGTCAAAGTACCTGTCTTTGACCAACTAAGTTTGGTCCTGGTCCACGACCAGGATTTGGTCCTGGTTCCAAATCCCAGCACTACCTCGGAAAGAAGTGGCCTTATGATGTCATAGTGTTTCTCAAATTATTTGCATTCAGTTCTAGAGTATATCATAACATTTAGAGAAAGTGTTAACCGTGAAGGTACTGTGGCTTAGTTGGTCAAATTACCTGTCTTTGACCAACTAAGTTTAGTCCTGGTTCCAAATCCCAGCACTACCTCGGAAAGAAGTGGCCTTATGATGTCATAGTGTTTCTCAAGTTATTTGCATTCAATTTTAGAGTATATCATGAGATTTAGAGAAAGTGTTAACCGTGAAGGTACTGTGGCTTAGTTGGTCAAATTACCTGTCTTTGACCAACTAAGTTTAGTCCTGGTTCCAAATCCCAGCACTACCTCGGAAAGAAGTGGCCTTATGATGTCATAGTGTTTCTCAAGTTATTTGCATTCAATTTTAGAGTATATCATGAGATTTAGAGAAAGTGTTAACCGTGAAGGTACTGTGGCTTAGTTGGTCAAATTAACTGTCTTTGACCAACTAAGTTTAGTCCTGGTTCCAAATCCCAGCACTACCTCGGAAAGAAGTGGCCTTATGATGTCATAGTGCTTCCCAAATTATTTGCAGTTTTAGAGTATATCGTGACATTTAGAGAAAGTGTGAATTGAACAACTGCAAGGTACTGTGGCTTAGTTGGTCAAAGTGCCTGTCTTTGACCAACTAAGTTTGGTCCTGGTTCCAAATCCCAGCACTACCTTGGAAAGAAGTGGCCTTATGATGTCATAGTGTTTCTCAAGTTATTTGCATTCAATTTTAGAGTATATCATGAGATTTAGAGAAAGTGTGAATTCAAAATCTGCAAGGTACTGTGGCTTAGTTGGTCAAAGTGCCTGTCTAGTAAACAGGAGATCCTGGGTTCAAATCCCAGCAGTACCTTTGAAATAAGTGGCCTTATGATGTCATAGTGTTTCTCAAATAATTTGCATTCAGCTTTAGAGTATATTGTGACACCTAGAGAAAGTGTGATTTCAACAACTGCAAGGTACTGTGGCTTAGTTGGTCAAAGTGCCTGTCTTTGACCAACTAAGGTTGGTCCTGGTTCCAAATCCCAGCACTACCTTGGAAAGAAGTGGCCTTATGATGTCATAGTGTTTCTCAAGTTATTTGCATTCAATTTTAGAGTATATCATGAGATTTAGAGAAAGTGTGAATTCAAAATCTGCAAGGTACTGTGGCTTAGTTGGTCAAAGTGCCTGTCTAGTAAACAGGAGATCCTGGGTTCAGTACCTTTGAGAAAAGAGGCTTTATGATGTTATTCGAATCATTTCCATTCAGTTTCAGAGTATATCATGACATTTAGAGAAATTACGATTTCAACAACTACAAGTTACTGTGGTTTAGTTGGTCAAAGTACCTGTCTTTGACCAACTAAGTTTGGTCCTGGTCCACGACCAGGATTTGGTCCTGGTTCCAAATCCCAGCAGTACCTTTGAAATAAGTGGCCTTATGATGTCATAGTGTTTCTCAAATTATTTGCATTCAGCTTTAGAGTATATTGTGACACCTAGAGAAAGTGTGATTTCAACGATTGCCAGGTACTGTGGCTTAGTTGGTCAAAGTGCCTGTCTAGTAAACAGGAGATCCTGGGTTCAAATCCCAGCAGTACCTTTGAAAGAAGTGCCTTTATGATGTCATAATTGTTTTCAAATTATTTGCATTCAGTTTTAGAGTATATCATAACATTTAGAGAACGTGTTAATCGTGAAGGTACTGTGGCTTAGTTGGTCAAAGTGCCTGTCTAGTAAACAGGAGATCCTGTGTTCAAATCCCAGCAAAAACTTTGAAATAAGTGTCCATGTCATAATGTTTTTCAAATTATTTGCAGTTTTAGAGTATATCGTGACATTTAGAGAAATTGTGATTTCAACAACTGCAAGGTACTGTGGCTTAGTTGGTCAACGTGCCTGTCTTGTAAACAGGAGATCCTGGGTTCAAATCCCAGCAGTACCTTTGAAAGAGGAGGCTTTATAAAGTCATACTCTTGTTCAAATTATATTGAGTTTTACAGTATGTTGTCATTTCAACAATTGCAAGTTACTGTGGCTTAGTTGGTCAAATTACCTGTCTTTGACCAACTAAGTTTGGTCCTGGTCCACGACCAGGATTTGGTCCTGGTTCCAAATCCCAGCACTACCTCGGAAATAAGTGGCCTTATGATGTCATAGTGTTTCTCAAGTTATTTGCATTCAATTTTAGAGTATATCATGAGATTTAGAGAAAGTGTTAACCGTGAAGGTACTGTGGCTTAGTTGGTCAAATTAACTGTCTTTGACCAACTAAGTTTAGTCCTGGTTCCAAATCCCAGCACTACCTCTCAAAGAAGTGGCCTTATGATGTCATAGTGTTTCTCAAGTTATTTGCATTCAGTTTTAGAGTATATCATGAGATTTAGAGAAAGTGTGAATTCAAAATCTGCAAGGTACTGTGGCTTAGTTGGTCAAAGTGCCTGTCTAGTAAACAGGAGATCCTGGGTTCAGTACCTTTGAGAAAAGAGGCTTTATGATGTTATTCGAATCATTTCCATTCAGTTTAAGAGTATATCATGACATTTAGAGAAATTACGATTTCAACAACTGCAAGTTACTGTGGTTTAGTTGGTCAAAGTACCTGTCTTTGACCAACTTAAGTTTGGTCCTGGTCCACGACCAGGATTTGGTCCTGGTTCCAAATCCCAGCAGTACTTTTGAAATAAGTGGCCTTATGATGTCATAGTGTTTCTCAAATTATTTGCATTCAGCTTTAGAGTATATTGTGACACCTAGAGAAAGCGTGATTTCAACGATTGCCAGGTACTGTGGCTTAGTTGGTCAAAGTGCCTGTCTAGTAAACAGGAGATCCTGGGTTCAAATCCCAGCAGTACCTTTGAAAGAAGTGCCTTTATGATGTCATAATTGTTTTCAAATTATTTGCATTCAGTTTTAGAGTATATCATAACATTTAGAGAAAGTGTTAACCGTGAAGGTACTGTGGCTTAGTTGGTCAAAGTGCCTGTCTTTGACCAATTAAGTTTGGTCCTGGTTCCAAATCCCAGCACTACCTCGGAAAGAAGTGACCTTATGATGTCATAATTGTTTTCAAATTATTTGCATTCAGTTTTAGAGTATATCATAACATTTAGAGAAAGTGTTAACCGTGAAGGTACTGTGGCTTAGTTGGTCAAATTACCTGTCTTTGACCAACTAAGTTTGGTCCTGGTTCCAAATCCCAGCACTACCTTGGAAAGAAGTGGCCTTTTGATGTCATAGTGCTTCCCAAATTATTTGCAGTTTTAGAGTATATCGTGACATTTAGAGAAAGTGTGAAGTGAACAACTGCAAGGTACTGTGGCTTAGTTGGTCAAAGTGCCTGTCTAGTAAACAGGAGATCCCGGGTTCAAATCCCAGCAGTACCTTTGAAATAAGTGGCCTTATGATGTCATAATTGTTTTCAAATTATTTGCATTCAGTTTTAGACTATATCATAACATTTAGAGAACGTGTTACCCGTGAAGGTACTGTGGCTTAGGTGGTCAAAGTGCCTGTCTCATAAACATGAGATCCTGGGTTCAAATCCCAGCAGTACCTTTGAAATAAGTGGCCTTATGATGTCATAATTGTTTTCAAATTATTTGCATTCAGTTTTAGAGTATATCATAACATTTAGAGAAAGTGTTAACCGTGAAGGTACTGTCGCTTAGTTGGTCAAATTACCTGTCTTTGACCAACTAAGTTTGGTCCTGGTTCCAAATCCCAGCACTACCTTGGAAAGAAGTGGCCTTATGATGTCATAGTGCTTCCCAAATTATTTGCAGTTTTAGAGTATATCGTGACATTTAGAGAAAGTGTAAATTGAGCAAGTGCAAGGTACTGTGGCTTAGTTGGTCAAAGTACCTGTCTTGTAAACTGGAGATCCTGGGTTCAAATCCCAGCAGTACCTTTGAAAGAAGAGGCATTATAAAGTCTTACTCCTGTTCAAATTATATTGAGTTTTACAGTATATTGTGATCTTTATAGAAAGTGTGAATTCAAAAACTGCCAGGTGCTGTGGCTTAGTTGGTCAAAGTGCCTGTCTAGTAAACAGGAGATCCTGGGTTCAGTACCTTTGAGAAAAGAGGCTTTATAATGTTATTCGAATCATTTCCATTCAGTTTCAGAGTATATCATGACATTTAGAGAAATTACGATTTCAACAACTGCAAGTTACTGTGGTTTAGTTGGTCAAAGTACCTGTCTTTGACCAGCTAAGTTTGGTCCTGGTCCACGACCAGGATTTGGTCCTGGTTCCAAATCCCAGCACTACCTCGGAAAGAAGTGGCCTTATGATGTCATAGTGTTTCTCAAATTATTTGCATTCAGTTTTAGAGTATATCATAACATTTAGAGAAAGTGTTAACCGTGAAGGTACTGTGGCTTAGTTGGTCAAATTACCTGTCTTTGACCAACTAAGTTTAGTCCTGGTTCCAAATCCCAGCACTACCTCGGAAAGAAGTGGCCTTATGATGTCATAGTGCTTCCCAAATTATTTGCAGTTTTAGAGTATATCGTGACATTTAGAGAAAGTGTGATTTGAACAACTGCAAGGTACTGTGGCTTAGTTGGTCAAAGTGCCTGTCTCATAAACAGGAGATCCTGGGTTCAAATCCCAGCAGTACGTTTGAAATAAGTGGCCTTATGATGTCATAGTGTTTCTCAAATAATTTGCATTCAGCTTTAGAGTATATTGTGACACCTAGAGAAAGCATGATTTCAACAACTGCAAGGTACTGTGGCTTAGTTGGTCAAAGTGCCTGTCTTTGACCAACTAAGTTTGGTCCTGGTTCCAAATCCCAGCAGTACCTTTGAAATAAGTGGCCTTATGATGTCATAGTGTTTCTCAAGTTATTTGCATTCAATTTTAGAGTATATCATGAGATTTAGAGAAAGTGTGAATTCAAAATCTGCAAGGTACTGTGGCTTAGTTGGTCAAAGTGCCTGTCTAGTAAACAGGAGATCCTGGGTTCAGTACCTTTGAGAAAAGAGGCTTTATGATGTTATTCGAATCATTTCCATTCAGTTTCAGAGTATATCATGACATTTAGAGAAATTACGATTTCAACAACTGCAAGTTACTGTGGTTTAGTTGGTCAAAGTACCTGTCTTTGACCAACTAAGTTTGGTCCTGGTCCACGACCAGGATTTGGTCCTGGTTCCAAATCCCAGCAGTACCTTTGAAATAAGTGGCCTTATGATGTCATAGTGTTTCTCAAATTATTTGCATTCAGCTTTAGAGTATATTGTGACACCTAGAGAAAGTGTGATTTCAACGATTGCCAGGTACTGTGGCTTAGTTGGTCAAAGTGCCTGTCTAGTAAACAGGAGATCCTGGGTTCAAATCCCAGCAGTACCTTTGAAAGAAGTGCCTTTATGATGTCATAATTGTTTTCAAATTATTTGCATTCAGTTTTAGAGTATATCATAACATTTAGAGAAAGTGTTAACCGTGAAGGTACTGTGGCTTAGTTGGTCAAAGTGCCTGTCTAGTAAACAGGAGATCCTGTGTTCAAATCCCAGCAAAAACTTTGAAATAAGTGTCCATGTCATAATGTTTTTCAAATTATTTGCAATTTTAGAGTATATCATGACATTTAGAGAAATTGTGATTTCAATAACTGCAAGGTACTGTGGCTTAGTTGGTCAAAGTGCCTGTCTTGTAAACAGGAGATCCTGGGTTCAAATCCCAGCAGTACCTTTGAAAGAAGAGGCTTTATAAAGACATACTCTTGTTCAAATTATATTGAGTTTTACAGTATGTTGTGATTTCAACAACTGCAAGTTACTGTGGCTTAGTTGGTCAAATTACCTGTCTTTGACCAACTAAGTTTGGTCCTGGTCCACGACCAGGATTTGGTCCTGGTTCCAAATCCCAGCACTACCTCGGAAAGAAGTGGCCTTATGATGTCATAGTGTTTCTCAAGTTATTTGCATTCAATTTTAGAGTATATCATGAGATTTAGAGAAAGTGTGAATTCAAAATCTGCAAGGTACTGTGGCTTAGTTGGTCAAAGTGCCTGTCTAGTAAACAGGAGTTCCTGGGATCAGTACCTTTGAGAAAAGAGGCTTTATGATGTTATTCGAATCATTTCCATTCAGTTTAAGAGTATATCATGACATTTAGAGAAATTACGATTTCAACAACTGCAAGTTACTGTGGTTTAGTTGGTCAAAGTACCTGTCTTTGACCAACTTAAGTTTGGTCCTGGTCCACGACCAGGATTTGGTCCTGGTTCCAAATCCCAGCAGTACCTTTGAAATAAGTGGCTTTATGATGTCATAGTGTTTCTCAAATTATTTGCGTTCAGCTTTAGAGTATATTGTGACACCTAGAGAAAGCGTGATTTCAACGATTGCCAGGTACTGTGGCTTAGTTGGTCAAAGTGCCTGTCTAGTAAACAGGAGATCCTGGGTTCAAATCCCAGCAGTACCTTTGAAATAAGTGGCCTTATGATGTCATAATTGTTTTCAAATTATTTGCATTCAGTTTTAGACTATATCATAACATTTAGAGAACGTGTTAACCGTGAAGGTACTGTGGCTTAGTTGGTCAAATTACCTGTCTTTGACCAACTAAGTTTGGTCCTGGTTCCAAATCCCAGCACTACCTTGGAAAGAAGTGGCCTTATGATGTCATAGTGCTTCCCAAATTATTTGCAGTTTTAGAGTATATCATGACATTTAGAGAAAGTGTGAAGTGAACAACTGCAAGGTACTGTGGCTTAGTTGGTCAAAGTGCCTGTCTAGTAAACAGGAGATCCTGGGTTCAAATCCCAGTAGTACCTTAGAAATAAGAGGCTTTATGATCTCATACTTGTTTTCAAATTATTTGCATTCAGTTTTAGAGTATATCATAACATTTAGAGAAAGTGTTAACCGTGAAGGTACTGTGGCTTAGTTGGTCAAATAACCTGTCTTTGACCAATTAAATTTGGTCCTGGATCCAAATCCCAGCATATCTCGGAAAGAAGTGGCCTTATGATGTCATAGTGTTTCTCAAATTATTTGCATTCAGATTTAGAGTATATCGTGACATTTAGAGAAATTACGATTTCAACAACTGCAAGTTACTGTGGTTTAGTTGGTCAAAGTACCTGTCTTTGACCAACTAAGTTTGGTCCTGGTCCACGACCAGGATTTGGTCCTGGTTCCAAATCCCAGCAGTACCTTTGAAATAAGTGGCCTTATGATGTCATAGTGTTTCTCAAATTATTTGCATTCAGCTTTAGAGTATATTGTGACACCTAGAGAAAGTGTGATTTCAACGATTGCCAGGTACTGTGGCTTAGTTGGTCAAAGTGCCTGTCTAGTAAACAGGAGATCCTGGGTTCAAATCCCAGCAGTACCTTTGAAAGAAGTGCCTTTATGATGTCATAATTGTTTTCAAATTATTTGCATTCAATTTTAGAGTATATCATGAGATTTAGAGAAAGTGTTAACCGTGAAGGTACTGTGGCTTAGTTGGTCAAAGTGCCTGTCTAGTAAACAGGAGATCCTGTGTTCAAATCCCAGCAAAAACTTTGAAATAAGTGTCCATGTCATAATGTTTTTCAAATTATTTGCAATTTTAGAGTATATCATGACATTTAGAGAAATTGTGATTTCAACAACTGCAAGGTACTGTGGCTTAGTTGGTCAAAGTGCATGTCTTGTAAACAGGAGATCCTGGGTTCAAATCCCAGCAGTACCTTTGAAAGAAGAGGCTTTATAAAGTCATACTCTTGTTCAAATTATATTGAGTTTTACAGTATGTTGTGATTTCAACAACTGCAAGTTACTGTGGCTTAGTTGGTCAAATTACCTGTCTTTGACCAACTAAGTTTGGTCCTGGTCCACGACCAGGATTTGGTCCTGGTTCCAAATCCCAGCACTACCTCGGAAATAAGTGGCCTTATGATGTCATAGTGTTTCTCAAGTTATTTGCATTCAATTTTAGAGTATATCATGAGATTTAGAGAAAGTGTTAACCGTGAAGGTACTGTGGCTTAGTTGGTCAAATTAACTGTCTTTGACCAACTAAGTTTAGTCCTGGTTCCAAATCCCAGCACTACCTCGGAAAGAAGTGGCCTTATGATGTCATAGTGTTTCTCAAGTTATTTGCATTCAATTTTAGAGTATATCATGAGATTTAGAGAAAGTGTGAATTCAAAATCTGCAAGGTACTGTGGCTTAGTTGGTCAAAGTGCCTGTCTAGTAAACAGGAGTTCCTGGGATCAGTACCTTTGAGAAAAGAGGCTTTATGATGTTATTCGAATCATTTCCATTCAGTTTAAGAGTATATCATGACATTTAGAGAAATTACGATTTCAACAACTGCAAGTTACTGTGGTTTAGTTGGTCAAAGTACCTGTCTTTGACCAACTTAAGTTTGGTCCTGGTCCACGACCAGGATTTGGTCCTGGTTCCAAATCCCAGCAGTACCTTTGAAATAAGTGGCCTTATGATGTCATAGTGTTTCTCAAATTATTTGCGTTCAGCTTTAGAGTATATTGTGACACCTAGAGAAAGCGTGATTTCAACGATTTCCAGGTACTGTGGCTTAGTTGGTCAAAGTGCCTGTCTAGTAAACAGGAGATCCTGGGTTCAAATCCCAGCAGTACCTTAGAAATAAGCGGCTTTATGATCTCATACTTGTTTTCAAATTATTTGCATTCAGTTTTAGAGTATATCATAACATTTAGAGAAAGTGTTAACCGTGAAGGTACTGTGGCTTAGTTGGTCAAATAACCTGTCTTTGACCAATTAAATTTGGTCCTGGATCCAAATCCCAGCATATCTCGGAAAGAAGTGGCCTTATGATGTCATAGTGTTTCTCAAATTATTTGCATTCAGATTTAGAGTATATCGTGACATTTAGAGAAAGTGTAAATTGAACAACTGCAAGGTACTGTGGCTTAGTTTGTCAAAGTGCCTGTCTTGTAACCAGGAGATCCTGGGTTCAAATCCCAGCAGTACCTTTGAAAGAAGTGCCTTTATGACATCATAATTGTTTTCAAATTATTTGCATTCAGTTTTAGAGTATATCATAACATTTAGAGAAAGTGTTAACCGTGAAGGTACTGTCGCTTAGTTGGTCAAATTACCTGTCTTTGACCAACTAAGTTTGGTCCTGGTTCCAAATCCCAGCACTACCTTGGAAAGAAGTGGCCTTATGATGTCTTAGTGCTTCCCAAATTATTTGCATTCAGTTTTAGAGTATATCGTGACATTTAGAGAAAGTGTCAATTGAGGAAGTGCAAGGTACTGTGGCTTAGTTGGTCAAAGTACCTGTCTTGTAAACAGGAGATCCTGGGTTCAAATCCCAGCAGTACCTTTGAAAGAAGAGGCATTATAAAGTCTTACTCTTGTTCAAATTATATTGAGTTTTACAGTATATTGTGATCTTTATAGAAAGTGTGAATTCAAAAACTGCCAGTTGCTGTGGCTTAGTTGGTCAAAGTGCCTGTCTAGTAAACAGGAGATCCTGGGTTCAAATCCCGTTAGTACCTTTGAAAGAAGAGGCTTTATGATGTTATTTGAATCATTTCCATTCAGTTTCAGAGTATATCATGACACTTAGAGAAATTGCGATTTCAACAACTGCAAGTTACTGTGGCTTAGTTGGTCAAAGTACCTGTCTTTGACCAACTAAGTTTGGTCCTGGTCCACGACCAGGATTTGGTCCTGGTTCCAAATCCCAGCACTACCTTGGAAAGAAGTGGCCTTATGATGTCATAGTGATTCTCTAATTATTTGCATTCAATTTTAGAGTATATCGTGACATTTAGAGAAAGTGTCAATTGAGGAAGTGCAAGGTACTGTGGCTTAGTTGGTCAAAGTACCTGTCTTGTAAACAGGAGATCCTGGGTTCGAATCCCAGCAGTACCTTTGAAAGAAGAGGCTTTATAAAGTCATACTCTTGTTCAAATTATATTGAGTTTTACAGTATGTTGTGATTTCAACAACTGCAAGTTACTGTGGCTTAGTTGGTCAAATTACCTGTCTTTGACCAACTAAGTTTGGTCCTGGTCCACGACCAGGATTTGGTCCTGGTTCCAAATCCCAGCACTACCTCGGAAATAAGTGGCCTTATGATGTCATAGTGTTTCTCAAGTTATTTGCATTCAATTTTAGAGTATATCATGAGATTTAGAGAAAGTGTTAACCGTGAAGGTACTGTGGCTTAGTTGGTCAAATTAACTGTCTTTGACCAACTAAGTTTAGTCCTGGTTCCAAATCCCAGCACTATCTCGGAAAGAAGTGGCCTTATGATGTCATAGTGTTTCTCAAGTTATTTGCATTCAGTTTTAGAGTATATCATGAGATTTAGAGAAAGTGTGAATTCAAAATCTGCAAGGTACTGTGGCTTAGTTGGTCAAAGTGCCTGTCTAGTAAACAGGAGATCCTGGGTTCAGTACCTTTGAGAAAAGAGGCTTTATGATGTTATTCGAATCATTTCCATTCAGTTTAAGAGTATATCATGACATTTAGAGAAATTACGATTTCAACAACTGCAAGTTACTGTGGTTTAGTTGGTCAAAGTACCTGTCTTTGACCAACTTAAGTTTGGTCCTGGTCCACGACCAGGATTTGGTCCTGGTTCCAAATCCCAGCAGTACCTTTGAAATAAGTGGCCTTATGATGTCATAGTGTTTCTCAAATTATTTGCATTCAGCTTTAGAGTATATTGTGACACCTAGAGAAAGCGTGATTTCAACGATTGCCAGGTACTGTGGCTTAGTTGGTCAAAGTGCCTGTCTAGTAAACAGGAGATCCTGGGTTCAAATCCCAGCAGTACATTTGAAAGAAGTGCCTTTATGATGTCATAATTTTTTTCAAATTATTTGCATTCAGTTTTAGAGTATATCATAACATTTAGAGAAAGTGTTAACCGTGAAGGTACTGTGGCTTAGTTGGTCAAAGTGCCTGTCTTTGACCAATTAAGTTTGGTCCTGGTTCCAAATCCCAGCACTACCTCGGAAAGAAGTGACCTTATGATGTCATAATTGTTTTCAAATTATTTGCATTCAGTTTTAGAGTATATCATAACATTTAGAGAAAGTGTTAACCGTGAAGGTACTGTGGCTTAGTTGGTCAAATTACCTGTCTTTGACCAACTAAGTTTGGTCCTGGTTCCAAATCCCAGCACTACCTTGGAAAGAAGTGGCCTTATGATGTCATAGTGCTTCCCAAATTATTTGCAGTTTTAGAGTATATCGTGACATTTAGAGAAAGTGTGAAGTGAACAACTGCAAGGTACTGTGGCTTAGTTGGTCAAAGTGCCTGTCTAGTAAACAGGAGATCCCGGGTTCAAATCCCAGCAGTACCTTTGAAATAAGTGGCCTTATGATGTCATAGTGTTTCTCAAATTATTTGCATTCAGTTTTAGAGTATATCATAACATTTAGAGAAAGTGTTAACCGTGAAGGTACTGTCGCTTAGTTGGTCAAATTACCTGTCTTTGACCAACTAAGTTTTGTCCTGGTTCCAAATCCCAGCACTACCTTGGAAAGAAGTGGCCTTATGATGTCATAGTGCTTCCCAAATTATTTGCAGTTTTAGAGTATATCGTGACATTTAGAGAAAGTGTAAATTGAGCAAGTGCAAGGTACTGTGGCTTAGTTGGTCAAAGTACCTGTCTTGTAAACTGGAGATCCTGGGTTCAAATCCCAGCAGTACCTTTGAAAGAAGAGGCATTATAAAGTCTTACTCCTGTTCAAATTATATTGAGTTTTACAGTATATTGTGATCTTTATAGAAAGTGTGAATTCAAAAACTGCCAGGTGCTGTGGCTTAGTTGGTCAAAGTGCCTGTCTAGTAAACAGGAGATCCTGGGTTCAGTACCTTTGAGAAAAGAGGCTTTATAATGTTATTCGAATCATTTCCATTCAGTTTCAGAGTATATCATGACATTTAGAGAAATTACGATTTCAACAACTGCAAGTTACTGTGGTTTAGTTGGTCAAAGTACCTGTCTTTGACCAACTAAGTTTGGTCCTGGTCCACGACCAGGATTTGGTCCTGGTTCCAAATCCCAGCACTACCTCGGAAAGAAGTGGCCTTATGATGTCATAGTGTTTCTCAAATTATTTGCATTCAGTTTTAGAGTATATCATAACATTTAGAGAAAGTGTTAACCGTGAAGGTACTGTGGCTTAGTTGGTCAAATTACCTGTCTTTGACCAACTAAGTTTAGTCCTGGTTCCAAATCCCAGCACTACCTCGGAAAGAAGTGGCCTTATGATGTCATAGTGCTTCCCAAATTATTTGCAGTTTTAGAGTATATCGTGACATTTAGAGAAAGTGTGATTTGAACAACTGCAAGGTACTGTGGCTTAGTTGGTCAAAGTGCCTGTCTCGTAAACAGTAGATCCTGGGTTCAAATCCCAGCAGTACCTTTGAAATAAGTGGCCTTATGATGTCATAGTGTTTCTCAAATAATTTGCATTCAGCTTTAGAGTATATTGTGACACCTAGAGAAAGCGTGATTTCAACAACTGCAAGGTACTGTGGCTTAGTTGGTCAAAGTGCCTGTCTTTGACCAACTAAGTTTGGTCCTGGTTCCAAATCCCAGCAGTACCTTTGAAATAAGTGGCCTTATGATGTCCATGTCATAATGTTTTTCAAATTATTTGCAATTTTAGAGTATATCGTGACATTTAGAGAAATTGTGATTTCAACAACTGCAAGGTACTGTGGCTTAGTTGGTCAAAGTGCATGTCTTGTAAACAGGAGATCCTGGGTTCAAATCCCAGCAGTACCTTTGAAAGAAGAGGCTTTATAAAGTCATACTCTTGTTCAAATTATATTGAGTTTTACAGTATGTTGTGATTCCAACAACTGCAAGTTACTGTGGCTTAGTTGGTCAAATTACCTGTCTTTGACCAACTAAGTTTGGTCCTGGTCCACGACCAGGATTTGGTCCTGGTTCCAAATCCCAGCACTACCTCGGAAATAAGTGGCCTTATGATGTCATAGTGTTTCTCAAGTTATTTGCATTCAATTTTAGAGTATATCATGAGATTTAGAGAAAGTGTTAACCGTGAAGGTACTGTGGCTTAGTTGGTCAAATTAACTGTCTTTGACCAACTAAGTTTAGTCCTGGTTCCAAATCCCAGCACTACCTCGGAAAGAAGTGGCCTTATGATGTCATAGTGTTTCTCAAGTTATTTGCATTCAATTTTAGAGTATATCATGAGATTTAGAGAAAGTGTGAATTCAAAATCTGCAAGGTACTGTGGCTTAGTTGGTCAAAGTGCCTGTCTAGTAAACAGGAGTTCCTGGGATCAGTACCTTTGAGAAAAGAGGCTTTATGATGTTATTCGAATCATTTCCATTCAGTTTAAGAGTATATCATGACATTTAGAGAAATTACGATTTCAACAACTGCAAGTTACTGTGGTTTAGTTGGTCAAAGTACCTGTCTTTGACCAACTTAAGTTTGGTCCTGGTCCACGACCAGGATTTGGTCCTGGTTCCAAATCCCAGCAGTACCTTTGAAATAAGTGGCCTTATGATGTCATAGTGTTTCTCAAATTATTTGCGTTCAGCTTTAGAGTATATTGTGACACCTAGAGAAAGCGTGATTTCAACGATTGCCAGGTACTGTGGCTTAGTTGGTCAAAGTGCCTGTCTAGTAAACAGGAGATCCTGGGTTCAAATCCCAGCAGTACCTTTGAAATAAGTGGCCTTATGATGTCATAATTGTTTTCAAATTATTTGCATTCAGTTTTAGACTATATCATAACATTTAGAGAACGTGTTAACCGTGAAGGTACTGTGGCTTAGTTGGTCAAATTACCTGTCTTTGACCAACTAAGTTTGGTCCTGGTTCCAAATCCCAGCACTACCTTGGAAAGAAGTGGCCTTATGATGTCATAGTGCTTCCCAAATTATTTGCATTCAGATTTAGAGTATATCGTGACATTTAGAGAAAGTGTAAATTGAACAACTGCAAGGTACTGTGGCTTAGTTTGTCAAAGTGCCTGTCTTGTAAACAGGAGATCCTGGGTTCAAATCCCAGCAGTACCTTTGAAAGAAGTGCATTTATGACATCATAATTGTTTTCAAATTATTTGCATTCAGTTTTAGAGTATATCATAACATTTAGAGAAAGTGTTAACCGTGAAGGTACTGTCGCTTAGTTGGTCAAATTACCTGTCTTTGACCAACTAAGTTTGGTCCTGGTTCCAAATCCCAGCACTACCTTGGAAAGAAGTGGCCTTATGATGTCTTAGTGCTTCCCAAATTATTTGCATTCAGTTTTAGAGTATATCGTGACATTTAGAGAAAGTGTCAATTGAGGAAGTGCAAGGTACTGTGGCTTAGTTGGTCAAAGTACCTGTCTTGTAAACAGGAGATCCTGGGTTCAAATCCCAGCAGTACCTTTGAAAGAAGAGGCGTTATAAAGTCTTACTCTTGTTCAAATTATATTGAGTTTTACAGTATATTGTGATCTTTATAGAAAGTGTGAATTCAAAAACTGCCAGTTGCTGTGGCTTAGTTGGTCAAAGTGCCTGTCTAGTAAACAGGAGATCCTGGGTTCAAATCCCGTTAGTACCTTTGAAAGAAGAGGCTTTATGATGTTATTTGAATCATTTCCATTCAGTTTCAGAGTATATCATGACACTTAGAGAAATTGCGATTTCAACAACTGCAAGTTACTGTGGCTTAGTTGGTCAAAGTACCTGTCTTTGACCAACTAAGTTTGGTCCTGGTCCACGACCAGGATTTGGTCCTGGTTCCAAATCCCAGCACTACCTTGGAAAGAAGTGGCCTTATGATGTCATAGTGATTCTCTAATTATTTGCATTCAATTTTAGAGTATATCGTGACATTTAGAGAAAGTGTCAATTGAGGAAGTGCAAGGTACTGTGGCTTAGTTGGTCAAATTACCTGTCTTTGACCAACTAAGTTTGGTCCTGGTTCCAAATCCCAGCACTACCTTGGAAAGAAGTGGCCTTATGATGTCTTAGTGCTTCCCAAATTATTTGCATTCAGTTTTAGAGTATATCGTGACATTTAGAGAAAGTGTCAATTGAGGAAGTGCAAGGTACTGTGGCTTAGTTGGTCAAAGTACCTGTCTTGTAAACAGGAGATCCTGGGTTCAAATCCCAGCAGTACCTTTGAAAGAAGAGGCTTTATAAAGTCATACTCTTGTTCAAATTATATTGAGTTTTACAGTATGTTGTGATTTCAACAACTGCAAGTTACTGTGGCTTAGTTGGTCAAATTACCTGTCTTTGACCAACTAAGTTTGGTCCTGGTCCACGACCAGGATTTGGTCCTGGTTCCAAATCCCAGCACTACCTCGGAAATAAGTGGCCTTATGATGTCATAGTGTTTCTCAAGTTATTTGCATTCAATTTTAGAGTATATCATGAGATTTAGAGAAAGTGTTAACCGTGAAGGTACTGTGGCTTAGTTGGTCAAATTAACTATCTTTGACCAACTAAGTTTAGTCCTGGTTCCAAATCCCAGCACTACCTCGGAAAGAAGTGGCCTTATGATGTCATAGTGTTTCTCAAGTTATTTGCATTCAATTTTAGAGTATATCATGAGATTTAGAGAAAGTGTGAATTCAAAATCTGCAAGGTACTGTGGCTTAGTTGGTCAAAGTGCCTGTCTAGTAAACAGGAGTTCCTGGGTTCAGTATCTTTGAGAAAAGAGGCTTTATGATGTTATTCGAATCATTTCCATTCAGTTTAAGAGTATATCATGACATTTAGAGAAATTACGATTTCAACAACTGCAAGTTACTGTGGTTTAGTTGGTCAAAGTACCTGTCTTTGACCAACTTAAGTTTGGTCCTGGTCCACGACCAGGATTTGGTCCTGGTTCCAAATCCCAGCAGTACCTTTGAAATAAGTGGCCTTATGATGTCATAGTGTTCCTCAAATTATTTGCATTCAGCTTTAGAGTATATTGTGACACCTAGAGAAAGCGTGATTTCAACGATTGCCAGGTACTGTGGCTTAGTTTGTCAAAGTACCTGTCTAGTAAACAGGAGATCCTGGGTTCAAATCCCAGCAGTACCTTTGAAATAAGTGGCCTTATGATGTCATAATTGTTTTCAAATTATTTGCATTCAGTTTTAGACTATATCATAACATTTAGAGAACGTGTTAACCGTGAAGGTACTGTGGCTTAGTTGGTCAAATTACCTGTCTTTGACCAACTAAGTTTGGTCCTGGTTCCAAATCCCAGCACTACCTTGGAAAGAAGTGGCCTTATGATGTCATAGTGCTTCCCAAATTATTTGTATTCAATTTTATAGTATATCGTGACATTTAGAGAAAGTGTGAAGTGAACAACTGCAAGGTACTGTGGCTTAGTTGGTCAAAGTGCCTGTCTAGTAAACAGGAGATCCTGGGTTCAAATCCCAGCAGTACCTTAGAAATAAGCGGCTTTATGATCTCATACTTGTTTTCAAATTATTTGCATTCAGTTTTAGAGTATATCATAACATTTAGAGAAAGTGTTAACCATGAAGGTACTGTGGCTTAGTTGGTCAAATAACCTGTCTTTGACCAATTAAATTTGGTCCTGGGTCCAAGTCCCAGCATATCTCGGAAAGAAGTGGCCTTATGATGTCATAGTGTTTCTCAAATTATTTGCATTCAGATTTAGAGTATATCGTGACATTTAGAGAAAGTGTAAATTGAACAACTGTAAGGTACTGTGGCTTAGTTTGTCAAAGTGCCTGTCTTGTAAACAGGAGATCCTGGGTTCAAATCCCAGCAGTACCTTTGAAAGAAGTGCCTTTATGACATCATAATTGTTTTCAAATTATTTGCATTCAGTTTTAGAGTATATCATAACATTTAGAGAAAGTGTTAACCGTGAAGGTACTGTCGCTTAGTTGGTCAAATTACCTGTCTTTGACCAACTAAGTTTGGTCCTGGTTCCAAATCCCAGCACTACCTTGGAAAGAAGTGGCCTTATGATGTCTTAGTGCTTCCCAAATTATTTGCATTCAGTTTTAGAGTATATCGTGACATTTAGAGAAAGTGTCAATTGAGGGAGTGCAAGGTACTGTGGCTTAGTTGGTCAAAGTACCTGTCTTGTAAACAGGAGATCCTGGGTTCAAATCCCAGCAGTACCTTTGAAAGAAGAGGCGTTATAAAGTCTTACTCTTGTTCAAATTATATTGAGTTTTACAGTATATTGTGATCTTTATAGAAAGTGTGAATTCAAAAACTGCCAGTTGCTGTGGCTTAGTTGGTCAAAGTACCTGTCTTTGACCAACTAAGTTTGGTCCTGCTCCACGACCAGGATTTGGTCCTGGTTCCAAATCCCAGCACTACCTTGGAAAGAAGTGGCCTTATGATGCCATAGTGATTCTCAAATTATTTGCATTCAATTTTAGAGTATATCGTGACATTTAGAGAAAGTGTGAATTGAACAACTGCAAGGTACTGTGGCTTAGTTGGTTAAAGTGCCTGTCTTGTAAATAGGAGATCCTGGGTTCAAATCCCAGCAGTACCTTTGAAAGAAGAGGCTTTGTAAAGTCATACTCCTGTTCAAATTATATTGAGTTTTACAGTATATTGTGATCTTTATAGAAAGTGTGAATTCAAAAACTGCCAGGTGCTGTTGCTTAGTTGGTCAAAGTGCCTGTCTAGTAAACAGGAGATCCTGTGTTCAGTACCTTTGAGAAAAGAGGCTTTATAATGTTATTCGAATCATTTCCATTCAGTTTGAGAGTATATCATGACATTTAGAGAAATTACGATTTCAACAACTGCAAGTTACTGTGGTTTAGTTGGTCAAAGTACCTGTCTTTGACCAACTTAGTTTTGTCCTGGTCCACGACCAGGATTTGGTCCTGGTTCCAAATCCCAGCACTACCTCGGAAAGAAGTGGCCTTATGATGTCATAGTGTTTCTCAAATTATTTGCATTCAGTTTTAGAGTATATCATAACATTTAGAGAAAGTGTTAACCGTGAAGGTACTGTGGCTTAGTTGGTCAAATTACCTGTCTTTGACCAACTAAGTTTAGTCCTGGTTCCAAATCCCAGCACTACCTCGGAAAGAAGTGGCCTTATGATGTCATAGTGCTTCCCAAATTATTTGCAGTTTTAGAGTATATCGTGACATTTAGAGAAAGTGTGAATTGAACAACTGCAAGGTACTGTGGCTTAGTTGGTCAAAGTGCCTGTCTCGTAAACAGGAGATCCTGGGTTCAAATCCCAGCAGTACCTTTGAAATAAGTGGCCTTATGATGTCGTAGTGTTTCTCAAATAATTTGCATTCAGCTTTAGTGTATATTGTGACACCTAGAGAAAGCATGATTTCAACAACTGCAAGGTATTGTGGCTTAGTTGGTCAAAGTGCCTGTCTGTGACCAACTAAGTTTGGTCCTGGTTCCAAATCCCAGCACTACCTTGGAAAGAAGTGGCCTTATGATGTCATAGTGTTTCTCAAGTTATTTGCATTCAATTTTAGAGTATATCATGAGATTTAGAGAAAGTGTGAATTCAAAATCTGCAAGGTACTGTGGCTTAGTTGGTCAAAGTGCCTGTCTAGTAAACAGGAGATCCTGGGTTCAGTACCTTTGAGAAAAGAGGCTTTATGATGTTATTCGAATCATTTCCATTCAGTTTCAGAGTATATCATGACATTTACAGAAATTACTATTTCAACAACTGCAAGTTACTGTGGTTTAGTTGGTCAAAGTACCTGACTTTGACCAACTAAGTTTGGTCCTGGTCCACGACCAGGATTTGGTCCTGGTTCCAAATCCCAGCAGTACCTTTGAAATAAGTGGCCTTATGATGTCATAGTGTTTCTCAAATTATTTGCATTCAGCTTTAGAGTATATTGTGACACCTAGAGAAAGTGTGATTTCAACAATTGCCAGGTACTGTGGCTTAGTTTGTCAAAGTACCTGTCTAGTAAAAAGGAGATCCTGGGTTCAAATCCCAGCAGTACCTTTGAAAGAAATGCCTTTATGACATCATAATTGTTTTCAAATTATTTGCATTCAGTTTTAGAGTATATCATAACATTTAGAGAAAGTGTTAACCGTGAAGGTACTGTGGCTTAGTTGGTCAAATTACCTGTCTTTGACCAATTAAATTTGGTCCTGGGTCCAAATCCCAGCATATCTCGGAAAGAAGTGGCCTTATGATGTCATAGTGTTTCTCAAATTATTTGCATTCAGATTTAGAGTATATCGTGACATTTAGACAAAGTGTTAATTGAACAACTGCAAGGTACTGTGGCTTAGTTGGTCAAAGTGCCTGTCTTGTAAACAGGAGATCCTGGGTTCAAATCCCAGCAGTACCTTTGAAAGAAGTGCCTTTATGACATCATAATTGTTTTCAAATTATTTGCATTCAGTTTTAGAGTATATCATAACATTTAGAGAAAGTGTTAACCGTGAAGGTACTGTGGCTTAGTTGGTCAAATTACCTGTCTTTGACCAACTAAGTTTGGTCCTGGTTCCAAATCCCAGCACTACCTTGGAAAGAAGTGGCCTTATGATGTCTTAGTGCTTCCCAAATTATTTGCAGTTTTAGAGTATATCGTGACATTTAGAGAAAGTGTCAATTGAGCAAGTGCAAGGTACTGTGGCTTAGTTGGTCAAAGTACCTGTCTTGTAAACAGGAGATCCTGGGTTCAAATCCCAGCAGTACCTTTGAAAGAAGAGGCGTTATAAAGTCTTACTCTTGTTCAAATTATATTGAGTTTTACAGTATATTGTGATCTTTATAGAAAGTGTGAATTCAAAAACTGCCAGTTGCTGTGGCTTAGTTGGTCAAAGTACCTGTCTTTGACCAACTAAGTTTGGTCCTGGTCCACGACCAGGATTTGGTCCTGGTTCCAAATCCCAGCACTACCTTGGAAAGAAGTGGCCTTATGATGTCTTAGTGCTTCCCAAATTATTTGCAGTTTTAGAGTATATCGTGACATTTAGAGAAAGTGTCAATTGAGCAAGTGCAAGGTACTGTGGCTTAGTTGGTCAAAGTACCTGTCTTGTAAACAGGAGATCCTGGGTTCAAATCCCAGCAGTACCTTTGAAAGAAGAGGCGTTATAAAGTCTTACTCTTGTTCAAATTATATTGAGTTTTACAGTATATTGTGATCTTTATAGAAAGTGTGAATTCAAAAACTGCCAGTTGCTGTGGCTTAGTTGGTCAAAGTGCCTGTCTAGTAAACAGGAGATCCTGGGTTCAAATCCCGTTAGTACCTTTGAAAGAAGAGGCTTTATGATGTTATTTGAATCATTTCCATTCAGTTTCAGAGTATATCATGACACTTAGAGAAATTGCGATTTCAACAACTGCAATTTACTGTGGCTTAGTTGGTCAAAGTACCTGTCTTTGACCAACTAAGTTTGGTCCTGATCCACGACCAGGATTTGGTCCTGGTTCCAAATCCCAGCACTACCTTGGAAAGAAGTGGCCTTATGATGTCATAGTGATTCTCAAATTATTTGCATTCAATTTTAGAGTATATCGTGACATTTAGAGAAAGTGTGAATTGAACAACTGCAAGGTACTGTTGCTTAGTTGGTCAAAGTGCCTGTCTAGTAAACAGGAGATCCTGTGTTCAAATCCCAGCAAAAACTTTGAAATAAGTGTCCATGTCATAATGTTTTTCAAATTATTTGCAATTTTAGAGTATATCGTGACATTTAGAGAAATTGTGATTTCAACAATTGCAAGGTATTGTGGCTTAGTTGGTCAAAGTGCATGTCTTGTAAACAGGAGATCCTGGGTTCAAATCCCAGCAGTACCTTTGAAAGAAGAGGCTTTATAAAGTCATACTCTCGTTCAAATTATATTGAGTTTTACAGTATGTTGTGATTTCAACAACTGCAAGTTACTGTGGCTTAGTTGGTCAAATTACCTGTCTTTGACCAACTAAGTTTGGTCCTGGTCCACGACCAGGATTTGGTCCTGGTTCCAAATCCCAGCACTACCTCGGAAATAAGTGGCCTTATGATGTCATAGTGTTTCTCAAGTTATTTGCATTCAATTTTAGAGTATATCATGAGATTTAGAGAAAGTGTTAACCGTGAAGGTACTGTGGCTTAGTTGGTCAAATTAACTGTCTTTGACCAACTAAGTTTAGTCCTGGTTCCAAATCCCAGCACTACCTCGGAAAGAAGTGGCCTTATGATGTCATAGTGTTTCTCAAGTTATTTGCATTCAATTTTAGAGTATATCATGAGATTTAGAGAAAGTGTGAATTCAAAATCTGCAAGGTACTGTGGCTTAGTTGGTCAAAGTGCCTGTCTAGTAAACAGGAGTTCCTGGGTTCAGTACCTTTGAGAAAAGAGGCTTTATGAAGTTATTCGAATCATTTCCATTCAGTTTAAGAGTATATCATGACATTTAGAGAAATTACGATTTCAACAACTGCAAGTTACTGTGGTTTAGTTGGTCAAAGTACCTGTCTTTGACCAACTTAAGTTTGGTCCTGGTCCACGACCAGGATTTGGTCCTGGTTCCAAATCCCAGCAGTACCTTTGAAATAAGTGGCCTTATGATGTCATAGTGTTTCTCAAATTATTTGCATTCAGCTTTAGAGTATATTGTGACACCTAGAGAAAGCGTGATTTCAACGATTGCCAGGTACTGTGGCTTAGTTGGTCAAAGTGCCTGTCTAGTAAACAGGAGATCCTGGGTTCAAATCCCAGCAGTACCTTTGAAATAAGTGGCCTTATGATGTCATAATTGTTTTCAAATTATTTGCATTCAGTTTTAGACTATATCATAACATTTAGAGAACGTGTTAACCGTGAAGGTACTGTGGCTTAGTTGGTCAAATTACCTGTCTTTGACCAATTAAATTTGGTCCTGGGTCCAAGTCCCAGCATATCTCGGAAAGAAGTGGCCTTATGATGTCATAGTGTTTCTCAAATTATTTGCATTCAGATTTAGAGTATATCGTGACATTTAGAGAAAGTGTAAATTGAACAACTGTAAGGTACTGTGGCTTAGTTTGTCAAAGTGCCTGTCTTGTAAACAGGAGATCCTGGGTTCAAATCCCAGCAGTACCTTTGAAAGAAGTGCCTTTATGACATCATAATTGTTTTCAAATTATTTGCATTCAGTTTTAGAGTATATCATAACATTTAGAGAAAGTGTTAACCGTGAAGGTACTGTCGCTTAGTTGGTCAAATTACCTGTCTTTGACCAACTAAGTTTGGTCCTGGTTCCAAATCCCAGCACTACCTTGGAAAGAAGTGGCCTTATGATGTCTTAGTGCTTCCCAAATTATTTGCATTCAGTTTTAGAGTATATCGTGACATTTAGAGAAAGTGTCAATTGAGGGAGTGCAAGGTACTGTGGCTTAGTTGGTCAAAGTACCTGTCTTGTAAACAGGAGATCCTGGGTTCAAATCCCAGCAGTACCTTTGAAAGAAGAGGCGTTATAAAGTCTTACTCTTGTTCAAATTATATTGAGTTTTACAGTATATTGTGATCTTTATAGAAAGTGTGAATTCAAAAACTGCCAGTTGCTGTGGCTTAGTTGGTCAAAGTACCTGTCTTTGACCAACTAAGTTTGGTCCTGCTCCACGACCAGGATTTGGTCCTGGTTCCAAATCCCAGCACTACCTTGGAAAGAAGTGGCCTTATGATGCCATAGTGATTCTCAAATTATTTGCATTCAATTTTAGAGTATATCGTGACATTTAGAGAAAGTGTGAATTGAACAACTGCAAGGTACTGTGGCTTAGTTGGTTAAAGTGCCTGTCTTGTAAATAGGAGATCCTGGGTTCAAATCCCAGCAGTACCTTTGAAAGAAGAGGCTTTGTAAAGTCATACTCCTGTTCAAATTATATTGAGTTTTACAGTATATTGTGATCTTTATAGAAAGTGTGAATTCAAAAACTGCCAGGTGCTGTTGCTTAGTTGGTCAAAGTGCCTGTCTAGTAAACAGGAGATCCTGTGTTCAGTACCTTTGAGAAAAGAGGCTTTATAATGTTATTCGAATCATTTCCATTCAGTTTGAGAGTATATCATGACATTTAGAGAAATTACGATTTCAACAACTGCAAGTTACTGTGGTTTAGTTGGTCAAAGTACCTGTCTTTGACCAACTTAGTTTTGTCCTGGTCCACGACCAGGATTTGGTCCTGGTTCCAAATCCCAGCACTACCTCGGAAAGAAGTGGCCTTATGATGTCATAGTGTTTCTCAAATTATTTGCATTCAGTTTTAGAGTATATCATAACATTTAGAGAAAGTGTTAACCGTGAAGGTACTGTGGCTTAGTTGGTCAAATTACCTGTCTTTGACCAACTAAGTTTAGTCCTGGTTCCAAATCCCAGCACTACCTCGGAAAGAAGTGGCCTTATGATGTCATAGTGCTTCCCAAATTATTTGCAGTTTTAGAGTATATCGTGACATTTAGAGAAAGTGTGAATTGAACAACTGCAAGGTACTGTGGCTTAGTTGGTCAAAGTGCCTGTCTCGTAAACAGGAGATCCTGGGTTCAAATCCCAGCAGTACCTTTGAAATAAGTGGCCTTATGATGTCGTAGTGTTTCTCAAATAATTTGCATTCAGCTTTAGTGTATATTGTGACACCTAGAGAAAGCATGATTTCAACAACTGCAAGGTATTGTGGCTTAGTTGGTCAAAGTGCCTGTCTGTGACCAACTAAGTTTGGTCCTGGTTCCAAATCCCAGCACTACCTTGGAAAGAAGTGGCCTTATGATGTCATAGTGTTTCTCAAGTTATTTGCATTCAATTTTAGAGTATATCATGAGATTTAGAGAAAGTGTGAATTCAAAATCTGCAAGGTACTGTGGCTTAGTTGGTCAAAGTGCCTGTCTAGTAAACAGGAGATCCTGGGTTCAGTACCTTTGAGAAAAGAGGCTTTATGATGTTATTCGAATCATTTCCATTCAGTTTCAGAGTATATCATGACATTTACAGAAATTACTATTTCAACAACTGCAAGTTACTGTGGTTTAGTTGGTCAAAGTACCTGACTTTGACCAACTAAGTTTGGTCCTGGTCCACGACCAGGATTTGGTCCTGGTTCCAAATCCCAGCAGTACCTTTGAAATAAGTGGCCTTATGATGTCATAGTGTTTCTCAAATTATTTGCATTCAGCTTTAGAGTATATTGTGACACCTAGAGAAAGTGTGATTTCAACAATTGCCAGGTACTGTGGCTTAGTTTGTCAAAGTACCTGTCTAGTAAAAAGGAGATCCTGGGTTCAAATCCCAGCAGTACCTTTGAAAGAAATGCCTTTATGACATCATAATTGTTTTCAAATTATTTGCATTCAGTTTTAGAGTATATCATAACATTTAGAGAAAGTGTTAACCGTGAAGGTACTGTGGCTTAGTTGGTCAAATTACCTGTCTTTGACCAATTAAATTTGGTCCTGGGTCCAAATCCCAGCATATCTCGGAAAGAAGTGGCCTTATGATGTCATAGTGTTTCTCAAATTATTTGCATTCAGATTTAGAGTATATCGTGACATTTAGACAAAGTGTTAATTGAACAACTGCAAGGTACTGTGGCTTAGTTGGTCAAAGTGCCTGTCTTGTAAACAGGAGATCCTGGGTTCAAATCCCAGCAGTACCTTTGAAAGAAGTGCCTTTATGACATCATAATTGTTTTCAAATTATTTGCATTCAGTTTTAGAGTATATCATAACATTTAGAGAAAGTGTTAACCGTGAAGGTACTGTGGCTTAGTTGGTCAAATTACCTGTCTTTGACCAACTAAGTTTGGTCCTGGTTCCAAATCCCAGCACTACCTTGGAAAGAAGTGGCCTTATGATGTCTTAGTGCTTCCCAAATTATTTGCAGTTTTAGAGTATATCGTGACATTTAGAGAAAGTGTCAATTGAGGAAGTGCAAGGTACTGTGGCTTAGTTGGTCAAAGTACCTGTCTTGTAAACAGGAGATCCTGGGTTCAAATCCCAGCAGTACCTTTGAAAGAAGAGGCGTTATAAAGTCTTACTCTTGTTCAAATTATATTGAGTTTTACAGTATATTGTGATCTTTATAGAAAGTGTGAATTCAAAAACTGCCAGTTGCTGTGGCTTAGTTGGTCAAAGTACCTGTCTTTGACCAACTAAGTTTGGTCCTGGTCCACGACCAGGATTTGGTCCTGGTTCCAAATCCCAGCACTACCTTGGAAAGAAGTGGCCTTATGATGTCTTAGTGCTTCCCAAATTATTTGCAGTTTTAGAGTATATCGTGACATTTAGAGAAAGTGTCAATTGAGCAAGTGCAAGGTACTGTGGCTTAGTTGGTCAAAGTACCTGTCTTGTAAACAGGAGATCCTGGGTTCAAATCCCAGCAGTACCTTTGAAAGAAGAGGCGTTATAAAGTCTTACTCTTGTTCAAATTATATTGAGTTTTACAGTATATTGTGATCTTTATAGAAAGTGTGAATTCAAAAACTGCCAGTTGCTGTGGCTTAGTTGGTCAAAGTGCCTGTCTAGTAAACAGGAGATCCTGGGTTCAAATCCCGTTAGTACCTTTGAAAGAAGAGGCTTTATGATGTTATTTGAATCATTTCCATTCAGTTTCAGAGTATATCATGACACTTAGAGAAATTGCGATTTCAACAACTGCAATTTACTGTGGCTTAGTTGGTCAAAGTACCTGTCTTTGACCAACTAAGTTTGGTCCTGATCCACGACCAGGATTTGGTCCTGGTTCCAAATCCCAGCACTACCTTGGAAAGAAGTGGCCTTATGATGTCATAGTGATTCTCAAATTATTTGCATTCAATTTTAGAGTATATCGTGACATTTAGAGAAAGTGTGAATTGAACAACTGCAAGGTACTGTTGCTTAGTTGGTCAAAGTGCCTGTCTAGTAAACAGGAGATCCTGTGTTCAAATCCCAGCAAAAACTTTGAAATAAGTGTCCATGTCATAATGTTTTTCAAATTATTTGCAATTTTAGAGTATATCGTGACATTTAGAGAAATTGTGATTTCAACAATTGCAAGGTATTGTGGCTTAGTTGGTCAAAGTGCATGTCTTGTAAACAGGAGATCCTGGGTTCAAATCCCAGCAGTACCTTTGAAAGAAGAGGCTTTATAAAGTCATACTCTCGTTCAAATTATATTGAGTTTTACAGTATGTTGTGATTTCAACAACTGCAAGTTACTGTGGCTTAGTTGGTCAAATTACCTGTCTTTGACCAACTAAGTTTGGTCCTGGTCCACGACCAGGATTTGGTCCTGGTTCCAAATCCCAGCACTACCTCGGAAATAAGTGGCCTTATGATGTCATAGTGTTTCTCAAGTTATTTGCATTCAATTTTAGAGTATATCATGAGATTTAGAGAAAGTGTTAACCGTGAAGGTACTGTGGCTTAGTTGGTCAAATTAACTGTCTTTGACCAACTAAGTTTAGTCCTGGTTCCAAATCCCAGCACTACCTCGGAAAGAAGTGGCCTTATGATGTCATAGTGTTTCTCAAGTTATTTGCATTCAATTTTAGAGTATATCATGAGATTTAGAGAAAGTGTGAATTCAAAATCTGCAAGGTACTGTGGCTTAGTTGGTCAAAGTGCCTGTCTAGTAAACAGGAGTTCCTGGGTTCAGTACCTTTGAGAAAAGAGGCTTTATGAAGTTATTCGAATCATTTCCATTCAGTTTAAGAGTATATCATGACATTTAGAGAAATTACGATTTCAACAACTGCAAGTTACTGTGGTTTAGTTGGTCAAAGTACCTGTCTTTGACCAACTTAAGTTTGGTCCTGGTCCACGACCAGGATTTGGTCCTGGTTCCAAATCCCAGCAGTACCTTTGAAATAAGTGGCCTTATGATGTCATAGTGTTTCTCAAATTATTTGCATTCAGCTTTAGAGTATATTGTGACACCTAGAGAAAGCGTGATTTCAACGATTGCCAGGTACTGTGGCTTAGTTGGTCAAAGTGCCTGTCTAGTAAACAGGAGATCCTGGGTTCAAATCCCAGCAGTACCTTTGAAATAAGTGGCCTTATGATGTCATAATTGTTTTCAAATTATTTGCATTCAGTTTTAGACTATATCATAACATTTAGAGAACGTGTTAACCGTGAAGGTACTGTGGCTTAGTTGGTCAAATTACCTGTCTTTGACCAACTAAGTTTGGTCCTGGTTCCAAATCCCAGCACTACCTTGGAAAGAAGTGGCCTTATGATGTCATAGTGCTTCCCAAATTATTTGTATTGTTTTAGAGTATATCGTGACATTTAGAGAAAGTGTGAAGTGAACAACTGCAAGGTACTGTGGCTTAGTTGGTCAAAGTGCCTGTCTAGTAAACAGGAGATCCTGGGTTCAAATCCCAGCAGTACCTTAGAAATAAGCGGCTTTATGATCTCATACTTGTTTTCAAATTATTTGCATTCAGTTTTAGAGTATATCATAACATTTAGAGAAAGTGTTAACCGTGAAGGTACTGTGGCTTAGTTGGTCAAATAACCTGTCTTTGACCAATTAAATTTGGTCCTGGGTCCAAATCCCAGCATATCTCGGAAAGAAGTGGCCTTATGATGTCATAGTGTTTCTCAAATTATTTGCATTCAGATTTAGAGTATATCGTGACATTTAGAGAAAGTGTCAATTGAGGAAGTGCAAGGTACTGTGGCTTAGTTGGTCAAAGTACCTGTCTTGTAAACAGGAGATCCTGGGTTCAAATCCCAGCAGTACCTTTGAAAGAAGAGGCGTTATAAAGTCTTACTCTTGTTCAAATTATATTGAGTTTTACAGTATATTGTGATCTTTATAGAAAGTGTGAATTCAAAAACTGCCAGTTGCTGTGGCTTAGTTGGTCAAAGTGCCTGTCTAGTAAACAGGAGATCCTGGGTTCAAATCCCGTTAGTACCTTTGAAAGAAGAGGCTTTATGATGTTATTTGAATCATTTCCATTCAGTTTCAGAGTATATCATGACACTTAGAGAAATTGCGATTTCAACAACTGCAAGTTACTGTGGCTTAGTTGGTCAAAGTACCTGTCTTTGACCAACTAAGTTTGGTCCTGGTCCACGACCAGGATTTGGTCCTGGTTCCAAATCCCAGCACTACCTTGGAAAGAAGTGGCCTTATGATGCCATAGTGATTCTCAAATTATTTGCATTCAATTTTAGAGTATATCATGACATTTAGAGAAAGTGTGAATTGAACAACTGCAAGGTACTGTGGCTTAGTTGGTTAAAGTGCCTGTCTTGTAAATAGGAGATCCTGGGTTCAAATCCCAGCAGTACCTTTGAAAGAAGAGGCTTTGTAAAGTCATACTCCTGTTCAAATTATATTGAGTTTTACAGTATATTGTGATCTTTATAGAAAGTGTGAATTCAAAAACTGCCAGGTGCTGTGGCTTAGTTGGTCAAAGTGCCTGTCTAGTAAACAGGAGATCCTGGGTTCAGTACCTTTGAGAAAAGAGGCTTTATAATGTTATTCGAATCATTTCCATTCAGTTTGAGAGTATATCATGACATTTAGAGAAATTACGATTTCAACAACTGCAAGTTACTGTGGTTTAGTTGGTCAAAGTACCTGTCTTTGACCAACTAAGTTTGGTCCTGGTCCACGACCAGGATTTGGTCCTGGTTCCAAATCCCAGCACTACCTCGGAAAGAAGTGGCCTTATGATGTCATAGTGTTTCTCAAATTATTTGCATTCAGTTTTAGAGTATATCATAACATTTAGAGAAAGTGTTAACCGTGAAGGTAATGTGGCTTAGTTGGTCAAAGTACCTGTCTTTGACCAACTAAGTTTGGTCCTGGTCCACGACCAGGATTTGGTCCTGGTTCCAAATCCCAGCACTACCTCGGAAAGAAGTGGTCTTATGATGTCATAGTGCTTCCCAAATTATTTGCAGTTTTAGAGTATATCGTGACATTTAGAGAAAGTGTGAATTGAACAACTGCAAGGTACTGTGGCTTAGTTGGTCAAAGTGCCTGTCTCGTAAACAGGAGATCCTGGGTTCAAATCCCAGCAGTACCTTTGAAATAAGTGGCCTTATGATGTCATAGTGTTTCTCAAATAATTTGCATTCAGCTTTAGAGTATATTGTGACACCTAGAGAAAGCGTGATTTCAACAACTGCAAGGTATTGTGGCTTAGTTGGTCAAAGTGCCTGTCTGTGACCAACTAAGTTTGGTCCTGGTTCCAAATCCCAGCACAACCTTGGAAAGAAGTGGCCTTATGATGTCATAGTGTTTCTCAAGTTATTTGCATTCAATTTTAGAGTATATCATGAGATTTAGAGAAAGTGTGAATTCAAAATCTGCAAGGTACTGTGGCTTAGTTGGTCAAAGTGCCTGTCTAGTAAACAGGAGATCCTGGGTTCAGTACCTTTGAGAAAAGAGGCTTTATGATGTTATTCGAATCATTTCCATTCAGTTTCAGAGTATATCATGACATTTAGAGAAATTACGATTTCAACAACTGCAAGTTACTGTGGTTTAGTTGGTCAAAGTACCTGTCTTTGACCAACTAAGTTTGGTCCTGGTCCACGACCAGGATTTGGTCCTGGTTCCAAATCCCAGCAGTACCTTTGAAATAAGTGGCCTTATGATGTCATAGTGTTTCTCAAATTATTTGCATTCAGCTTTAGAGTATATTGTGACACCTAGAGAAAGTGTGATTTCAACAATTGCCAGGTACTGTGGCTTAGTTTGTCAAAGTACCTGTCTAGTAAACAGGAGATCCTGGGTTCAAATCCCAGCAGTACCTTTGAAAGAAATGCCTTTATGATGTCATAATTGTTTTCAAATTATTTGCATTCAGTTTTAGAGTATATCATAACATTTAGAGAAAGTGTTAACCGTGAAGGTACTGTGGCTTAGTTGGTCAAATTACCTGTCTTTGACCAATTAAATTTGGTCCTGGGTCCAAATCCCAGCATATCTCGGAAAGAAGTGGCCTTATGATGTCATAGTGTTTCTCAAATTATTTGCATTCAGATTTAGAGTATATCGTGACATTTAGACAAAGTGTTAATTGAACAACTGCAAGGTACTGTGGCTTAGTTGGTCAAAGTGCCTGTCTTGTAAACAGGAGATCCTGGGTTCAAATCCCAGCAGTACCTTTGAAAGAAGTGCCTTTATGACATCATAATTGTTTTCAAATTATTTGCATTCAGTTTTAGAGTATATCATAACATTTAGAGAAAGTGTTAACCGTGAAGGTACTGTGGCTTAGTTGGTCAAATTACCTGTCTTTGACCAACTAAGTTTGGTCCTGGTTCCAAATCCCAGCACTACCTTGGAAAGAAGTGGCCTTATGATGTCTTAGTGCTTCCCAAATTATTTGCAGTTTTAGAGTATATCGTGACATTTAGAGAAAGTGTCAATTGAGCAAGTGCAAGGTACTGTGGCTTAGTTGGTCAAAGTACCTGTCTTGTAAACAGGAGATCCTGGGTTCAAATCCCAGCAGTACCTTTGAAAGAAGAGGCGTTATAAAGTCTTACTCTTGTTCAAATTATATTGAGTTTTACAGTATATTGTGATCTTTATAGAAAGTGTGAATTCAAAAACTGCCAGTTGCTGTGGCTTAGTTGGTCAAAGTGCCTGTCTAGTAAACAGGAGATCCTGGGTTCAAATCCCGTTAGTACCTTTGAAAGAAGAGGCTTTATGATGTTATTTGAATCATTTCCATTCAGTTTCAGAGTATATCATGACACTTAGAGAAATTGCGATTTCAACAACTGCAATTTACTGTGGCTTAGTTGGTCAAAGTACCTGTCTTTGACCAACTAAGTTTGGTCCTGATCCACGACCAGGATTTGGTCCTGGTTCCAAATCCCAGCACTACCTTGGAAAGAAGTGGCCTTATGATGTCATAGTGATTCTCAAATTATTTGCATTCAATTTTAGAGTATATCGTGACATTTAGAGAAAGTGTGAATTGAACAACTGCAAGGTACTGTGGCTTAGTTGGTCAAAGTGCCTGTCTAGTAAACAGGAGATCCTGTGTTCAAATCCCAGCAAAAACTTTGAAATAAGTGTCCATGTCATAATGTTTTTCAAATTATTTGCAATTTTAGAGTATATCGTGACATTTAGAGAAATTGTGATTTCAACAATTGCAAGGTATTGTGGCTTAGTTGGTCAAAGTGCATGTCTTGTAAACAGGAGATCCTGGGTTCAAATCCCAGCAGTACCTTTGAAAGAAGAGGCTTTATAAAGTCATACTCTTGTTCAAATTATATTGAGTTTTACAGTATGTTGTGATTTCAACAACTGCAAGTTACTGTGGCTTAGTTGGTCAAATTACCTGTCTTTGACCAACTAAGTTTGGTCCTGGTCCACGACCAGGATTTGGTCCTGGTTCCAAATCCCAGCACTACCTCGGAAATAAGTGGCCTTATGATGTCATAGTGTTTCTCAAGTTATTTGCATTCAATTTTAGAGTATATCATGAGATTTAGAGAAAGTGTTAACCGTGAAGGTACTGTGGCTTAGTTGGTCAAATTAACTGTCTTTGACCAACTAAGTTTAGTCCTGGTTCCAAATCCCAGCACTACCTCGGAAAGAAGTGGCCTTATGATGTCATAGTGTTTCTCAAGTTATTTGCATTCAATTTTAGAGTATATCATGAGATTTAGAGAAAGTGTGAATTCAAAATCTGCAAGGTACTGTGGCTTAGTTGGTCAAAGTGCCTGTCTAGTAAACAGGAGTTCCTGGGTTCAGTACCTTTGAGAAAAGAGGCTTTATGAAGTTATTCGAATCATTTCCATTCAGTTTAAGAGTATATCATGACATTTAGAGAAATTACGATTTCAACAACTGCAAGTTACTGTGGTTTAGTTGGTCAAAGTACCTGTCTTTGACCAACTTAAGTTTGGTCCTGGTCCACGACCAGGATTTGGTCCTGGTTCCAAATCCCAGCAGTACCTTTGAAATAAGTGGCCTTATGATGTCATAGTGTTTCTCAAATTATTTGCATTCAGCTTTAGAGTATATTGTGACACCTAGAGAAAGCGTGATTTCAACGATTGCCAGGTACTGTGGCTTAGTTGGTCAAAGTGCCTGTCTAGTAAACAGGAGATCCTGGGTTCAAATCCCAGCAGTACCTTTGAAATAAGTGGCCTTATGATGTCATAATTGTTTTCAAATTATTTGCATTCAGTTTTAGACTATATCATAACATTTAGAGAACGTGTTAACCGTGAAGGTACTGTGGCTTAGTTGGTCAAATTACCTGTCTTTGACCAACTAAGTTTGGTCCTGGTTCCAAATCCCAGCACTACCTTGGAAAGAAGTGGCCTTATGATGTCATAGTGCTTCCCAAATTATTTGTATTCAGTTTTAGAGTATATCGTGACATTTAGAGAAAGTGTGAAGTGAACAACTGCAAGGTACTGTGGCTTAGTTGGTCAAAGTGCCTGTCTAGTAAACAGGAGATCCTGGGTTCAAATCCCAGCAGTACCTTAGAAATAAGCGGCTTTATGATCTCATACTTGTTTTCAAATTATTTGCATTCAGTTTTAGAGTATATCATAACATTTAGAGAAAGTGTTAACCGTGAAGGTACTGTGGCTTAGTTGGTCAAATAACCTGTCTTTGACCAATTAAATTTGGTCCTGGGTCCAAATCCCAGCATATCTCGGAAAGAAGTGGCCTTATGATGTCATAGTGTTTCTCAAATTATTTGCATTCAGATTTAGAGTATATCGTGACATTTAGAGAAAGTGTCAATTGAGGAAGTGCAAGGTACTGTGGCTTAGTTGGTCAAAGTGCCTGTCTAGTAAACAGGAGATCCTGGGTTCAAATCCCAGCAGTACCTTAGAAATAAGCGGCTTTATGATCTCATACTTGTTTTCAAATTATTTGCATTCAGTTTTAGAGTATATCATAACATTTAGAGAAAGTGTTAACCGTGAAGGTACTGTGGCTTAGTTGGTCAAATAACCTGTCTTTGACCAATTAAATTTGGTCCTGGGTCCAAATCCCAGCATATCTCGGAAAGAAGTGGCCTTATGATGTCATAGTGTTTCTCAAATTATTTGCATTCAGATTTAGAGTATATCGTGACATTTAGAGAAAGTGTCAATTGAGGAAGTGCAAGGTACTGTGGCTTAGTTGGTCAAAGTACCTGTCTTGTAAACAGGAGATCCTGGGTTCAAATCCCAGCAGTACCTTTGAAAGAAGAGGCGTTATAAAGTCTTACTCTTGTTCAAATTATATTGAGTTTTACAGTATATTGTGATCTTTATAGAAAGTGTGAATTCAAAAACTGCCAGTTGCTGTGGCTTAGTTGGTCAAAGTGCCTGTCTAGTAAACAGGAGATCCTGGGTTCAAATCCCGTTAGTACCTTTGAAAGAAGAGGCTTTATGATGTTATTTGAATCATTTCCATTCAGTTTCAGAGTATATCATGACACTTAGAGAAATTGCGATTTCAACAACTGCAAGTTACTGTGGCTTAGTTGGTCAAAGTACCTGTCTTTGACCAACTAAGTTTGGTCCTGGTCCACGACCAGGATTTGGTCCTGGTTCCAAATCCCAGCACTACCTTGGAAAGAAGTGGCCTTATGATGCCATAGTGATTCTCAAATTATTTGCATTCAATTTTAGAGTATATCATGACATTTAGAGAAAGTGTGAATTGAACAACTGCAAGGTACTGTGGCTTAGTTGGTTAAAGTGCCTGTCTTGTAAATAGGAGATCCTGGGTTCAAATCCCAGCAGTACCTTTGAAAGAAGAGGCTTTGTAAAGTCATACTCCTGTTCAAATTATATTGAGTTTTACAGTATATTGTGATCTTTATAGAAAGTGTGAATTCAAAAACTGCCAGGTGCTGTGGCTTAGTTGGTCAAAGTGCCTGTCTAGTAAACAGGAGATCCTGGGTTCAGTACCTTTGAGAAAAGAGGCTTTATAATGTTATTCGAATCATTTCCATTCAGTTTGAGAGTATATCATGACATTTAGAGAAATTACGATTTCAACAACTGCAAGTTACTGTGGTTTAGTTGGTCAAAGTACCTGTCTTTGACCAACTAAGTTTGGTCCTGGTCCACGACCAGGATTTGGTCCTGGTTCCAAATCCCAGCACTACCTCGGAAAGAAGTGGCCTTATGATGTCATAGTGTTTCTCAAATTATTTGCATTCAGTTTTAGAGTATATCATAACATTTAGAGAAAGTGTTAACCGTGAAGGTAATGTGGCTTAGTTGGTCAAAGTACCTGTCTTTGACCAACTAAGTTTGGTCCTGGTCCACGACCAGGATTTGGTCCTGGTTCCAAATCCCAGCACTACCTCGGAAAGAAGTGGTCTTATGATGTCATAGTGCTTCCCAAATTATTTGCAGTTTTAGAGTATATCGTGACATTTAGAGAAAGTGTGAATTGAACAACTGCAAGGTACTGTGGCTTAGTTGGTCAAAGTGCCTGTCTCGTAAACAGGAGATCCTGGGTTCAAATCCCAGCAGTACCTTTGAAATAAGTGGCCTTATGATGTCATAGTGTTTCTCAAATAATTTGCATTCAGCTTTAGAGTATATTGTGACACCTAGAGAAAGCGTGATTTCAACAACTGCAAGGTATTGTGGCTTAGTTGGTCAAAGTGCCTGTCTGTGACCAACTAAGTTTGGTCCTGGTTCCAAATCCCAGCACAACCTTGGAAAGAAGTGGCCTTATGATGTCATAGTGTTTCTCAAGTTATTTGCATTCAATTTTAGAGTATATCATGAGATTTAGAGAAAGTGTGAATTCAAAATCTGCAAGGTACTGTGGCTTAGTTGGTCAAAGTGCCTGTCTAGTAAACAGGAGATCCTGGGTTCAGTACCTTTGAGAAAAGAGGCTTTATGATGTTATTCGAATCATTTCCATTCAGTTTCAGAGTATATCATGACATTTAGAGAAATTACGATTTCAACAACTGCAAGTTACTGTGGTTTAGTTGGTCAAAGTACCTGTCTTTGACCAACTAAGTTTGGTCCTGGTCCACGACCAGGATTTGGTCCTGGTTCCAAATCCCAGCAGTACCTTTGAAATAAGTGGCCTTATGATGTCATAGTGTTTCTCAAATTATTTGCATTCAGCTTTAGAGTATATTGTGACACCTAGAGAAAGTGTGATTTCAACAATTGCCAGGTACTGTGGCTTAGTTTGTCAAAGTACCTGTCTAGTAAACAGGAGATCCTGGGTTCAAATCCCAGCAGTACCTTTGAAAGAAATGCCTTTATGATGTCATAATTGTTTTCAAATTATTTGCATTCAGTTTTAGAGTATATCATAACATTTAGAGAAAGTGTTAACCGTGAAGGTACTGTGGCTTAGTTGGTCAAATTACCTGTCTTTGACCAATTAAATTTGGTCCTGGGTCCAAAT